>NW_022589704.1:1770014-1837173 GCF_004348235.1 Phoca vitulina | reverse complement strand
CTTTCCCTGTCAATTTTTGTCATTCTAACTGGTGTAAGGTGGTATCTTAATGTGGTTTTGATTTGAATTTCCCTGATGGCTAATGATGATGAACATTTTTCATGTATCTGTTAGCCATTTGTATGTTTTCTTCAGAGAAGTGTTTTTTCATGTCTTCTGCCCATTTTCTGACTTGATTATTTGTTTTTTGGCTGTTGAGTTTGAGAAGTTCTTTATAGATCTTGCATACTTCTTTATTATAATGTCCTTTTCAGATTTTGGCATTAAGATTATGCATGCCTCATAAAATAGCATGGAAAATTGTCCCTCTTCTATTCTTTTGAAGATTTTGTGTAAGATTAAGTATTTTGATAGATTTGGTCATATTTAGTAGAACTATTTACTTTCACAAGTAAAGCCATCCGGTCCTGGAATCTTTTTCATGAAAAGATTTTAAAGTATATGTTACATTTCTCAGTAACTATGGAACTTTCAGATCTTCTACTTCTTGGGGGTCAGTTGTGGTGGGTGATATCTTTCTAGTAGTTTGCCAATTTCATCAACATTTCAAGATTATGAGAACATTCTGTCATGATCCACTCTGTGTTTTTAGGATGTCAGTGATACCCTCCTTTCATTCCTGACATCAGTAATTTCTGCCTTTTCTCCTTCATCCCTCAGAAGTCCTGTCATTCGATCAATCTTCTCAAATAATCACCTTTTGGTATAACATCTCTCTGGTGTATGTCTGTTTCCTGTTTAATAAATTTTGTTCATTATTTTCTTCCCTTCTATTTTCTTGGGATTTCATTCACTAATCTTTTTATAATATTTTCAGATGAATACTGATATCCTGCTTTTCTTCTTTCTAACATATGGATTTAAACCTATAAATTTCCCTTTAAACACAGACTTAGATGTATCCAAGGTACTATTTTTGTTACTCATCTTATGCAATTTTTAAATTTCAAAATTATTGTTTAGACCTGTGGCTTACTTAGAAGTACTTTTTAAGTTAAAAAATACATGAGGATTTTTAAATGTTCTATTTGTGATTTACTTTTGGTTTAATTTAAATTGCACACAAATATATTTTATACACCTTCAGTCCTTCGAAATTTGTTGAAAGCTGCTCTGTGTCCAGAATATAGTCCATGTGTGAGTATGTTCTTTGTAAACTTGAAAATCATGTACATCCTCTGATGAATGGATAAAGAAGATGTGGTATATATACATACCATGGAATATTACTGAGTCATAAAAAGAATGAAGTCTTGCCATTTGCAACAACATGGGTGGATATAGAGGGTATTATGCTAAGTGAAATAAGTCAGTCAGAGAAAGACAAATATAATATGATCTCACTCATATGTGGAATTTAAGAAACAAAACAAATAAACATAGGGGGAAAAAGGAGAGAGGCAAACCAGAAAACAGACTCTAACTATAGAGAACAAACTGATGGTACCAGAGGGGCTGGGGGGAATGGGTGAGTGAGGTGATGGGGATGAAGGAATGTACTTGTTGTGATGAGTACAGGGTGATGTATGGAAGTGTTGAACCACTATATTGTACACCTGAAACTAATATTACACCATATGTTAACTAATTGGAATTTAAATAAAAACTTTTTTTAAAAAAAAAAAGAAAAGAAAATGTACATCCTGCTGTTGAATGCTGTGTTCCATTAGGTTATGTTCACTAATTTACCGCCTAAACATTCCATATCCAGTTTGACATTTTGTATGATTGTTTTATCAGTTCCAAGAGAGGGCGTTAAAATCTCTTACATAATTGTGGATTTGTATTTTTCTCTTTTAAGTGCCATTTTTCCTTTGTTTATACTGAGGCTCTGTGGTCAGGTGCTTACACATTAAAGATGGTTGCCTGTCTTCTGGGTGAACCAAATGTTTCATCATCACTATGAAGTGTCCTCTTGTCAGTTGGTGCTTCCGTCTTGAAGTCTGCTTTGGGATTAGTATAGCAACTCTAGTGTTGTGTGGTTTGGGTGGTTTTTTGTTTTTTGTTTTTCTGAAATGTTAGTTTGCTGTGTATGTTTCCCATCATTTTTATTTTCAACACTTTGTTTGCTTTTTATATCTCTTATATAACATATGGCTAAGTTTTGTTTCTTCAGCCTGTCTACTAGTACACATCTTTTCACTGGAAACTTTATTCCATTTATGTTATACAATACACTTTAGTCCTTCATATAATACTGACATATTTAGGCTTTATGCATACGGTGTTCTTTGGTGCTTTTCTCTCTTGCCTATTTATTTTTCTCTTTTCTCCCTTTTTTCACATTCATGAAAAAAGTATTATTCCACTTTTTCTTTTTTGTTTAAAATAATCATTTATTGATTATTGTTTTCTTATTATTATATTCAGTTAGCCACTGTATAGTACATCATTAGTTTTTGATGTAGTGTTCAAAGATTCATTAGTTACTTATAACACGCGGTGCGCATCACAACATGTACCACTTTTTCTTTATATTAGCTTGGAAATTTTACATTTGTTTACTCTTTTTTCCTTTTTTTTAGTGGTTGCAAACAAATTACACTTGTATTTTTGACTTAACACAACTGACATTAGTATTTTTATTGACTTTCTGAACAATGGGGAAACCCTTTTAACTCTACTTATTTCCTCCCAAATTACCTATCTTTGTTGTGGTGTATTTTACTCTCTGCATTTTTAACCTGCCGTGGGTCAGTCTCCTGCTACCTGAAGGTCACCCTCTGCTTTTCTCCTGTGTGTCTACAAATTCTCTCTGATTAGTTTTACTTTATTTTTAGATGTACGCCTCTTTTTATTATGGATGTTCTCAAACACACATATACAAAACTAGAGTAGTAATGGATTACCTATTTGCACCAACCAACTTCAATAATTATCAACTTAGAGCCAATCATATCTAATCCCTCTAAATGGTGAGGACTTTTAACAGAAAGACAACTTTAATGTTACTATTATTCATAAAACAATTACTTCTTAATATTATAAAATTTCCATTTAGTGCTTTAATTGTCCTGATTGACTCATTTTTCTTTTACATTTTGTTTTGAAACAGGATTCAGTGAGGTCCATACATTGTGTTTTGTTGATGTCTCCTAAGTCTCTAATTCACTGGCTGTCTGTCCCTCTATTTCCATTTCAAAATTATTACTTCAACTTATTTCTTGAAGAAAACAGGTCGTTTATCCTGCAAAGCTTCTCACGGCACAAATTTTGCTAATCACATTCCTGTAGTGTTGATTAGCATATTCTTTTGCTCCTTATATTTCCTGTAAACTGGTAGGTCTAGAGTCTCAGTCTGATTCACGATTGATTTTTTGGCAGGAATATTTCATAAGTGTTGTGTGTATTTCCACTGAGAAGTCCACCTGGCTGAATCTCTTGTTTTGTAATATTAGTGGCCATTAGTAATCTTACCTAAATTCATTATTTCACTAGGGGTTTATAAGATGATAATATTCAAATTCTGTCATTCATCCTTCATTTATTAGTTGCACTATTATACATAGAGAAAATCCCTCTAAACAATTATTTCATCACTGTGAAGGTCACTGTGTGGATTCCCTCAGCATCATCCTCCAAAGGTAGCCAATGAAGGGTTTTTTTTCAGTATCATGACGCATGGATTTTTAACATATTTAATGTGCTTCAATTAAATTCTCAGTTTAAAATGCTGGTGAAAGTTCTTATTTTCACCTTCATTATTTTTTTATTTTTAACATTTTAAATTAAGGAACAATTCTCACATGATATAAAAGTCACAATTTTACCAGTTCAAACTGTACAAATAAGTGTGGTGTTTCATTTTTTATTATATCCACAGTGTTGTTCAACCATAACCCCTCTCTGGTTCCAGAATAGTTTCATCACACAAAGAAACCCTGTACCCATCAGCACTCTCCCTTCCCTCCTCCCCAACCATATTTTGGCAAAAACAAATGCCCTTCTGTCCCTGTTCTGCACGTTTTATATAAATGGAATTATAGAACATGAAGTCTTTTGTGTCAAGCTTCATTTATTTAGCATATTGTTTTCAAGGCTCATCCATGTTGTATCTTGTATTCCAACTTTATTTATTTTGGGGCGCCTGGGTGGCTCAGTCAGTTAAGCATCCGACTCTTGATTTGGACTCAGGTCATGACCTCAGGGTTGTGAGATCAAGCCCTGTGTTGGACTCCACGCTGGGCATGGAGCCTGCTTAAGATTCTCCCTCTCCCTTTCTCTTCCTCTGCCCTTCCCCCACTTGCTTGTGCACTCGCTCTCTTGCTTGCTCTCTCTCTCAAAAAAAAAAGAACTTTCTTTTATGGCTGAATATTGTTCCACTGTATGAATATTTCACATTTTATTTATCTATTCATCATTTGATGGACATTTGGCCTGCATCCACTTTTTGGTGATTAGGAATATTGCTATTATGAACATTTGTGTACAGGCTTTTATGTGAACATATATTGTCAATTCTCTTGGGCAAATACCTACATGTGGATTATGGTGGGTCATATGAGAACTCTATGTCTAACTTTCTGAGAAATGGCAAGACTATTTTCTACAGAGGCTGTACCACTCTTATATTTGTACCGGCAGTGTATGAGGGTTCTAATTTTCCCAAATTGTCACCAACACTTGTTCTTCTCTGTCTTTAAAAAAAAAAATGTAGCCATTCTAATGAGCAAAGTGGTATCTCATAGTGGATCCACATTTCCCTAATGACTAATGACATTGAACATCTTCTCTTATACTTATTGGCCAGTTGTATATTCTCTTTGGAGAAACGTCCATGCAAGTCCTTTGCCCATTTTAAAATTTGTCTGTCTTTTTCTTGCTGAGTTGGAAGAGTTCTGTATATTTCTAGATCCTTTATTAGATTTATAATTTGTTGATATTTTCTCCCATGATATGGGTTTTGTTTTCATCTTTTGATAGTGTCCTTTGATGCACAAGATTTTAATTTTGATGAAGTTCAATTTGTCTATTTATTTTATTTTTAGTTTTTCTATTTTGTTGTTTGCGCTTTGATGTCATATTTAAGAAACTGCTGACTAATCCCAAGTCACAATAATTTACACTGATGGCTCTTTCTACTCTAATATTTTTATAGTTTTAGCACTTGCATTTAGGTCTTTGTCCATTTTGAGTTAATTTTTATATGTGTTGTAAAAGCTTTTAATGCATTCTTTCGCATGTGGATATTCAGTTTTCCCAACACCCAAGATTATTTTTTACTATTGAATGGTGCCCCTGGTCCCTTCATTGAAAATTGCAGATGTGTGATTTTATTTCTGGATTCTCGATTCTGTTCCATTGGTCTATGTCTATCCTTGTGCAAGCACAACACTGTTCTGCTTCTTAGTAAGTTTTTGAAATCAGGAAGTGTTAGTTCTCCTACTTTGTTCTTTTTAAATACTGTTTTGGCTATTTAGGGTCAATTTCTGCCAAAAAAAAAGGGGGGGGGGCAATTGGAAATTTGAAAGGATTGCATTGAATCTGTACATAAATTTGGGGAATACTGCATCTTGACATTATTAAGTCTTCCAGTCCATGAAAGTGGGATACCTTTACATTTATGTAGGTCTTCTTTCATTTCTTTCAGAAATGTTTTGTAGTTTTTCTGTATCTACTGAGATGATCATGTGTTTTTTCCCCTTAATTCCATTTGTATGGTGTATTATATTGAATGATTTTTGTATATTGATCCACCCTTGCATTCCTGGGATAATTCTCACTTAGTTATGCTGTATAATCCCTTTAATGGTCTTCTGAATTTAGCTTGCTAGTATTTTGTTAAGGATTTTTGTATCTACATTCATAAGAGATATTTATCTGTAGCTTCATTTTCTTGCAGTATCTTTGTCTCAATTTAGTGTTAAAACAATACAGACCTTATGAAATGAATTAGAAGTGTTTTCTCCTATCCTCTTTTTTAGAGTTTGAGATGTACTGGTGTTAATTCTTTAAAAATTTGGTAAAAGTCACCAGTGAAACGATCTGGTCCTCAGCTTTTCTTTGTTGGAAAAGTTTTTTAACTACTGACTCAATCTGTTTGCTATACATCTTCTCAGATTTTCTATTTCTCCCTGAGTCGGTTATGTTAGTTTGTGTGTTTCCAGGAATTTGTTCATTTCTTCTAGGTTAGCTAACATGTGGCATACAATTGTTCTAATATGTTCTTACAATACTTTTTATTTCTGTAAGGTCAGAAGTCACATCTCTGCTTTCATTCCTGATTTTAGAAATTTAAGTCTTCTGACTTTTTTCTTGGTCAATCTAGCTAAAAGTTTGTCAAGTTTGTTAAACTTTTCAAAGAACCAACTTTTAGTGTCATTGATTTTCTGCATTATTTTACTCTTCCCTAATTCATTGATCTCTTCTCTAATCTTTATTTCATTCCTTCTATTTACTTTGAGCTTAGTTTTGTGTTCTTTTTCTACTTTCTTTTCTAAGATGGGAAGTTAAATTATTGATTTGAGATCTTTTTTTAATGTTGGTGTTTATAGCTATAAATTTCTGAGTCCTTCTTTCATTGCATCTCCTAAGTTTTGGTATGTTGTGTTCCCATTTTCATTTATCTTAAAATACTTTATAGTTTCCATCATGATTTCTTCTTTTACCATTGGTGATTTAAAAATGTGTTGTTTAGCTTCCACATATTTGTAAGTTTTCCAAATTGCCTTATGTTGTTGATTTGTGATTTCATTTCATTTTGTTTGGAGAACATACTTAGTATAATTTAAATCTTTTAAAATTTATTGAGACTTGCTTTGTGAACTAACATATGGTCTATCATATGGTGCACTGGAGAAGAATGTATTCTCCTATTGTTGGATACAGTGTGTTCTACATATGCCTGTTAGGTCTATTTGGTTTATAATATTGTTCAAATCCATTATTTCCTTGCTGATATTTAGTTTTGTTTTCTATTCATTATTGCAAGTGGAGTATTGAAGTCTTAAACTATTATTGCTAAATTCACTTTGAGTCTTGAAGGATATTTTGGGTAGATGTAGAATCCTAGTTGGTAATTGTTTTCTTTGAACAAAGGAAAATATAATTCCTTTTACTTTGGTTTCCATCATTTTTAATCTCATAAGCCAATTGTCAGTCTTACTTCTAAAGTTGATACTTTGAAGCAACTATGTCTTCTTTTTTTTAAAAAAAAAAGGTTTATTTATTTATTTTGGGGGGAGGGGCAGTGGGAGAGGAAGAAAGAGTCTCAAGCAGACTCCACGCTGAGTGCATGTCCGCCATGGGGCCCAATCTCACAATCCTGAGATCACGACTGAGCCAAAACCAAGAGTTGGAAGCCTAACTTCACCACCCAGGCGCCCCTGAAGTGATTATGTCTTCTTTCTCAGGCCGCTTTTAATATTCTTTTCTTTATTTTGGTTCTAAATAGTTTTATTGATATGTCTAATTGTGGTATTCTTTGTATAAATCCTGCTTTGATTTTGTAGGGTTAATGAATCTGTAGAATAATATCTTTCATTAGTTTGAGATAATACTTAGCCATTATCTCTTCAAGTTCTGATTCAGCCTATTTATCTCTTTCCTCTTTTTTTTAGGAATTCATACTATGTTTGTCTCTATGTCTTCAGTCTCTAACCTTCATTTCTGATTTTTCTATCCTTTTTCTCTTAATGCTTCACTCTGAATATTTTCTACTGATCTGTATTCTAGTTCACGGATTTTCTCTTTAGCTATTTCTAATCAGTAAAATTCATTCGCTGAGTTCTTATTTTAGTCATTGTATTTTTTAAAAGTTAGATATTATTCTCTTTATCACCTCAACATTTCTGCTAAAATTCTTAGTCTCATATTTTATCCTTTAAACATAACTTTAATTTTCTTAATTTAAATTCAATTAGCCAACATATAGTACTAGTTTTTGATATAATGTTCAATGATTCATTAGTTGTATGTGTGTTAACTCCAAAATCTGAAACTTCTTTGGGTTTTCCTATTATTTCTCTTATTTTAATTCATATTGCAGGAACTCCTCAATTTTTGAATTGTGTGTCTGGCAGTATATACACAAAACTTTTATGGATAACACTGAGGTCTAGGATAATGTGTCTTCCTCTTGAGATATGTTTATTTTTGCAAGGTGTCAGAGACACTAGCACTCAGATCACATCTTAATACAATTTCAGTGATTGAAATGGTCAGAAGCGGAGCTGCCTACCTACTCCTTATTTACATCACTCTTATGGTGCATCCTGGGTGATTCCTAGTAACCAACCACTGTCAGCATTAGCTCTGCAAGACAGGAAAAACCTCACTGCTTAGCCACCTGGCCTCTCAGACTTCCTTTTCAAAATTGGCTTATGTCTCAAGGGAAAAAGAAGCTCTCAGTAATGAAATCCCTGGGCCTCTGTGTTTATCTTGAGTTTTGTTTAGTAATTTTTTACTAAATCATTAACTCTCTTATACCTTCAATCAGATTTTGTTTTTATTGTTGTTTATCTTTTCTTAACAGTCTTCAGTAGGAAGTTTAGCTTGACCTACTTAGTCTGCCAATACTGGAGCTGTAACTCCCCTGGTGAGGACTGAGGCTTATGCCACCCCACAGAAATGGAAACTTCTCCATGGTCTACTTTCAAGATTTTGTGCTGGAGGGATTTGAGGGTGGCCTGGGGACCCAGGCCCTGCTCTTTGCTGTGTTCCTGGCCCTGTACATGATGACTGTGTTGGGGAACCTCACCATGATCATGGTTATCACCCTGGATGCCCACCTGCACTCCCCAATGTACTTCTTCCTCAAGAACCTCTCCTTCCTGGATTTGTGCTACTCATCTGTCATCACCCCCAATGCCCTGGTCAACTTCTTTTCCCCATCCAAGGTCATCACCTTTGCAGGCTGTGCCACCCAGCTATTCTTTTTCTCTCTACTGGTCACCACTGAAGGCTTCCTCCTGGGTGTCATGGCCTATGATCGCTTCATGGCCATCTGCAGCCCCTTGCGCTACCCCATCACCATGTGCCATTCTGCCTGCACTCGCCTGGTTCTGGGCACCTACTGTGGAGGCTGCCTCAACTCTGTTGTGCAGACCAGCTTCACATTCCGCCTCCCATTCTGCAGCTCCAATCATATCAACCACTTCTTCTGTGATGTTCCGCCCCTGCTCCAGCTCGCCTGTGGCAACACGGCCATCAATGAACTTCTCTTGTTTGGTATCTGTGGGATCATCATTGTAGGTGTGACATTTGTGGTCCTCGTCTCTTATGGCTACATCACAGTGACCATCCTGAGGATGCGCTCAGGAGCTGGGAGACGCAAGGTCTTCTCCACCTGTGGCTCCCACATGGCCGCAGTGACTCTCTTTGTTGGGACTGTCTTTGTCATGTATGCCCAGCCAGGAGCAATTGAATCCATGGAGCAGGGCAAGGTGGTCTCTGTCTTCTACACGCTGGTCATCCCAATGCTCAATCCCCTCATCTACAGTTTGCGAAACAAGGATGTGAAGGAGGCCCTGTGGAGGCTGGGCCAGAAATACACAGCCATGTGAAGGATGTGGTGGAGGAAAGAGTGTGTTCTGCAGGCTGGATGGAAGCCTCAGAGAGACACTGAACTATGAAGACCTCCTCAAACCTCTTCCACTTCCAGATGGAATTGGATATGTTAAGAAACTCATTCATTTACTCTTTCAATCAATGTTGCTTGAAAGCATTTAATGGACCAGACGTTTACTAAGTGGGAAATGCATAGACAAATAAGGATGTTCTTCACCCAAAACTCTAAATGTTCAGAGAAGGAGCAGTGACTTGAATCACATGAAGACTAGGCAGAGCAATCACTGGGCATCAAGGCAGGGGTGGGTCTTCTGCCTATTACTTACCATGGTTCTCTGGGCCATCCATGAGATTTAGTGGGAGAGAAATCAGATGTTTGTGCATCTTGATCAAACTTGGAAGAAATAAATGTCTTAAACACTGTACCTTCACCCTCCTGTCCTCCAGATGCAGGGCCTTGCTGTCTCCTCTTGGCCAGACATGAGCATTTACCTCTCATAAATGGGCTGCCATCCTCAATACCATTGCCAGAGAGATCTGTCTAAAATAATAATGTAATACATGGCTAAGCCATTCCCCATGGTGGGTTTGGTGTCATTAGGAATAGGCTTGGCTGGAGTGGTTCAGGTCTGATGATAGGGCCTCTCTCACAGAGAAGCCAGGTTGGTGGTCTGGGGCAAATGCATTGGTTTCATTCAAGGGAAGGAGATCCCTTGGGCTTTGCTTCATGACACCAAGGGCATGGAAGACACTGTTAGTAGAAAAAATGACCCAGAGATCCAGCTGTGACATCCACCTTTCTAGTCACAGAATGGGAGACATGAAGTATAAACAGATATAATTTTTATGCATCTACAGAAAAAATATCAAATCATATCCACTCAGGGAGATCACCTTCACCCAGGTCAAGAAAGAAACCTACCCAGTTTCCACAATACCCCTGCCTCCTTCTAGTCAGTGACCTGCAAGGTTAACACCTATCCTCCCTCTAACACACAGGTTAGTTTTGCCTGCTGTGAACTTCCTATGAATAGAACCACACAATTTTTCTTCTTTTGTGGTTTTTTTTTTTTTTTTTTGCTAATATTCTCTTTGTGAAATTAATCCTTGTGATTGTGTATTGTAGCAGTTCTTTAATTTTCATTCCTATATAAATTTCATTAAATGAAGATACCATAATTTGTCCATCTTACTGTTGATGAACCCTTGGGTTGTTTCCAGTTATTGTCTTTTAAAATAATGCTGTTATGAAATACTTATATATGTTTTTGTTTGTTTGTTTTTTGTTTTGTTTTTTTGCTGTGAATTAATTCCTTTGGGCATTCTTAGGAGTGGAATTTTTATCTTTTTGGATAACTCAAGTTTTCCAAAAATGTTACAGCAATCTTTGTTCCCAAAAATAGTGCCTGAGAGTTCCTGTTGCTGCACATCATCACAAAGAAGCTATATTGTCTGTCTTATCAATTTTAGTCATTCTGGTGGGTAGATAGCCACATATCATTGTGGCTTTCATTTTCATTTCTCCAATGGCCAATGGGTTAATCAGATTTTCATATATTTAGCAACAATTTGGATGTCCTCTTGGGGAAGTATATATGCTTTTCTCAGTTTTCTACTGTATTGTTTTTCTTTTTCATACTGGCTGTAGAAATTTTGTCTATATTCTGGACATGAGCCCTTCACCAGTTATATGATTTGCAAACATCTTCTCCTTCTTTGTGGCTTCCACATTTGCACTTCTATTGATTAAAAAATTTTCTCTATTGACAGAAGTTCTTAAATTTACTTAGTAAAGTTAGTTTATCAGTCATCTCTTTCATGATTACTTCATTCTGAGCATGTTTAAAGAATCACTGCCCATACTACATCCAAAAAGATATTTCTCTATGTTATCTAGTAGAAGTTTTCTTCCCCAGTCTTTTATGTTAGTATATATAATTCACATGGAAATAACTTTTTTATGGTTTTTGTGATATAGGGGTTGTTTCTTTTTTTTATATGGTTATCCTACCAACCTTTTTAAAAAAAAAAAAAATATATATATATATATATATGTTTTTCCCCCACTGCTATGTAGTGTCACCTTTGTCATAAACCAAGTGTCCCGATATATGTTGGTGTATTTCCGAGTCTTACTGTGTCCCATTGGGCTGTCTATTCTTGTGCTATTTTATAACGTATTGTTGAATATTTAAAAAGTAAAATATCATAATATAAGCTCTTCAGTATATATGAATAAATATAACAAATAATGTGCAATATATTTAGAAATACAATTTTAAAGTTATTGAAATATATAAAAGAACTGAGTGGAAATCTATACCATGTTCATGGATGAGAAGTTTTAACATAAAGATTCTTATTATGCAACATAGCCATTATGCTTACTCCTTTTGTTTATTTTAGAGTGAGCGAGCAAGAGAGAGAGAGAGTGCAAGCAGGGGGAGGGGCAGACGGGAGAGGGAGGTCTCCCCGCTGAGCATGGAGCCCAACACAGGGCTTGATCTCACAACCCTGAGATCATGACCGAGCTGAAACCAAGAGTCAGACACTTAACCAACTGAGTCACCCAGGTGCTCCAATGCTGTCTTGCTTTTAACATGATTTTTTTTATAGTGCTGGACAAATGATTCTAAAATTTCTATGTAGAAACCAGCTATAAGAATAACCAAAGTGACATGAAAAATTAGAACAAAATTAGAAGGAATGTGCCTTTCTTACCTAGAACTCTCCCACAATCAAGAGCACACCAGGTTGAATGATAAATGGACCTAGGCAGAGGCCCTGACATTTCTGGCTCTCAGCCCCTTGGCCTGTTCCATGGTCCCACTGCCCACCATGGCTTCTCAGCAAATCACTGCTGCTCCAGCCTCTGACCATGCAGTTTATCTGAGCCCCTGGAAAGGGCTTCTATCAGAGAGGGGTGAGCCTTATGGTGAGGCTTATAAGACCCAGCCCAGAGAAGTCTGGCCATGTTGGCACTCTCTCTGAGCAATCATGGTCCCTCTCTTGTCCCAGGAAGCCAGTGTTCCTCTTATAACAAGCCTGCAATGGTGCCTAGAGTGAACCTCCTTCCTAACTTGCTGGCTACACCTCTATCTTGTTTGCCACTGCCCTTCCCCAGCACAGTCCCAGCATCAAGTCCAGGACAGATCTATGTACTCTTCTTGCATGTCTTCCCTCCACTGTGGATACTTCTACCAGTGCATCTCCCATGTTACATGAATGGCAACTCTGTGTGTGTGTGTGTGTGTGTGTGTGTGTGGCATGTGCATACATGTACACCTGTCTCAAGTACAGAGATCACATCTCAGCTGTCTCTGTAGCCCCTGCTCATGGCATCTGGTAGATGCTGAATGTTTGCTGAATTGAACTGAGTCACCCAAACTGCCTCACCATCAGCAAAGTAGCTCATCGTGATCTTCACTAAAAACATGGGGCCATCAGGCACTCCCATCTTTACCTACTCCCTCCATCTTCCCAGGATGAATTGTCCCCATCCTGCTCAAGGCTGAACCCTATACTGGGTTTGGAATTCTACCACGTCCACTCCTCTGGGCTCCTTTAGGGACTCTCTGCCAACAACCATCCTCTCTCTCATTTAATTTTGACCTTTCTCTTTCCTGACTCTTTCTCTTCAGGCTTCAAACCTGTCCAGAGATCTCTCACCCTTCCCTTTAGCCCAGACATCTCTGGGCCTGCTTATATCTCTCACTCACTCCCCATGAACGTTTTTTAAACCCAGACTCTGCACTCACTGTCTCCACTTGTGCTATCCTGCATCCCTTTGCAATCAGGCCTCTGCACCCAGCACTACATCTAACTGCTGACAGTGCCACCGAGTCTAATGGACAGTTTCTGGTCCTTATCAGCGACGACCTGAGTGGATTTGGGTACTGCTACCTCTTTCTTCTTTGACAGCACCTCCTCCTTCAACGTCTGAGGCACGTGGCAATCCCTGTTCTTTCCAAACACTTTTGATAATTCCTACCCAGACACTTGTGTTGGTCCCTCTCTTTCATGTCATTTAAATGCTGGTGCCCCCAGGGGGCTGTTTTTGCCCCTCATCTCTCCAGGGTCCATTTGCCGCCCACTCAGTGATCTCTGAGGTTACTGTCTCCATATGAGACCCTTCAATCTCATCCACCCCCATCCATAACACAAAATACTACATGTGCAGCTTAGTGATTCTCCCATGTGAAAATCCCCGTGAAACCACCACCCATGCCAAGATTGAAACATTTTCAGAACGAAAGGGGCCGATTTGTACCCCTTCCCAATTAATACCCTGCTCCTAGGGTGACAACCATTCTGATCTCTAATAACATAAATCAGTTTTTTCTGCTTTTGAACATTATAAAAATGGAATATACACTGCCATAGATAGATGTCCTCTTTTGTGTGGCTTATTTGGCTCAGTGTCATGCCTGTGAAAGTCCTCCATGCTGTTGCATGTTGCAGAGGTTCACTCTTTCCCACTACTGGCATAGTATGTTATTACATAAACACACAACTTATGTATCCTCTCTACTGTTGATGGCCATTTGAGTTGTTCCAACTTGGAGGCTATCACAACTCAAACTGCTATGAGCAATCTTTTGCATGTCTTTTGATGATCATAAGCATGGATTTGTGTTGCAACTATGCCAGTAAACTAAAGTTTCTGGGTCACTGGGGCCTGTTTAACATTAGTAGATAACGCCAGTTATATGGAAACTTTCAAGGAATCTACAAAGTATCCTCTAGAACAATAAATAAGTTTAGCAAAGTCTCAGGGTACAAAGTCAGAATACAAAATCAATACTATTTCTATAGATTAGCAATAAACAGTTGGATTTTGAAATTTTAAAAGTACCATTTACAATAGCATCATAGAAATGGAATATTTCAGTATAAATCTAACAAAATAAGCAGAAGATAATTTGTATAAAATTATAAAGACTGATTTAAAAAATTACAGAAAGTCTAAATAAATGAAGAGATAAATTGTGTTCATGAATTGGAATGTTCTATACTGTTAAGATATCCATTCACCCATATTTGATCTAAAGATTCAGTGTAAACCTGATCAAAATCCCAATAGACTTTTTAAAGATACTGATGAGCTAATTCTAAAATTTATAGACCACTATTGATCAACATAGTACTAGAAGTCCTAGCCTCAGCAACCAGAAAACAAAAAGAAATAAAAGGCATTCAAATTAGCAAAGAAGAAGTCAAACTCTCACTCTTCACAGATGACATGATACTTTATGTGGAAAACCCAAAAGACTCCACCCCCAAAATTGCTAGAACTCATAGAGCAATTCAGCAACATGGCAGGATATAAAATCAATGCACAGAAATCAGTTGCATTTCTATACACTAACAATAAGGCTGAAGAAAGAGAAATTAAGGAATTGATCCCATTTATAATTGCACCAAAAACCACAAGATACCTAGGAATAAACCTAACCAAAGAGGTAAAGGATCTGTACTCTAAAAACTACAGAACACTTATGAAAGAAACTGAGGAAGACACAAAAAAATGGAAAGACATTCCATGCTCATGGATTGGAAGAAAAAGTATCATTAAAACATCTGTGCTACCCAGAGCAATCTACACATTCAATGGAATCCCTATCAAAATACCATCGACATTTTTCACAGAGCTGGAACAAACAATCCTAAAATTTGTATGGAACTAGAAAAGACCCTGAATTGCCAGAGGAAGGTTGAAAAAGAAAACCAAAACTAGAGGCATCACAACGCCTGACCTCAAGCTATCTTACAGAGTTGTAATCATCAAGACAGCATGGTATTGGCACAAAAACAGACACATAGATCAACGGAACAGAATAGAGACCCCAGAAAGGGACTCTCAACTCTATGATCAACTAATCTTTGACAAAGCAGAAAAGAATATCCAATGGAAAAAAGACAGTCTTGTCAATAAATGGTGCTGGGAAAATTGGACAGCCACATGCAGAAGAATGAAACTGGACCATTCTCTTACACCATAAACAAAGATAAACTCAAAATGGATGAAAGACCTAAATGTGAGACAGGAATCCATCAAAATCCTAGAGGAGAACACAGGCAGTAACCTCTTTGACCTCAGCTGCAGCAACTTCTTGCAAGACACATCTCTGAAGGCAAGGGAAACAAAATCAAAAATGAACTATTGGGACTTCATCAAGATAAAAAGCTTCTGCACAGCAAAGGAAACAGTCAACCCACGGAATGGGAGAAGATATTTGCAAATGACATTACAGATAAAGGGTGGTATCCAAGATCTATAAAGAACTTACCAAACTCAACACCCAAAGACAAAGAATCCAGTCAAGAAATGGGCAGAAGACATGAACAGACATTTCTCAAAAGACATACAAATGGCCAACAGACACATGAGAAAATGCTCCACATCACTTGGCATCAGGGAAATACAAATCAAAATCACAATGAGATACCACCTCACACCAGTTAGAATGGCTAAAATGAACAAGACAGGAAATAACAAATGTTGGCGAGGATGTGGAGAAAGGGGAACCCTCTTACACTGTTGGTGGGAATGCAAGTTGGTACAGCTACACTGGAAAACAGTATGGAGGTTCCTCAAAAAGTTAAAAATAGAGCTACCCTACAACCCATCAACTGCACTACTAGGTACTTACCCCAAAGATACAGATGTAGTAAAAAGAAGGGGCACCTGCACCCCAATGTTCATAGCAGCAATGCCCACAGTAGCCAAACTGTAGAAGGAGCTGAGATGTCCTTCAACAGATGAATGGATAAAGAAGATGTGGTTCATATATACAATGGAATATTACTCAGCCATCAGAAAGGATGAATACCTACCATTTACATCGACATGGATGGAACTGGAGGGTATTATGCTAAGTGAATTAAGTCAATTGGAGAAAGACAATTATCATATGGTTTCACTCATATGTGGAATATAAGGAATAGTGCAGAGGACAATAGGGGAAGGGAGGGAAAACTGAATGGGAAGAAATAAGAGAGGGAGACAAACCATGAGAGACACTTGACTCCAAGAAACAAACTGAGGGTTGCAGATAGGGAGGTGGGTGTGGGAATGGGTTAACTGGTGAAGGGCATTAAGGAGGGCACATGATGTGATGAGCACTGGGGTGTTATATGCAACTAATGAATCACTGCACACTACATCAAAAACTAATGATGTACTATATGTTGGCTAATTGAATTTAAATTAAAAAAAAGAAAAAGGAAAGGCAGAAAAAGAGTAGAAGACAAAAAAAGGAACAAAGAATAAGGGGAAAAATAGAAAACAGTAACAAATATGGTAGATATTAGTCCAACATGTCAATAAACACTTTGAATGTCACTGGTTTAAATGCACCAATTAAACTATATAGATTGTCAGAATTATCAAAAAACAAAACCCAATTATATGTTGTCTATAAAAATCCAACTTAAAATATAGATTAAAATTAAATGAATGGAGAAAGAGAATCCATGTTAACACTAATCAAAAGAAAGCAGGAGTAGCTATATTCATTTCAGACAGAGCTGACTTCACAGCAAGGAAAGTTATCAGGGATGGAGAGAGACATTACATAATGATAAAGGGGTAAGTTCTCTAAGAAGATATAACGATCTTTAATGTGTATGCAACAAATAGGAGAGCATCAAATTGCATGAGGCAAAAAAAATATGAATCCATTTTTATTATAGTTGGAGACTTCAGTTTTTTAAAGATTTTATTTTATTATTTATTTGAGAGAGCACACAAGCAGGGGGAGCAGCAGGCAGAGGCAGAGGGAGAAGCAGACTCCCCGCTGAGCAGGGAGCCTGACGTGAGGCTTGATCCCAGGACCCTGAGATCATGACCTGAGCTGAAGGCAGATGCTTAACCAACTGAGCCACCCAGGGGCCCCTATAGTTGGAGACTTTAACACCTCTCTACTAGAAATGGACATATCCAACTGGCAGAAAATCAGTAAGGACATGGTTGAACTCAACAATGCTATCTGTCAATTGGATATAATGGACATCTATAGATTACTTCATCCAGCAACATTAGAGGGCATGTTGTTCTTAAACTCGCTTGGAACATTCACCAAGATAGACATACACTTAACAAATTAAAATAATAGAAATCATACAATGTCTACTCTCAGCCCCCAATGGAATAAACTAGAAATCAATAACAGAAAGATAGCTAGAGAATCCCAAAATACATGGATATTAAAGACTTAAAGAAAAAAATCTCAAAATAAATTTAAATATATTTTGAACTAAGTGAAAATGAAAACACAACTCACCAGAATTTGTGGGGTGCATAGGAAGTAGTGCTCAGGGGAAAATTTATAGCACTGAATGCATATGTTAGAGTATAAGAAAGATCAATAATCTAAGGTTCCATCTTAGAAAAATAGAAAAAGAAGATAAACAGGAGGAAAAAAAATAAAAATTAGAGCAGAAATTAATTAAGAACAGAAAAACAATAGAGGAAATCAATGAAACCAAACACTGTCACTTTAAAAAGATCAACAAAATTGATAAGCCTCTAACCAGACCAAGAAAAACAGAGAGGACAAAAATTATTAACATCAGAAATGACAAAGAGGACATCACTACAGATCCATGGACTTTAAAAGGATAATAAAAGAATACTAAAACAACTTGATATCCAATAACTTGGTAACCTAAATGAAATGGACGAAATTCTTGAAAAATACAATTTGCCAAAATTCACACATGAAGAAATTGACAATCTGGACATGCCTATATCTTTTAACGAAATTGAAAGCAATAACTGATAACCTTCCAAAACAGAAAGCACCAAACCCAGATACTGATGAATTCTACCAAACATTTAAAGAATAAACTGTATCAGTTCTCTACAATCTCTCTCAGAGGGATACTTCCCAACTCGTTGTACAGACCAATATCTCATCTCTCATGAACAAAGATACAAAAATCCTCAACAAAATATTAGCAGATTGATTCAACAATGTAAAAAATAATTACACAACACAACCAAGTGGGATTTATCCCAGGTATGCAAGGTTAATTAAACATTGTAAGTCAAATAATATAATCCATCAAATCAACAGGCTAAAGAAGGAAAATCATGTGATCATATCAATAGATGCAGAAAAACCATTTTTCATAATTGAACATCCATTTATGATAAAAACTATCAGTAAATTAGGAACTAAAGGAACTTCCTCAACCTGATAGGGAATGTCTAAAAGAAACCTACAGTTAACATCATACTTAATTGTGTGAAACGTGAAGCCTTCCCACTTGGATTAGGAGCAAGACAAGAATATCTCCTCTCCTCACTCCTTTTCAAAATCATGGTGGAAGTCCTAGCAAATTCAATATGGTGGGGAGAAAAAAGGAAACAAAAGACATCCTGATTGGGAAGGAAGAAATAAAACTCTGTTCACAGATGACACAACCATCTCTACAAAATCCAAAAAAAATCAACAACAAAAAAACTCTTGGCACTAATAAGCAATTACAGCAAGGTTGCAGGATATAAGGTTAATATTTAAAAGAAAATCTCTTTCCTTATGCCAGCAACAAACAAGTAGAATTTAAAATTGAAAACACAATACTGTTTACGTTATCACTGCTTACATTATCACCCCCAAAAATGAAATACTCAGGTATACATTTAACAGAATATATACAAAATCTATATGAGGGAAACTACAAACTTCTGATGAAAGAAAACAAAGGAGAGCTAGATAAATGGAGGGATATTCCATGTTCATGGATAGGAAGACTCACCATTGTCAACATGTCAGTTTTTTCCAACTTGATCTATAGATTCACTACAATTCCAATCAAAATAACAGGAAGTTATTTTGTGGATATTAACAAACTGATTCTAAATTTTCTATGGAAAGGTAAAAGACTCAGAGGAGACAACAAAATATCAAAGGAGCAAAACAAAGTTGGAGGACTGATACTATCTGACTCCAAGACTTCCTATATAGCTACAGTGATAAAGACAAAAATAGTCTGATTATTTGATACTGCTTTCAAATATAGAAATCAATTGCTGGACAAACTAGACATCGATGTGAAAACAGAAAATGATCCTCAACTCTTGCCTTTACTGTGCATAAATATTAATTTGAAATGGATCATAGATGTAAAACAATATAACTTCTAGAAAAAAAATAGAAGAAAATTTTCACAACCTTGCAGTAGGCAAAGATTGCAAAACCCAAAAATACTAACCAAATAAAGGGAAAAAAATAGACTCCACCAAAATTTAAAACTTCTGCTCCTACAAAGACACTGGTAAGAAGGGCAAGCCACAGAGGGGGTAAAGATATTTTTATCATACATACCTGGCAAAGGACTTGTAGACTTGTATGCAAACTATATAAAGAACTCTCAAAAATGGGGCACCTAGGTGGCTCAGTCGGTTAAGCGTCTGCCTTCAGCTCAGGTCATGATCCTGGGGTCCTGGGATGGAGCCCCACATCAGGCTCCCTGCTCCGTGGAGAGCCTGCTTCTCCCTCTCCCACTCCCCCTGCTTGTGTGCTCACTCTCTCTCTGTCAAATAAATAAATAAAATCTTTTTAAAAAAGAACTCTCAAAAATCAATGATAACAAGCACCCTCCAAAAACAGGGAGCCAAACATTCTAATAGATACTACACCAAAGAAGATATACAAATGGCCAATACTCACCATCATGAGTCATAAGGGAAACAGAAATCAAGACCACAATGTGATAGTTACTATTACACATTCACTTGCATGGCTATATATAAAATTCTGACAATGTTAAGTGCTGGAGAGTCTGTGGAATCACTGGAACTTTATATCACCACTGGAGATGTACACTTATACAACCACCTTGGAAAAGCGTTTACCAGATTCCTGTAAAGCCAAACATACATTTCCAATATGGCCCTGCAGTTCTACTGTGTATCTACTCCTCTTATTTATATTAAATTAAATATTTAACCAAGAGAAATGGACACATATCTGCAAAAAGACTTGTACATAATGCCAATTCCAACTTTATTCACAGTATCAAAAAACTGAAAATAATAAAAATGTCTGTTGCAGATGAGTGGCTAAAAAGTTACGGTAGATCCCTACAATGGCAGAGTATTCAGCAATAAGGAATGAACTGCTGATACACATATCAGCATGGATGAGTCTTGAAAATATCATCTCAGAAAAATATACTAGATGCAAAAGAGTATGAATGTATTTGTATGAGATGCTAGAATTGCACAACTTTGCTGTATTTACAGAAAGCAGGTCAGACGTTGCAGGTGGGGGGGTTTGACTAGAGGAGTAGGAGGGGATGTTTTGGGTTTGGGGATAATGAAAAGTCCTGTATCTTGAATGTGACAAGAGTTACATGGATACATACATTCACCAAAACATCACCTATACTCTTGGGGCACCTGGGTGGCTCAGTCGGTAAGCGGCTGCCTTCGGCTCAGGTCATGATCCCAGGGTGCTGGGATCGAGCCCCGCATCGGGCTCCCTGCTCGGCGGACAGCCTGCTTCTCCCACTCCCTCTGTCTGCCACTCTGCCTACTTATGCTCTCTCTGTTAAATAAATAAATAAATAATCTTAAAAAAAAATCACCTATACTCTTAAAATGGGTGCGTTGAACTGCATGTAAACTACATGGCAAAAAAGTTGCTTACAAGGAAATAACCTCTTGAAAATTCTTGATTTTCTGCCTGCTGACTAGAACAAGGGCAGCTTCTTTTCTTATTTAGGTTCTGAATACAGACATCTGGAACAGGGCAAAATTATAAATCTATTTGTTTTCTTTCTCTTTCCTTAAATGTCCACATCTCTCCATAGAACACAGTTCTAGGATTCAACAAGTTCCTTGCATTTTGCTTCTAGGGGTGAGAGGAAAAAGTGACCAGACCCAGATTTGGTTGGATGACCATCTTTCCTCTGATCTGCAATCGACGGCAATACCCTTGGTTAGCAAGCAACTCTTGGGACAGAAGCGCAGGGAGAGGCGAATTCCTTAATTGATAAAGTGTTCCTTCCTGCCATAGTGATTTCATGCCAGACAACTAGGACCCACACGTGTTCCTTGTTAACATTCCTAAGAATGGACTCAAAACAGCACGGCCTTCCAAAGCAAGCTGTGATGATGACAACTCCCTCTTATTTAGCATGGGTGGGGCTCCACCTTTTCCTTTTTAAAAACTCTCTTTGTTATGAACTGAATTGATCCTCCCCAAAGTTCACAGGTTGAAGCCCAACACCCTCATGTGACTGTGTTTGGAAACAGGGCCTTTGAGGATACAGCTGAAGTTAAATGAGGTCTAAGAGTGGGTCCCCAGTCCCATAGGCCTGATGTTCTTACAGGAGGAGGAGGAGACACCAGGCACTCACGGGGACGAGGCCACGTGAAGATACGAGGAGACCACCATCTGTACGCCAAGGAGAGCAGTCTCAGCAGAAACCAGCCCTGGCAACACCTTGATCTTGGACGTCCTGCCTCCAGACTGAGAAAATAAGTTTCTGTTGTTGAAGCCGCCACACGCTTGAGGTGCTTTGTCATGGCTGCCCGAGCAGACTAATACACTGCCCTTTAAAAACATTATTGAGGGGCAATTGATGTATAATCAACTGCACAGACCTAAGTGTTCAGTTTGACAGGTACTGATAATTAAATGCAACCATGTAACTACCAGCTGCAGACAAGAAAGAAAATTCCATCCCCACAGAAATGTCACCCTTCATTCCCAGTAAATCCCACCCCACCCCCTCCATCGTCTAACCTGCATCCCCGTGGATGAGCTTTGCTGCCCCAGGACTTCATATGAATGGAGTCCTAATTACGGATTCCTCTGTGTCTGGCTGCTTTCTCTCAGCACCATGCTGCTGTCCACCTGCATCCGTTCTCACTGCTGAGCACACTTGGGTCAGGGTCCAGTTGGGGGCCATGGTGATAAGGCTGCTAAATACTCTTGAACAAGTCTCTTTCTTCCTTTTGGTGCACACATGTACTCATCTCTCTTGGGCAAATGCCTGAAGGTGCAGCTTGCAGACCAATGGTCTCTAGGGGAGATGCACACTTAGCTTTCTAAGGCACTTCCAGCCACTGCCCAAGGTGGCAGACCAGACATGCCCACCAGCAGGGTCCTGCCCCCAAACCCTGCACACACCCAGGCCACTCTCCTCTCCCTCTCCTACTCACCTTGAGGACCCCTGACATCTGCAGTTGTTATTTCAGACTCTGGCCATTCAAGCAAATGTGAGATCACATCCCGTCACCATCACCCTGATTGATGATGTTGAGCATCTTTTCAGGTGGCCACTGGTCATTTGCCTACCTCCTTTTATAAATGTTCTGTTCCCATGTTTCATTAGGTTGTTCATGTTTTTATTGTTGATTTGTAAAAGCTCCTTATATATTTTGAATATGAGTTCTTTGTCAATGTACATAATATTTCTCAGTCTGCAGCTTGATTATTCCTCAATGGCATCTTTTGTCAAGTAGAAATTATTAGTCTCAAGCCAGGTGTCTCTCTAACCCTCATTTGTGTAGATGGGAAACAGGCAGGGAAGTTTCTCCCCAGGTCACACATCTCAGAGGGTAGAAGCAAGACCCGCACCTGAATATCCCAAGCATTGTTGCCATGCTGTACTTCTCCAGGACGAAGCCCTGCTCTTCCTGTCCTCAGAGGGCCTGTCTGGGCATCATGTCACCTTGCCGAGCCTCAGTTTATTCATGCAAATAGCACATGACCTGCCTCTCTGGAACATCCTGGGGACTTAATGATAGAAAATGCTGTGTTCTAAGTTGGCTTTCAGTGAATGCCGTCCTATGGGATTGTTAAGACAGCTAACTGTTCCAAATGTTTTCACAGCAGGTTTGGTGGTTTTCCTGTCTCAGCAAAAGTTCCAGCAGGTTCTTTCAACATTTACTTAACTGCGCTGGGCACAGTTGGGGACAGAATTCTGCCCTCCTAGTGACAGGATAAATTAGGTCTCAGCAAAACAAAATTTAAAGTTGAAAGAATAAAAAGAAAAACCAAACAGAACAAAACCAATAACACCATCCAAAGACTGCCGGCTAGGACCAATCATCCTGAGTCCCACACAAGTCCCTTCCAATAGGAAGTCTCGATCTCCCGACCCACAAATGACTTTCCAATTGTGCAAACATCTCTGTCCTGCCCCAGCATAGACGAAGTCCCCGCTGGGCAGCTAACACCGCTGTGCAGGGCAGACTCCAGATGAAGACACAGGCGCCATGCCTGGCAGAGCCCGGCACACCGTTTTCCACAGGCAACTCCCACCCATCTGCAGGTCTCGGCCAGGCCCTGATGCCGACAACTTCTCCAAGCTCCAGGGACTCATCCATGAAATCACTTAATGGTGCTTGACCTTGAAGGTTGGAACTTCCTTCTCTGCTTTAGCTGGAAACCATGGAGCCAAAGAAGCTGGAGTGGGACCCCAACTTGGGGCAGATCCAGGAGACAAGAAGAAAGCCATCTGAGTGCTGCCCTCCACCCCGGCACCCCCAGTGCTGCTGGGGACCCCCGCCCCTACCCCCATGGCCACCCCACTGGCCACCTGCCCTCCTGCCTCTGGACCCCGCACATATCTGAGCCACTCTCCTCTCCTTCTCCTGATGCTCCCTCTCCTACTCACCATCCGGGGCTCACCTCAAGGGCTCCCTACACAGTGGGGCCTACATCTGCCCCAGCACCTGCCCTCACAGTTTTCACAGGCTCTTCACTTACTGTCCTGCCTCATGAGGCTGTGAGTTCCACCTTCTGTGACATACTCACACCCACACACATATGTGAGCATGTACCAGGTGTATCATCACAGCCATGGGCTGAGGTGGGTGCATAGGAGGAGGTGTGTTGAACTGTATATGGACAGGCACACACCGCATATATATCCTCCCTCAAAATACACATCTGCACACACACACAACAAAAGGTAAATTCCATGTAGTAGATGAACAGGTATAAATGTATCAAATAAGAGCACCTACCTCTCTACACCTCACCTTTTCCTCATACACAGTCACACACACACACACACACACACACACACACACACACACACACACAATGGAATATCACTCAGCCATACAAAAGAATGAGATCTTGCTATTTGCAATGACCTGGATGAAGCTAGAGGGTATCATGCTACGTGAAACAAGTCAGAGAAAGACAACTACCATATGATTTCACTTATTTATGTGAAATCCAAAAAAATAAATGAATAAACAAACAAAAAGCAGAATCAGACCTACAGAGAACAAACTGGTGGTTTCCAGAGGGGCGGGATGGGGGTGGACAGAATAGGGGAGGGGATGAAGAGGCACAAACTTCCGGTTATAAAATAGTAAGTCACAGGGATGGAAAGTGCAGCATCGGGAATGTGGCCAATGATACTGTTGTCACATTGTGTGGGGACAGATGGGGACCACAGTCACGTGGCGAGCACTGAGTCATGGATAGAACTGTCCGACCACTATGTCATACACCCGACACTGATATCCCATGTCAACTATACTTCAAGTAAAAATAAAAATTTTTTTAAATGTTTGCCCCTCTAGTGAGCAAAGTGATGTCTTGTTGCCTTAACTGACATTTTGCCACTTTGGGACACTTTGAGTACCTTTAACTATTTACTGCCACTGGCTGTTGGTTCTGTGAATTGTCTTCTGGGTTCCCCGTGCCCATCACTGTCTGATGTGTGGCTTCATCTGCCATTTTGCACAAGTGCCCTACATTGGTAAATACTAGCACTTCAGCCCTTTGTGATGTACAGTTCCTGTGACTCCTTCCAAATTCACCGTCTGTCTCCTGGCCTTGTCTATGATCTCTGGGGAGAGAGAATGCAGTCAGAGCCTGAGGACCAGGGTCTGGTGCCTCCTGAGAGCTGCGGGACCTGGGGCGAATCCCTGTGTGCAGTGGGCAGACGGTGACTACAAGTACAGGAACTCAGGGACTCAGGAAAGAGGGGGGAGCCAAGGACAGAGGACACAGCATGCCTATGGCCCACGAATGTCCTCACAGCACTAGTAGCTTGCATTGCCACGTGCACAGGGGGCTGTCCCGGGTGTAACTTGGGATCACATGCACTCAGCACCCCTACTTCACAGGCTCAGGCACAGAGAGGCTGCAGTTGTCCCAGGACCACCCAGGGGATGAGCAGCTCCGGGGAGCCTGGTGACACTGCCTTGTGTGCTCCATCTGCCTGTCTCCTGACCAGGCAGCATGTGGAGCACATGCTCAGGTCCCCTGTCCCCCATGGGCTGTGTGGCAGGCAGCCCCCATACTGGGATGTGTTCACACAATGGTCTCATCCCAAGGGGCCCCGGGGCCCCAAGTCTAGGAGGTCACCTGGGGCTGACGTGAGGACCCCATCTCTTGGAGTCTTGGGCCTGCAGGGCCAGAAATCCTCAGGCCTGGAAGACCCATGCTGCTCTGTCAGCACGGCTGCTCAGTTACTTGTCCCTCCTGCCTGAGGCCTGGTTTCCTCTGTCACGCATCTCACACACGGCTGGACTGGCCCCACCGACATCCGAGTCCACAGCCTTGCAGCTCAGCTCTGGGGCCCCAATGGCCATGGGGTCTGTCTTCTCTCTGGGCAGCCTCTGAGCCATGATCCACCCCCGTCTAATGATCTAATGAACTGGGTGGGGGTGGGCAGCAGGGAGGGCTGCCACATGGCCTGTCACCCCCAGAGCAGGAATGGGGAGCTCCCTGCAAAGTGCAGGCATGCACCCCAGCACCAGGAATCCAAGGCCTAGAGTCTCACACAGGGCCCTCGAAGCCTCTGCCCATCTCCAGGCAGGGTCGGCACAGCCTGCACATTTCTGGAGGCGAGGGGGCAGCAGTTTCATTTGGCTGGGCCTGTTTGGTCCAGGTGAGGTCTGGCCCATCCCACCACCAGGACTCTGGGGGGTCAGGGGTCTGTCAGAGCAGCCTCCCTCTAGACAGGTGTGACTTGAAGAACAATGGGAATGCAGGTTTCCCAGCCTCTCCCCACGCCCCATGTCTGGCTGTGCGTGTAGCCGTGCCCCTGCCCTGAGGTACGCTGGAGGCTCATGAGGTGCTGCAGTGTGGACGCTGGCCAGGGCACAGAACCTTTCCAGGCTGCTTCTCTCCCCTCTCCAGCAGGCCCCAGGACTTGGTTATTTTCAAAGTCCCTTGCATATCAAATACACTATTATTTGTTTAGATTTATTGTTTTCTTTTTTTGAGTGTAGTTGACACATGATGTCACATTAGTTTCAGGTGCACAACGAAAACAATGCTGCAATAAACATGGGGTACATATATCTTTTCAACTTAGTGTTTTCATTTTCTTTGAGTAAATACCCAGTAGTGGAATTACTGGATCATTTCTCACAGAACTAAAATAAATATTACTAAAATTTGTATGGAACCACAAAAGACTCTGAACAGCCAAAGCTGTTCTTTCTTGAGAAAGAACAAAGCCGGAGGCATCACAATCCCAAATTTCAACACTGCTACAAAATTATAGTCATGGGACACCTGGGTGGCTCAATCAGTTAAGTGTCTGCCTTCAGCTCAGGTCATGATCCCAGGGTCCTGGGATTGAGTCCTGCATTGGGCTCCCTGCTCAGTGGGGAGTCTGCTTCTCCTCCCTCTGCCGCTCCCCTCTGCTTGTGTTCTCTCTCCCTCAAATAAATAAATAAGATTAAAAAAAAAAAAAAGCTGTAGTCATCAAAACAATATGGTACTGGCACCAAAATAGACACATTGATCAATGGAACTGAAAAGAGCCCAGAAATAAACCCTTGCTTATTTGGCCAACTAATCTCGGACAAAACAGGAAAGAATATGCAATGGGGAAAAGACAGTCTCTTCAGCAAATGGTGCTGGGAGAACTGGACAGCTACATGCAAAAGAATGACACTGGGCCACCTTCTCATCTTCTCACACCATACACAAAAACAAATTCAAAATGGATGAAAGACCTAAATGTGGGGCAGGAAACCATAAAACTCCTAGTAGGAGGACAAGCAGTGATTTCTCCAACATTGGACATAGCAACTTCTTTCTAGATGTGTCTCCTGAAGCAACAGAAATAAAAGCAAAAATAAACTACTGGGACTTCATCAAAATAAAAAGCTTTTGCACAGTGGAAGAAACTGTCAACAAAATGAAAAGGGCAGCCTACTGAATGGGAGAAGATATTTACAAATGACATATCTAATAAAGGGTTAGTATCCAAAATATATAAAGAACTTATACAACTCAACACCAAAAAACCCCAAATCATCTGATTAAAGAATGCACAGAGGATGTGAACAGACATTTCTCCAAAGAAGACATCCAGATAGCCAACAGACACGTGGAAAGATGCTCAACATCACTGATCATCAGGGAAATGCAAATGGAAACCATGATGAGACACCACCTCACACCTGTCAGGATGGCTAGACTCAACAACACAAGAAACAACAGGTGCTGGCAAGGATGTGGAGAGCAAGGAACCCTCGTGTGCTGCTGGTGGGAATGCAAACTGGTGCCATTTATTTACGTCTAACAGACATTGATTGAGCACCTACTGTGTGGCAGCCACTGCTTGGTTATAAGTTGTCCCTCTAGTGCACAGTCATCCTCAGGTCAGGGGACTGCCTGGACATCCTTGCCACCACCCCTCCTCAAGGGATAATCGTATTGGACTGCAGGGCACTTGCCATTCCCAGGGAATCACATGCCCTCCCCAAAATTACACAAGTGATAAAAAGCCATCAGAGCCATACCTATGAGTAGCTCATTTTCTGACTCGTCAGGGGTAACGATGATTCACACAACACAATGGGCACCTGCAGATCTCACAGCGTGGCTGACCTCCCGTGCTGACCTGAGCTGGATGCAGGAGGTGAAGACAAGGCCTCGAGGTGCTTGTGGGCAAGCTGCTCATTCCCCTTGAGGCTGTGCCTGGGAGGGAGCAAAGGCAGAGCGTGGGGGGGTGGGGTTCAGTTGCCTTTGCCCCTGGCCGAGGCCTTGCTTCTGTGACTGCTCCTCAGTGTCCGTCTTCAGCTTCTTGAGAAACAAGGGGCCTTTTTATCTGAGCACCTCTCCTCAGCACTTTCTCATTCTGGCTCCAGGCAGAATTCACAGCAGTAAGATTTCTAAAATCACTTATGCTGCTTTTTAAAAAATGTGACTTGTTTTGGAAGCGCGCTTAGCCCAGCTGTTTGGTGTTTGTGCAGGAGCTCAGAGGCCTGCCCCCACCCTGGCGGTATCCGGAGTCCTGATAAAGGCCAAGGCTGGCGTGGGGCAAACGCTGTCCCTGCCCAGGAGACAGAGGGCCAGGAGAGGAGACAGTCCCTTCAGAGGCACTGACTGCAGTCCTGCAACAGTGGGAGACATGGACAGTTGCTTACTGTCCAGTTGCTTCCCAAGCCCCACACCCACATGGTTGGTCACAAGGTCTGGAAAGGGCTCCCTCGCGTTAGCATCCTCACATCCAAGAACCAGTAGCTTTGGATCGCAAGGATTCCCAAACAGTTAACGTTAGCAGAATATTCTCCAAAGATCCCATTACAGCCATGGGGTGGTGGCCAACCCTTAGACGCCTTCCCCTTTGTAGAAAGGTGCTTCCCCAACTGCAGGGGTTTGAGTCGTCCCAGGGGGTGGGACCAAGGGTGGGTGCACCAACTGGAGGCCTTCTCAGGGACACAACAGCCAGGAGGGAGGACACCGGGACAGGAACAGCCAGCACCGTCAGAACCCTGTTTCTACCTGGCCAAAGAAGCCCATGGCAGAGGAACCCAGGAGGTGGCCTTGTCCAGGGTCCCAGAGCCCAGGGCAGCTGTCCTCTGCTCGCCCATCCTTCCAGCCTGCCAACAAATCCCTGCTCCCTCTCAAGGGCGCTGGTGCAAAAGCTCCCTCCCGTCCTCACTGAAGAGTCTTCTCCAGGCTTCCAGAGGTCTTCCTCGCCCTCAGCCAGTTCTCCAAGGAGCCAGCAGCCATTCCAGCCCAGCTGTGCCCCACCTTCTCACGTCCCACAACTCGGCTGGCAGCCGGCCTGGGGTCAGCTGTGGCGTAACTTACACAGCATTTCTAAATGTGGCAGAGATGGGCACACACATCCCTGTGATCAAGGCAATTAGGTATAAGAAGCGAGAATAAGTGTGTTTTTGTCACTATCAATAAAAAATATATTACTAACAATGGCAAGAGTTTTGCCAAAGGCGTCAGCACAGGCACAGAAGTAAGCGGAAGCTGCTGTGTGTCCCCTAACGTACTCGCCGCTCCCTGACGGGGCTGGCCAAGGCGCAGCGCGGTGAGCGAGGGGAAGGATGCAAATTCCGTCTCTGGGCCTCAGTCCCAAGAAGCTGCAGATTCTGTGAAGGCAAAGGGTGGTCTACAGCTCAAATGTTTAACCAGGTCTCACCGCGTGCAACACACACGTGATTACCATCCACAGAGCTGCCTGGACCAGACTAGTCTGGAATTCTAAGGCCCACACAGAGCCCTGTGGGGTCCTCACGCCAGCTTCTCACTGGGGCCCGCTGTGCCATCAAATTCCTGTGCGTCATTCTCCTTGCTTCACCTCACTCCCTCCCTCCTGCTGAAAAGCAGTGATCCAAGAACCAGGGGGCACCTCAGGGACTGAGGGCCTTGTCTGCCGATGAGGAACGGAGGTCCAAGAAGCGAGGTGTTTGGGTAGGGCCCACAGCTCCTCGGTGACACATGACACATGGGTCGCTGCGGGGTCACTGCAGGGCTGAGCCAAGGCCTGCCCCAACACAGTGCAGCACAAGCCTCGCGGGACTCTGTTGTAAACCTCAATGGACGAGGACTGTAGGGTAACCACCAAAGAATTCACCCCAAACTGGTGATCCCCACAGACACCTGGGGCCTGTTCTGGGGAACCCACTTAGGACACAGTAAAAACGTGAATTAAACTAAACCTGAGAAAGTCGCTCTCAGAACGCAGATAGCATGCAGCTCACCTGCGGGGAAGCCTGTCCCTCTGAGTCTCTGACACAGAGGCAGCGCTGAGTCCCAGCCCCGGAGCCGAGCCTCAGAAGAAGGGGCTTCCGACACCACAGAGCACGTCTGTCCCATCTTGGCAGGGACGGTAGGCTGTGACCCTGCTCTCGCTCCGGGCCAGGGAAGCTTGCCACACTAGTCCTCCCAGGGCCTCGGCTGTCGTGCTCTCAGGGCAGGAGCACTGTCCGAATGACGGACTGGAAACCCGCACACCACTCACAAGAACACATCAGACGTGAGGTCTCCTCCAGTTTCGGACTTCATCTGTCTTCAGGCCATCAGGAGTGATACTGTTCAGCGCGTTCTCCCAGGGGAGGTCGGCACGTGCCCTGCTTAACTCTAAAATATGGGGACTGCGGCAGTCCTGTGGCATGGGCGTTTCCTGGTTGAAGAAACACTCTTCGCTTTGAGATCGACATGAAATAGGAATCTTAATTTTTACAGCCATTATCTATTGCTGAGCTGGGCCAAGGAGAAAGACAAAAACACCTTTTATCCCCTTCCATGTTACATTCCCTTTGGAACGGCACAACATACACATTTCTCAAGAGGAGGGCACCTCTGTCAGGGTCATTGTCTAGCTGTCCTGAGTCTTCAAGCCTCAGATCTCGGGACAGCAGCTGTTCTGGGGCTTACACAGGTGACGCCAGGCCCGATGTGGTGGGGGAAACGTGCCATGAACACCTGCCCACTACAGGAAGGTCTTAACAGAGTGCCACGAGGAGGGCCCCCTATACACCCAGCACTGCTTAGTGATCTAATACGAACACAACTTCACAGGCTGTGAGCCTCATAATTACTCAATACTGAGTTCAGGAAAAAAGCAGTGTATTTGTAAGCTGACAAACGTGTTTCACTCACTATGTCAACACACACATGCACCCACACGTATGCACAGAGGCTTTTAGGCATTGTAATATTTGCTCGAAAATCCAAGAATTAAAATTACCCTGCAAATGATGGCATCGCTTTTTAATTGAAGGACAAAAATTGTTCACATTCAGAGATAAGCGGGCCTCATGCAGATAGTTAAAACCATCCTTCTCTTTCTTGGTTAACCATCTCCTAATTTCAAGTGACATCCACGAGTTCTTTAGGACCATCTGAAGCTGTCCTCTGAGGAACTCCGCCACACCACCTCGTAACACACATGACCACACGCACCGCTGGACGGCGTCTCACTGGATATCATCATCATCAAACAGATCTTCAAAATCTACGTAAACGAACAAAACCACATATTAATGGGGCACACAAGGTAAACAACTGAGAAAATAACTTCAAAATATGAATTACACAGTCATTCAAAATAGAGAAAAAGCAGTAAACAATCTAAATAAAGGACTTTTCCCACGACAGACTCGATTTTATCCAGCAGAGGTTATATCGTCCAAAGGGACAGAGTGGTGTAGAAGGCAACTTTAATCTTCTATTTAGGTGACAATCTTAAGAAAATGCGTGGAGGTGGAGGTGACGCAGCCAGAAGGCTGGCGGGCACAAGACCCCATGCAAGACCCCATGCAAGCACGAGAATGCAGAGGGCAGGTGGGAGGAAGGTGCTGGAAGAACTGAGCCATGCAAGAATGGCTGTCTTTAAGGGAGTCCAACCGATGGTCATGCTTGAGACAGTCCGAGCCCTTCCCACTGGAAGAAGGGCCACACACTCACAGCATGCTATTTACTGGATGGGTGGCAGTCAGGGTCACTGTGCCCTTCTATTTATTTGTCTATGGCTTTCCTAAACCATCTACCACAGGCATGCCCTGCTCTCATGATGGGGAAAGGAAAACTGAGGGTCTATTCATAGTCCCATGAGTTCAAACTGTGCAGGATAAACAGTGAGCTGGAAGGAGGTGAGTGGAAGGCCCCGGGGGCGTCTCCACATGCTGTCACAGGCCATCAGGGAGGGCGGTGTCCCAACCACCTCTGCTCAGCACTGACGTGGGTGGTCCCACCGCAGCGGGGCTGGGGCTGGCCTGTGGTCCTACAGCTCTGTGCACTTTCTCCCCCAGCCCCCAGCCCCAGCTAACTCCTCACACCCCCCCAACCCCTGAGGTATCACCCCCTCCCCCAAGACACTGCCCTCTGATGTGCTCCTAGAAACAAGGCCACCCACCTCTGCCAGGGCTCTCGCCATGGCTGTCCCTGCGTGCTGCCTTGTCTAACGCTCCCCTACTTTATCAAACACAGTGAGTGAAGAGAGCAAGCCTTGTTCATGGTCTGAACCCCAGTGCCCAGGGGACCAGAGGCCAGAAGCTCTGCTCCATGAGCAAGGAGGACTCAGGAGAAACTCTGTCCAAAGCATTCATGGCTTTCTCACAGCAAGTGGCTTTCCGAACCCGCGGGGCTGCCACAACCTGATGGGGCGGCACGCGCCTCATGAACTCTGTCGGCGGGCAGACCAATGCAGCACGAAGCTCTTCTGTGTTCTTTCCCTTTCCAGCCCTGACCCAGAGGGAGGAAGGCCCCACACTGCTCATGTTGCTCACACTCCCTCAGCAGGGCAGCCCAGGTCCCTCCCAGATGCCCTTTTGGCAGAATTAGAGGGCTATTTTCAGAAACCGCATGAACTCGAACACTAGAACACAGCCAACGGTCTGTAAATCCAGAGGATGCATGGGACGTTGAAGATCATCACACGTGGGAGCAGGCTGGGTGGTGTTAGATATCACCCTGCCCTGCCGGGGTGAGGGCCCCCCAAGGTCACCCCACGTGAGTGAGGGCTTTCACATGGCGTCTCTGGAGACCTTAGGGAAAGGCTGTCCCCATCCTCAAGGCTAGTGGCAACCCAGATGTCACCTCAGTAGAGTGGCCAGCCTCCCTGGGAAGAAGGCACCTAATTAAGCTGCCTGGCTTCTCTTTTTAGGCAACAACTTGCCGAAAAGATGTCAGATAAGATAACATGGACTCGGGCTCCAGGGGGGATCTGGTACATCAAACCCGGTAGTGTGGCCTCGTAGCATCCCAGCTGCCACCAACTAGCGACAGTTCTTTGTAGTGGCAGGCACTGTGGACGAGAAGGATGACAGAGAGTCTCCTAACAAGACCTGTCTTGCATTCCCGCTCATGATTTGAACCCTTAGTAAGAATCTAATCCATAGGAACAAGGCCTCAGGAAATCAGAAGACAGCAAGAGAAACAGCCCTGTAGCCTGTGGGAAGATGTCGCACAACTTGGTTTTTCCCTGCTTACCATCCATGTTCTTGGGAAGCAGCACGAAAGCTCTTCAGCACGAGTCCTGCTTTCAGAGAAAAGGGCGAGGAAAGCTGGTTGTCACTGCGAAGGGAGCCAAGAGACTAGAACCCAGCAGCACGCAGGAAAGGCAGGAAAACCAGCTGCCTCCTGACAGAAGAGATGAGAAAGCCCGGCGGGGTTCCACACCCATCTCGGGTCACGAGCAACAGACCAGCCCCTGCGACAGGTTCAGTGGGACAAAAGCACGGCTACAGCTCAAGCTCAACTACTGGAATGCAAGACTGGGAGCAATTTTACACCATTTTGTCTCGTAAAACACAGGGCTGACCGCCAGCGTTAACAGCCCGTGCTGTTGTTTTGTACAAACTGCACTGCGCGCTGCGAATGGCACGCATCTGGCTTTCCTGTTCCACGGCCCCAATCAGTCACGCCACAGTCTTCCACCGTGTAACACACAAAAGAAACATTCAGACTAAAACTGGAATCCCCAATCCCAGCATCCTTACCATTAAAAAAGTCTGCATGAACTGCCTTCTCATTGGCTGCCAAGTCCATCAGGAGCCCCGTGCTGCCTCCTGCCTGGGAAGGGAAAGGTGACGTGGTGTCAGTGCTGTTTTCCGGGAGAACAGGGACAGCGCCCTACAGGGCCCACACCACTCCTCGGCAGAGGAAGGCGAGGGATGGAAAGGTGCCCAGGTTGGAGTCAAAATTTAGTTTCAGGCAAAGGAAGCGGATGGGAGAGGCGGCGTTCCAAGGAATTATTTTTAAGGTCTCCTTGGGTCTTACCCTCCTTGATTCCTCCTGCTTTTTAAACAGAATCCTGCTGTTGCCCTGAACACCACTTCTCTGTAAACCTCGAGCGAGGTCCTAATTCCCTGTAAGACGCTGCCACAGAGGCCCCAAACGTGTGCAAAACCGTGCCAACGATCTCTCTACTCTGGATTGCCCCCTGCTTCTTCTGGGAATTACACCATTTTCCTTGGGAAACTGCCCTACTGACCCGGGGCTCTGGTGGGGGTGTCATCACAGCACCTCCCACTGCCACAGCTTACGGTGGCAGTAAAACTATGCGACACCCGAAGCCGGGCAATCTGACGCGTTCAAGATTTGGGGTGTCTGTGAGAATCACACAGGGGTGGTCGGAGCAGAGTCCTCTGCCCACAGGTCCCTGCGGCTGCCCTGTCCCCTGACCTTCCAAGGCGGTCTGCTCTGACCTTTCCTGGCTCTGGAGTAGCTGCACGCCTCCCATGTTCCTTTTCATGGTTGCTCTCAGGAACCCAAACCCGAGAAAAGCCCAGGGCTCTGACTCCTCTCTTCTCAAGTTGCCTCCCTTCCCGTGACCACAGCGAGCCATGCAGAGGCCACCGCTCGCTACTACGCCCGGTCTGCCCCCACTTCCATCGCAGGTGCTCCCTTCTTCCAGACCCTCCCCAAGGCTCCTGTGAGCCGCAGTCCACTCTCCCGCCTCCAAACCTAATCCCCAAACTCCAGAGGGACCGGCCAGGAAGCCTTGCGCCCCCCTCCGCCCCCCTCCAGCGACTCCACACCGCCTCTGGCGGTGACTAACGAAGAACGGAGAGGCGGGGTGTGCCTGCTTCGGGAGTGGGGTGCAGAGAGGCCACCTGCCCAGCACAGCTCCGGCCACTGGATGCTTCGCCCCCCTTCCGGCTGCTCTCCCCGGGCTCGGGCACCTACAGCGCGCGGCTGCACCGCAGGACCTGCCTGCCCTTCACACTCCGCTCCTCCCGGGCGAACACCAGCACGGCCTCGGCACCCGCCCGCCGTCGGCGGCTCTCCCTCCGAAGCCTGCGCCGGGCCACCCCACAGCCGGGAGGGCGCTTCTATCGGGCGCCTCCAACTCTCTGTGCACTCGGCGTCTGCAGGCCGCCTCTCCCGGCCACACCGACCTCAGGAGCACAGACACAGGTCGGGCCCCTAGGCTTTGGGGAAGAGAACAGGGGGCCCTGACACCCGGGGCTGGGCTGGGTGCCGCCGGCTCAGAGAACACCAGCAGCGGCCGAGACCGCCCTGCGGCCACGACGCGGTGCGACAAAACGGCGAGACCACCCGCTCACCCCGCACAATCGCCCGAGAGGCCGGGGTCACCGCGCAGAGCCCGCGCCTGCCAAACGCCGCCCCGGGGCCGACGGCCGCTTCCAGCCTCGCTCTAGCCGTGCTCCCTCCGCATAAGACGTATTCCAGGCCCCGGGCAGCACGCGGTCCGCGCAAAGCCCACCCTCCGCCCCACGTCGCCCAGCACAGCTCAAGCCCAGCCTGTCAGCCGTCGCGCTCCCCGGCGGCGACGTCCCGGCCCCGAGGTGGACTGTGGCAGCGAGGCGGGGAGCCCCCGGCGCGCGGGCTGCAGGGCGCCACGGACTCGCCCGGCCGCCGCCTCCCCTCGCCCGCCCCGGGCCTCCTCACCTCGTCCAGGTCCACGTAGGGCCCGGCGCCCTCAGGGAACATCTCGTCTACTGCCGGCTTCATCTCGCCTGCGGGGCCTCCCGCCTCCCCGGCACACTTCCGGCCCGCCTGACGCCTCTTCCGGTGCGCGCTCGGCCGTGGCGTGTCTAGACGCCGGAGGACCTCCGACTCTATGGTTCCCCCGGCACTTGGGGTGCGGCGGGTCCCGGTCTCCCGCCAGCCCGTCAGCGCTCCGGGGAAGCTGCGCAGGGACTCGGGGGTGACTGGCGGCCACAGACAGTTCGGCCCGAAAGGCCTGGCACGCAGGGGGGCCCAAGAGATGCCCGTTACAGAATGTGCGTGGGCAGAAAGAGCCTGGTGGTAGCCGCAGCGGCGGGGTGGGGGGTAGGGGAGCGGGGTGAGGAGGTAGACTTCCAGCTATGAAGTGAATGTCTCCGGAAAAAAGATAATAAATAAAATAGTCTGGAGGATGAAGAGTACAGCCTGCAGACTGTAGCCGATGACACTGTAATAACTTTGCACCGGGACAGATTGTGTGCAATTGTTAAATCACTGTGTTGTACTCCGGAAACTAATATGATATCGTAGGTCAACTATACTTTACAAAAAAGAATGTGAATGGTCCACGGAGTAAAAAGGCAACCCACAGAATGGGAGGAGATGTTTGCAAATTACACGCATATATGCAGATCTATATGTACACACATATACACACTCACTAAAGGGTTAATATCCAGAATTTAGAGAGAACCCCTAAAACTCAACAACAACAAATCCCAATCCAAACGCAGTGACTTGAATACACCTTTCTCTGGAGTAGATAGACAAATGGCCAAGAGGCACATGAAAACATGCTCAACACCACTAAGCATTAGGGAAATGCAAATCAAAACCACCTCACACCCCTTAGAACAGGTGCTATATAAAAACCCAGAGGGAGTGGAAGCGGGGTCTTCATGAGATATTTGCACCCCTGTGTTCAGAGCACTGTTATCCCCAAGAGCTAAAGTGTAGAAGCAGCCCGTGTTAATGGACAGCTGAATGGATGAGCGAGATGTGTTCTATAGGTACATAAAAGGGAACACTATCCAGCCGCAAAAGGAGGGTAATTCTGACAGATGCTACAACATGGATGAAGCGTGAGGACTTTACGCTGAGTGCAATGAGCTGTCACACACATCCCGTATGACCCCGCTGCCACGAGGTCCCTACAGTGGTCAGATTCACAGAGACAGAGAGCAGAAGGGCGGGTGCCAGGGGCTGGGGACCGATGGGGAGTCTGTGTTTCATGGGGAAGGAGATTCAGTTGGGGAAGATGAGAAAGTTCTAGGGGTGACGGATGCACAACAGTGTGAATGTGCTTGGTGCCACTTAGAAATAGTTACAGCGGTAAATTTTATGTTATATGTATTTTATCATAATTTTTTACAAGTATGTGAATGAGAGAAGGGGATAGGAGGGAGGGAGAAGGAAGGAAAGGGGGGAGGGAGGGAGAGCATGAGATACTTGAGCTAGACTTGTGGAAGTAGGTAGGCTTGGGGGCTGGGCTGTGAGCAAAGTAGAGGTGGGGGGTCAGGGCAGGAAGACAGGGAATGAGCCCAGATTGAGGGGGACAGTGACCCACGTGGGCAGGCAGGGCTCAGGGAGAGGGGAGGAGAGGCTGGGGGTGTGGGTGAGCCTCAGGTGTCACGGTGACATGAATCACCTTGAAGTACCAGAGCGAAAGTCAGACCAGGGAAGCCACGACTCTGTGGCCACCAACAGGCTTCTCTTCTGAGCGGTTTCAAATCACGGGAGCCCCATTCCCAGCCACCGTGGCAGGGATGAGAAGGCAGTGGCCATAGGTGGTGCTTGCTCCTGGTGAGGAGCTCAGTGGTGCAGCGTTGGGGGTGAGGGGCTGAGGGCACGGGGCAGGAAGTGGAGGGTCCCCCACGAGGTCTGCCTGCGGCGGGGGGAGTCAGGAGGGGGTGCACAGAGGAGAACTGAGCCTGTTGGGTGCTGAGGTGAGCAGGGAGGGCCGCAGCCAGGTCTGAGTCCTGACCAGGAGTGGAATGCCCCAGGGGCTGCGAGCTCAGCAGGTAGGGGGTTGGCCGAGGGTGGCCCTGGGTGGGGGTTCTTCCTCTGAGAAGAGAAGGACAGAAGTGAGGCCTTTTAAGAACGTAAATGCAGCTGGGTGTCCCTGGGGCAGCTGTGGGCTGCTGATGCCCGAGCCCGAGGAAGGGGTCTGGCCAGGGCACCACGTGCTCTTCCCCGGAACGAGCCTGGATTTTGCTCCTCCCCAGCAGCCTGCAGAGAGGGGGGTACAGCCATGGTTCTTTAACGCGCGCCCTAACAGGCAGCGTGACAGTCCGAGGGGAATGTGACCGTGCACACACTCGAATTGACGTGCTAGTGAACAACATGGAAATCCTGCTGTAAAGCGTGTCTGTTGTCTGGTATGTTTGGTCGAGTCCAGCTGTCCCCAGTGGGAACTTGAAGACCCATCCTCTCGCCTGGCTATCCTGTGAATCCGGACTTTTGTGCTGTTGAAGTTAGTTTAGAGAAGCCAAATTCACACTAGCTCAAGGTGGGGAAAGAAAGAGATGAAGAGCCACCGGCCAGGCCTCCTCTGCAGAATGTCCCCTGGGGCACCAGCAGTGGTGGCAGGAAGCGTGGCTGGAGTGGGAGGGACAACCACGGGAGGCCGTCCTGCTGTCCTGGGCACCTACCTCCCTCCAGCACCCTCCCCACCCAGCTGGGTGGCTGTGCCCTGGCCTAGGAGAGTTTCCTCCCCACCTATATTTAAATACTCAGTGTTTCCCATTATTTTACTTCAAAAGAGAAGCTGGCTATAGCCCATTAGAGCAATTTCCTCTCATCCGGTGGAAGGTGACCAGCAGGGTCTGGGGCTTGTAAGCTTGTACGCTTGCCCGTGGGGGGTTGCTCACCGCCTGCGCGGTAGCCGGCCCAGTGCCACAGGATGGTCCCAGAGACACCGTGCACATGGCCTGCCGGGCCTTCCCTCCCTCCAGAGCACCCAGGGGAGGTAGCCCCATTCCCCCCACAGGCCCTGAGGCTGCCGTGCTGGCACCCAGGTTTCGGGGGCCCTCCCCTTACAGACAGAGAGCACCCAGGCCCTGGCCCTTCCTCACAGGCTGGGTTCCTGCTGCGCTGGTGTGAACGGCCCTCAGGAGTACACTGCAGGGAGCGGGGACAGGCAGGGCCCCCAGCCCAGGGGTGGCCGCTGGGGGTCCGGCTGCTGCTGGCCTCCGTGGCTGAGGGCAGGGGCTTTGGGGTGTGGCTGCCTGGATCTGGGTCCCGTCAATAAGCCAGGCAGTGCCCTGGTGTCTGTTTGCCTCAGTTTCCCCCCTGCACTCCGGGGCACCTACAGCACCCCCCCCGCCGAGGGGCTGTGAGCTTAGGTAAGAGGGTGACACGTACGGCAGGTCCTGAGTGAGAGTTGTGGTTCATTTGTCAAATAAGAAAGGAAACGTGGCCTGACTGGGGCTTTCTTGAAAGAAAACCAGAAGCATTTGTGCGTCTTAAGTCAGGAATTTATTGAGCATGAGGCTAGGGATCCAGGCTGGTGCTCAGTCCTGCTGGTAGGGGACATGGAAGCCCAGCGTGGTCCCCAGGGGGAAGTGAGCGAAGAAGGTGCGGGCCATATCCTCAAGCTGGGGGTAGGCCCCCAGGGTCTGGAAGTACTGCACGTAGTTCCAGAAGTCAGAGGTGGAGAAAGGCCAGTAGGGCATGGCGGGCAGCTCAGCATAGGGGTCTGAAAGACACAGCCACCGGCCTCAGGCGCTGTCCCCACCGGTCCTGCCCTGAAGCTGCCCCTCCGTGATGCCGCCGGGCAGGTGGATGGTGCCCAGCAGTGCAGCGGCTGCAGGCAGTGAAGGGGCCCTCCCAGCTGGGAGCCGAGACCTGGGACACCCCTGGTCCTCCGTGGAGGTATCCCGGAGCCTTGTCATCTGGGTGATGTCCCTCTCGGGACTCCTGGTCTGGGGAACAGCTCAGGGAGAGGAGAGGGGGGAGAGGGAGAGGCCAAGGAGGGGGAAATCTGGCCCCTGTCATGGAGATGCTGGGCAGGGAGGGTGTGGGGGCATCCTGGTGGGATTTCAGAGGAGACCACAGCCCACAGCCCCAGAGTCCAGATGCCACTGCACTGAGGTAGGACTCGGGTGGGAGGGCCGTGGGGTGAGTCCAGGCTGAGGGTGAGAATGCCAAGCCTCAGGGGCTCAGAGAGTCCCTCCTGCCCTGTGTGTCTCCAGGTGGCTGGAGGTCAGGGCCCAGGGAAGAGGCTCGTGTCCCTCTGCTTGCATAGCTTGTCCTTGAGCTGACCCAGGGTTCCTGCTTCATTTGCTCAGGATAAGAAGCCAGCTCCCACCCGGCTCCCTCTTCCGACCCCATCCCACCCAAACACACACAAGAAAAGAACAAGAGGGCAATACAGTACCTCCCTCCTCCTCCTCCTGCACTGGCTTGGCCCCTGCAGAGGAAGAGGAGGGCAGTCACTCCGGAGAGCCCCTCAGGGCAGGCCCCCCCCACACACACACACAGCCCCGCACACCAGCTGCCTAAGCGGCCAGGGAGACAGCAGGAGGGACAGAGCCGCCACTCACCCGCCAGAGGTCCCAGCAGGACGCAGAGGGCCAGCCCTAGCACCAAGCAGGCCTTCATCTCCCCCAGGCAGGCCCTCCACCAGCTGACGAAGGTCCGGTCCACCTGCAGCGGGAGGGACCCAGGGGGTGGGACCAGCCTCTCCCCACCACCCCCACCCCCGGCAACTCCCTGGAAAGCAGCTCTGGTAACCAGACAAGCTCCCAGGGTTTTCATAGCAGTTTCCGTTTCACCTGTCAGCTGGCCGTTCCTAATTGGAGGCGGCGACCCTGCGTCTGCCCCTCCGGAGGTTGCCTCCCACTCCGGGTGCTCAGCCGGTGCAGCCGGGATGGGCCTCTGCTGCCAGCCCGCAGGCTCCTCTTTATAAAAGGCTGGGGGCAAGGAGGCGGACGTCACCTTCCTGAGCCGTCAAGCTGAATATTTTATCCCCGGCCCGAGGACTGAGGGCTTCTTGCCAGCAGCAGGACCTTGAACGTCCACTCGTGGGAATCTGATCCAAGGAGCAAACTGGGAGGAAAACACCTCTGCACAGGCCACGACTGGGATTTTTAGGACTGAATTCAACACCAGTGCTCAAAATAAACACAAATTCCTCTGCACCGGGAGAGAAAGACATTCTAAGTCTGACATTGGGGCGGAGATGCCCCCTTCCAGGAACAAGGTAATTGCAGAGCTGCCTCTGGGGGGCCCTCGGGGAGCCACAAGCAGCCACGGATCAGCACCCCTGGGGACAGGACACCGTTGGGCAGAGGCCATGCAGGAAGTGTGGGTATCCAGCCCCACCGCACACCTGCAGACCAGAGCTTCCCTGCTTGTGCGCAGTGATTAAGCATGTCGTCGGGAAGGCAGCCGTCCCAGCCGCAGGGAGGCCATGGACAACACCTTAGGGGCTCTGTGGGTCAGCTCTGATTAAACCTCAGGGCTGCAGCTGAAGATGGCCACGCCTCGTGGCCCTACCCACTGAACCCAGCTGCGGTGCCGTGCCGAGTGGCGGAGAGCAGATCAAACAACACACATCTGGTCTCCCCAAGCCTTTGGGCACCTGCTTGGACCGGGGACCAAAAGGGCTGGCATCTCAGCCTCGTGCATGGGCAAGTTTTGCACAAACACAAATGGTTAGAGCCACTCCTCGTCACTCTGCGAATCCAGAGTCTCTGCCAAGTGGGCCCAGGCCAGCACTTAGTACCATCTCCACCTGAGCCACCCCAATATGTTCCCTGGGTTTCGGGTGACACCAGTGGTCATATGTGGAGCCTCCAGGGCACACTGCATGCCTCACCTTCTCAGTCACAGCTGCGCCTCAGGGTCTGGTCACAGACCTGGAAGCAGAGTCACGGGTGGGGGCCGGGTCCCGAGGAGAATCAGCAGCCCCCCACAGACAACTACTCTGGGGGGACTACAGGTTCTCCAGGAAGGGAGACTATCCCGCCAGAGGGGGAGGAAGGGCGCTTCCTGGACAATTTAGGGGCTCAGGTCCCCACCTTCTTCAGAATCTCCCCACATGTCCCCATCCAAGTGACGAGACCCCTTCTTGCCCAACAATACCCTACCCTTCGTAAAAAATGGCTCAAGAGCCCAGAAACTCAACTTGCCTTGTGATGCAACCACCCACCAGATTAGACCTTGGGTTTTATTTTCAGAAATCTGGACTCCGTGCCTGCAATAGATAACAAATTCTTTTAGGGCAGTTGTGTCAGGGTCCCCAGGACCACCCGGCTCGGTGACTCACTAGGGCCCCCCCAAACTCAGCAGAGGCCGTGCCCCCAGCTGGGATTCACAACAGAGAAATGGTGCAACGCACAGGAAGGGAGAAGTCGGGGGACCGGGGCTGAGCTTCCGAGGCCCCTCCCCCTGGAGTTACACAGGCCACCACCAGGCATGACGATGTGTGAGGTGCTGTCTTCAGGGGAGCCCGGGAGAGACGCAGCGCCCAGGGTTTTTATCGGGGGCTGGGCCCGGGGCACCCCTGCCTGCTGTCGATTCGGGGCACCCAGGAGGAAGCGGGTGCTCAGCATGAACCACGCTGCACAGAGGCGTGGGGGCAGCGAGGTCCTCTCATCCATGAGGGTGCCGGGAACTGTCCGGGGAACTCCCGCCGAGGGCCACCCAGGAGGGCAGTGGGGCCTGCTTGTTGACCCTCTTCTGCACAACACAGAAGATTTCTGGTTCTTTATCTGCTCCCTGAGCTGGGAATTTTAAGCTCTGCACTCATAATTTTCTTCGTTTTCCGGCACACTTAGAAACTACCAACAAATCCCACAGCCCTTACTGTTTATTTCCACTGAGTGGTCTGTGGCATCAGCCGCCTGGTCACCTGGAGCCTGGCCTTCTGCAGCCCCTTGGCTCCACGGACTGCACGGCAGGCCGGAGACCCGATTCCCGAGTCCATCCTAAACCGCACCCCCTGGGCCCACTTCTGGCTCCAGCATTCTGCCCAACACGGCCCCTGGGGGTGCTGGGGGACCCGGGGCTATTGTAGAGCTGGACCTGATACAGCGTGGGGGGCTGAGGACGTGAAGGTCGGTGGGTGAGTGGGAAACACCCTGCCCTCCGCGTGGCCCACGTGTCTGTGGGGGCTGAGACCACCGTGTTCGGCGGCAGCCTTGCAGAGCTGGACAGTGCATGGACGGCACTGAGGACCTGCTGGACGGACCTGCTGCTGTCCATCTCCACACCAGAGGGCAATGGCTCATTGTCCATCACCTACAGCTCCGTGTCCGAAGATGATGTGCAATTAATCATTCCTATAATGTTAGGAAAAAGGAAATAAAATCACATGTATTGTATCTTTATAACTATTTTCTTAATAATAAAAAAATACCTATGTAGACTAAACATCTGCCTTCGGCTGAGGTCATGATCCTAAGGGTCCTGGGATTGAGTCCCGTGTAGGGCTCTCTGCTCAGCGGGGAGCCTGCTTCTCCCTCTCCCTCTGTGCTCTCTCTCTCAAATAAATAAATAACATCTAGAAAAAAAAACTACCTAGAAAAAATCTACAAGTAATGAGCAGGGATGGTGTTGGGTGGCAGAGCTATGGGTGTGTTTTCTTTCTTCTTTCTGGATATACATATTTTCCTTAATTTATTACTTTTATGAAGGGGGGAAACTTTGAAAACCACCACCAAAACTCTGTGTTACTTAGCATCCTGATCCACTGTCCTGGGTCAACCACTCAGGTCCTCCACAACCACATTGCCACCCCCATGTCCACCCCCACACCTTTTCTCTCTTCCTGAGTACTTCAAGCCACTCTCCCTTGCTGGCCTGTACACAGACCTTCCCTGGACCCACCTGGAGAACCCCACCTGGAGGGCTCCACCTGGAGGATCCCACCTGGAGGGCCCCACCTGGAGGACCCCACCTGGAGAACCCCACCTGGAGGGCCCCACCTGGAGGGCCCCACCTTGGAGGCCAACTCCTCTGCCCGCGGACAAGGGCCCCCTCCCCCCTCCCCCGGCAGCCCTCCCACAGTGCCGCTCACTGGGGCTCTGCACAGCCAGCCTCGTATTGGCATATTGCTGTTGCTCAGTGGGGTCCCTAGAGCAACGGTCCTCACATGACATACACATCGCCCAGGGATCCTGTTAAATGCAGGTGCTGATCCAGCAGATTGGGGGAGAGCCCGGGAATCTGCATTCCTAACAAGCTCCCGAGAGATGCCCATGCTGCTGGCCCCCAGAGCACATTTAGGGTCTCGAGGCATGAGCGGGTTCTCGACCTGGGAGTGTCAGAATCGCCTGTAGGGCACACGTGAGCAGCTGGCTGGGCCCCACCTCTCAGAGTCCTGCCTCACAGCTCGGGGCCAGCCTGGGACTCTGCACATCTGCCATGTTACCAAGGTGCTAAGCAGGTTCGGGGCCAGGCTGTGGGAGCCACTGTCTAAAGCAGAGGTTCTTAACGCTGACTGCACGTCAGAACCACCTGCAGAGCTGCTCAGTAGCTGGGATTTCAGCCCCCAGTCTCCAGAGGCCGGATGCTATTATACCGGGTCCAGGTGCGGCCTGGGCCCCTGCTCCCCCAGCCCCTGCCCTTGCCCTGCACAGGATTCTCCCTGTGGATGCATCAGAGGCCTCCAAAGGTCCCACCTGCCTGTAGTGAGAAGCTCTGCTTGCACAAGATGGGCCTTGGTGGACACAGTGGACAAGGTCTACCTCCAGGCTAACTCGGCTAAGGGGCGCTGCGGCCTCTGCCAGCAGTGTTGGCGGGGAGCAAGCCAGGTGGCTGGCTTGGGAGCCTTCTGTCCCCTGTCCTCACCTGAACCAGGTGGAGCCTAGGGCGCGTCCCGCCCAGCCAGCGCAGCAGAGGCTCCTGTTAGGAGGCCTTGGGGCGCCCTCTGCCGTCTGACTCAGGAACACCAGCGTGACCTCTCGCCGAGGTCACTGAGAGCGGCCGACCCCCAGGCGTGGGCCCCTGAGGGCGAGTCCCCAGCCCACCTCACATGTCCTGGAAGGGCGGGCAGGATGCCTTGGGTCACAGCTCTTCCAGCTGTCCCAACACAAACCAGAGCCTTGTTCATTATGAAGTCCTAAAGCCAGAGGTCCTCGCACACTTGGGTTCCCCTGCCCGTGCCTTCCGGATGTTCCTCTTCCCTGACCCTTCCCACAGCCACCATCAGCTCAGCTCCCATCCGCGGCCTCAATCTGCTTCTGGAAGTTTCCCCACAGCTCAGCTGGTCCGTCCTGGGACCCTCAGCCTTGGCTGCAGGCTTGCCCCCAGGCTCCCTTCTGGCCAGCCCACATTTGGGCCCCTGGAGTGTGTGCACAGCTTCAGCTCTGGGGCCTCCCTCTCTGCCCCTCCCTGAGCCTAGGAACTTTGCCCCTCTCTGGAACCTCTGCCATTCCCAGTGCACAGTCAGTTTCTCTGTCCCATGTCCCCGGCCCTAGTCAGTGACACTGCCCTCCTGCTTAGCTATGCATTCCAGCTGGTGGCTCCTGGAGCGTGCCCGGGTGTCTGGGGCCTGGAGCACTCTCCGTGTCCCGTGGGTAGGGTTTGGTGACAGGGCTGATGGGCTGAACACACGGCAGGTCGGTGCCCCGCCTGGGTCACCCAGTTAGCATCAAGCCGCTCACTCATCTGTCCCTGGGCGTCTGGGCCAGCTCGGGGCTGCGTGTGCTGTTCTCCAGGCCACTGCCCGATCCCCGTCCCCTCAAGAAGCACCTGCAAGGTGAGGGGACGCCTCTCACGCTCACGAGTTTCGTTCCCAAATCCACAGTTCCTGACTGTTCTTGTCATTTTAAAGAAAAAGATTCAAACATCATAAAATCTAATGAACGTGAAGAGAGTTTGTGGATGAAAACGAAGTTGCCTTGGAAAGGTCCACTCCAGATGAACATTGTCAGAAACTAGTGTAAGTGAGATGTGGCCGGATGATGCTGAGATTGGGACCAACGTCCTAACAACCCCCAGGGCCCTGCCCTCGAAACACAAACCTGGGATCACGGCCGGTGCATCCAGCAGTCAGCTCCAGGGGGCGCCATCCCCGCTGGAATCCGTGCGGCCCGCGGGAAGGCGCGTTGGCCCAAGGATGGATAGAGGGTCAAAGAAGGTACAGTGTAGAATGGAAAGCTAACACGTGTAAGGCCCATTCGAGTCTTTTAAAAACTCATCTTTTCCTTTAGCTGATCTGTGAGAACTCCAGGTCCCAGTTTGGTCCGTGAGAGGGCTTCTCCTGAGCCCAGGAGACCCTGGCCCGGGGCTGGTGTGAGGCTGGGCAGCAGGGGACCCGATTCTAGGGTGGACGACCCCGTACTAAAAAAGTATTCATTGACTGTTTGACCTTTCATCTAACGGGGTGGCCTGTATTTTTATTTGCTAAGTCTGGCCATCCTGTGCGTCCCTGCCTGGCTCTGGGTTTTCTGAGATGCTTCTTCCTGGAGCTGTAGGTTCTAGCCTGACACAGACGGGCAGTGGGCTGCAGCCCTGAACTCCCCCGGTCCGCGGGGCTCCTGGCTCAGCACACCCGAGTCTCCACAGCGGGCCCAGCGGGGCTTGTCAGAGAGAACGTGATGCAGCCAGGGGCGGTGGGGGCAGACCACTGACGGCAGAGACCCTGCTCTCAGGCTTGGGGCCAGGGGTGGGGACATGGGGGACAGTGCCCATGACTCGGAGCAGAGAGACATGGGCATTAGACGTGAGCTGTCATAGGTGCCTGGACCCCACGGCATGCCCACGCTGGATAATCTGTGCCCCCAGGCCCCCAGTCTTCTGGGGGAAATACTCCCTGAGAAGGCAGCCCAGGGCCTCAACACCAAGGTGGCATGAGAATCCTGCCCGAGGTCATAGGTGTGGTCCTGGCTGGATGGGAGGACCGAGACCTGGAGAGGCCCACTGTCCCACCTGGGAGAACAGCAGGAGATGCAGAACGTGGGGGCTCCCTGTTCATCCTCCTCCTTCCAGAGTACCGAGAGCTTGCAAGGGTCACACCCCAACACCCCAAGACCTAATCAGTGTCATCTTAGTGTGTGCGGGTGCGCATGGAAGTGGTCCCCGGGAGCCGCGATGGAGGACTGGGAGGGGCTGTGAACAGAAGGGGAAGTCGGAACACAGACATGTTGCCCGAGGAGAGGCTGTGGGCAGGTGGTGCCCACCCCGGGCTCTTCTGAGACCTCAGACCGGGAGAAGACGTGTTTATCCGTTGCTTTGTGTCTCCACTGGCTGGGGGTTGGCCCATGGGGGTGAACTCCCCCCACGGCAGGCGGGGTGCCCCTGGGACCCTGCAGGTGTCCAGCACTGGGGTCTCAGAGAAGCATGGAGCATGTGGGAGGTGGGCTCTGCAGAGCAGGTGAGGTCTGTCTGCGGGGCAGGAGGAGAGAGAGGGGCTGGCAGCTGCCCCAGGACCGTGTATTCCCCAGTCTTCCCATCACAGGTGTCCCCGAAGGGCACGGAGTCGCGCTGGGGTCTGCACTTGTGAGGAAGGCCAATCGCTGCGATCGGTGAGGATGCAGTAGCTGAGGAGGGGTTTCAGTCCCCCGTTGTGTACGATCCCACCTCTGGGGGTGCTCTCCTCACCCAGAACCTGCTTCGCTTGCTAAGGGCCTGGTGTCAGCACAGTACACATCTCCCAGAGGATGCTCTGCGCCAGGTCCCTCCATGGACCACCCACCGAAATCCTCGCTCCTGCTGAGTTCCGAGCTGTTCTACCCTCTCCATCTTATGGGGGAGGGAACTGAGGCTTTCCAAGTTCGGGACCTGCTAGAGCCAACAGCAGGCCGTGGAGGCCCAGGGACAGGCCCGGCATGGAGGGTCGGACACCCTCACAGACAGCCCAAAGGGCCTTTGAGCTCATGGCTCTTGGAAAACAACCCAGGGACTTGTTGAGATTGACTGCGGCGCAGGACAGCGGCTTGCTGGAATGTTGCTCAGGTTGACGTTGGTCCAGCTCTGGGTTCTGGGTCCTGATGGCCGGAGGCTGCGAGAGCCACGTGGGCACACAGGGCCACGTCCCGACGTGGGCACGGGCAGGGGGTGGAAGTCCAGTGAGCAGAGAGCTTGGGAGAAAATGCCACAACGCTGTGCTTCCGGGTTCTGGGCCTGACGCCAGCCCTTCCATCCCGAATCTCGTGAGTAAACGCAGGGAGAAGACCACCTTGCACACATGGGTGGACACTTTTCCTTTAGGGGATCCCAAACGCCCATTTGAGTCTGAAAGGCTCACTAGAGAATCCAGGTAAAACCCGCTCCCTTGAACCCCAAACCCTCCCTCATGTCCCCAGAAGTACAACAGGAAAGGGCTTACAGTGGACAGCAGTTGGGTTCTTGGCCTGGTGAGAGTGGGTCTGAGTTTCTTTTAGGCCTGGTGGACTGCAGGGGGCTGTGGTGGACTGTGGGGTTTGTTGGGGGGCTGTGGGGAGGATGTGGGGACTGTGGAGAGATGTGGGGACTGTGGGGGGTTGTGGGCAGGATGTAGGGACTGTAGGGGGATGTGGGGACTGTGGAGGGATGCAGGGACTTTGGGGGTCTGAGGGAGGTTGTGGGGAGTGTCAGGGGCTTGGGGGCAGGGTGGGGGGTTTTCCAGGGGAGGGAAGGGGCCCAGGGGGCCTGGAGGAGGAGAGAGAGTCCCAACCTCCAGGCTGGAAAGTGTGACCCCTGCCAGGGTGACAGTCGGACCACAGCAAGATCTCAGAGAGTTGGCTCCTCTGGAAGTCTGTCTGGAGGTGTATAATAGAGGAAAGTGGGCCAGGCTCTAACACACAGCTCACTGGCTGACCTGTGCCCAGGCCTGGTCCCACCTCGGTGGCAGGGTGGGACGTTCCTAGTGCCCAGAGCTTCCCCTGCATTAGTGCCTCTGCTTTGATCAAGAAAACATACCCCAGAGGACAGACCCTTCTTTAGTCCGTGTTTCTGCATCCGGGGAGGACTCCGCGTCTTCTGGCCTCTCAACCCCTGGCTGGCGGCAACCTGATCCACAGTCCCCAGCCTCTCCCAGGGGAAACGAGGGGCTGGCAGGTGAGGTCAGGGGGTGCATGCACAGGGCATGCAGGGGTCCCTGCCTCCGGGATCCAGGACCTCGGAGGGAGGCAGGTATCTTGTGTCACCCGGGCCCACTGTGAGGCTCTAGGAGCCCTCGCATACTGGTCCTGCTTCATAACCAGGACACAGAGGCTGGGGTGGGTGAGAAGTCCCACAGGATGAGAGCTCTGTCCTGAGCCCCGCTATCCCTCTGCTCCCCCGGAAGGTGACAGCTGCTTAGACTGAAGCACATCAAACGCAGCTCTCCCAATGCCCCACAAGCACAATCATCAGCCCCCAACAAGACACCCATCTGCTTCTTCCCAACCCTTTTCCAGTTCAGGATCTTGGGCTGGGCCTGGCTGCCCAGGGCATCTCATGCTAGCTCCTGGGTCCAGCGGGCAAGTGACAAAAGGCAGGCTCCTCCCAACCACTGGCACCCAGGGCAGCATCCTCGAAAGCTGCACCTCTCTCTAAGACCCAAGAAGAGCCAAGAGATCCTTGTGTCGGGGCCTTCCCCAAAGGCACAGCCATGCACCCCCTGACCCGACCCCAGCCAGCTCCTTCCCAGCTCAGGGGCTAGGAGACTCAGAGCTGGTTTCAGATCACAAGTGTTTGTTAAGGGGAGAGCATCTTAGCTGATTTCTGTGAGGCTCTGGGCAAGTTACTTGGTGCCCACAGGCCTTAGTATCCTCATCTGTAAATGACCGCTCGGGCACTGATATGCTCAGGCCGGGAAGGGGAATGAAGGGGCAGGTCCTGGCACGTGGGACGCTCTCAACAAACGGTAGCTTCCCTGTCATCCGAGCCTTACTGTTGAGCTCCCCATCCTCTCCCCGAGTGACAGACGACGCCGGGCATGGACAGTGCAATGGGACACAGAGGGTCCTTCCCAGCTCGGTGATGCTCTGCACAAGGATCACTACCACTTCCCAGCCTCTGTACGGGTCCCTGGCCCCGGCCCTGTGTCCCTTTAGGCTGGCTAGAAGGACCTGTGTTCTGGAGAGGTAGAGAGTGGGCCTCAGAGAGACCAGTGCAGAGGGAATGTTGCCAGGAGAACCATGAAGATTCATCCATCCTGCCAGCCGGATGTGCAGGAGTGAAGGGCTCGGTGTTTCTGGCTGGCCCCAGCTGGGGGCAGGATGGCCCAATGGTCAGAATCCAGGCTTGGAAGGGACCCCACTACCTATGAGTCTGGCCTAATTTCTGACAGATTATGAGACTAAGCAGGGCACACACTCTTTCTATGCCTCAGTTTCTCATCTGGGAAATGGGCAAAGTGATGGGATAATGTCTAGGAAGCCCCTGGTGTGAGCTATTATTGATATCAACAAGATTAAAGGTGTGAGCCCAAATTTAGTGGATCGGGGAAGAAAGGCTTAACGTGTGAATGTTATCAGGCTCGGGTAAGATGGTGCCTCCGTGGAACAAAAGAGGGCATCATAACAAAAATAGCATTCCGAAAATAAGCAGTATTACTGACAATTCAAAATATAATCATCTAAATGTTAAAAATCAACAGAAAGGCAGGAGGATAGAGTGGAGAAAACCTCTGATAAAACAAGATGAAAAGACAAAAACATGTAGAGTAGCAGCAGGAAGGTGGGCTGTTAGCAGGTCAGTCCAGGAAGTCCTACATGAACAACATGACAGTAACACAAGAAAAGTTCCAGCGATGAAGAGTGAGCACGCAGGAAGACAGTGTTCCCTCCCCACCCCATCCCGTGGAAAAGAAAGACCCACAAGAAGGCACAACTTTGGAAAATTCAAGACACTGGAGACAAAAAGAAAAGCCTACAAGTTTCCAAACTGTGGGCAAACCATATAAAAGGAAGGAGAATTCCAATGGCATCCGATCTCTGGATGGCTGGGAGACACTTCAAGGTGCCCCCCCCTACCGCCAGTGTCTGGAGGGGAAACAGGACCCTGCACCTAAAAACTCCATCAGCCAACTATCGGGAGATTATGTGGATATTTCAGACCTATAAAGACTGGAATATGTTCTCTTTCTTGGGGAGCAGCTAGGCCTGTTTCGGTGGCACGTTGCACAGAGAAACCATGGAATATGGGACATAGGTTGCACAGCCCCAGAGAGAGGTGAAGGGAAGCCCCAGAGTGATGGGTGTGCTGCAGATCTAGGGAGCCAGGACTCTAGAGGACAGATCAAGGGTCCTGGGAGGAGATGTCATTAGGAAAGGAAAATGAAAACAGTAGATTATCTGACACATTTGAGCATTTGGAAAAGTATTGATGGCATTTAAAAATTCTGTTTGAGCACTTGAATTGTGAAATGGTACATAGAAAACTAAACTTTTTAAAAATAAATAAATAAAAGCAAGGCAATAACCAACTCTGGGAAAAATGGATGGAGAACATAGTATCATCAGGATGCACTCTTAAGCTCAGAAGTAAATTTCCTTTACATGGTCATAACCCTGTGAGGCCTGGGCATTAATTTTACCCAAATTTTGATATGGCTGTGTTGGGAGGAATGGGAAGGGAAAACAGTGGGAAACAGCAATATTCAGCAGATAAGGTCTAAATGTAAAGGAACAGGGGTGTATTAGTTTCCTATCCCAGTGAAGTGAGTCACTCCAAAGTGTATGGGCCCAAAACAACAGACCTTCAACTAAAAAATGTTTATTACCCCACCGTTTGAGTGGGTTGGGAATCCAGGCTCAGGACAGTGGGGTCTTCTGACTACAGATCTCTCACAGGGCATCAACTGAGTCTGCAGTCTCCTGAAGGCCTCACTAGGGAAGTACCCATCTCACTCACAGCACTGTTGACAGGATTCAAATCCCTAAAGGCTGTTGGCTAGAGGCCTCCCTCTAGTCCTTGTCACAAGGGCCTCTCCATAGGGTAACTCACTGCAGCTGCTGCATTCCCTTAGAGGGAAGGTTCTGACTCCAGAAAGAGCACAAGAGAGGGTGAGCAAATGGAGGTCTTTCTGTAACCTAATCTTAGATGTGCATCCCATTACACCTGCCATACTGTCTCTATTAGAATCCATCACTAGGTACCTCCCACATTCAAGGGGAGGGAATGGCTCAAGGGCATGCACACCAGGAGTCAGGAGTCACTGGGGACCATTTCAGAGGCTGCCCACAACAAGGCTGTGTATTAGACAAGGTTCTCCAGAGAAACAGAATCAACAGGATGTGAATATAGAGATAAAGGGAGAAATAATTATTTTAAGGAATTGGTTAAGGTGATTGTGAGGGCTTGCAAGTCTGAAATCTGCAGGGCAGGCTGGAGAGCCAGGGAAGAGTTGATGTGTCAGCTTGAGTCCAAAGGCCATAAGGAGCAGGATTCCCTCTTTCCCAGTCTTTCCTCTTCAATCCTTCAACTGATTGGGTGAGGCCCACCCACATTATGGAAGGTCTTCTGCCTTCATTTAAAAAAATTCCTTCATGGGGCACCTGGGTGGCTCAGATGGTTAAGCATCTGCCTTTGGCTCAGGTCATGATCCCAGGGTCCTGGGATCAAGCCCCACATCAGGCTCCTGGCTCAGCGGGGAATCTGCTTCTCCCTCTCCCTCTGCCTCTCCCTCTCCCACTGCTCATGCTCTCTCTCTCTCTGTATCTCTGCGTCTCAAATGAATAAATGAAATCTTTAAAAAAATAAAAAATAAAAAAATAATAAAAAAAATAAAAAATTCCTTCATAGTGACATCTAGATTGGTGTTTGAGCAAACAACTGGGTACCATGGGCTGGTCAAGGTGACACACAGAATTAATCATGACAAAGTATAAACCTATTCTTTGGAAATATGTAGGGTGAAGAGCAGAAGAACAGCTAATAGAGGTGAACATGATTGCATCTGAGAGGTAAAGCTGGGAGTTGGGGAGGGACAGGCTGGAAGCATTTCTCTCCATAGGTGGGGCATGGTGCGTGATGCAAGGGAGCCAGTCTGGCCTGTTGCTGAGTGAGGACAGTGTGATGCTAAGGTCCCCTCTGAAGCCCTCACCTGCGCAGGGCGGGGGGTTCGGACTGGGGAGATGAGAGTCTGGAGAATAGGCACTTCACAGGGACCCTCGCCTCGGGGAGGAAGGACTGGATCCTGTGCCACTTTAGACCGTGGGGTGGGGACTGTCGTGTAGGAGTGGCTGACTCGCTCGATCTGGCTGCGCCCAGCACACGCACGGTGTCCACCCTTGGGGGTGGGTGGGTGCCTGGTGTCCCACCAGGGGCAGTGCAGTGACAGTGGCTGGTGGAAGTGGACATTACTTTCAAGATGTCTGCAAGGGTGGGTTTGCTTCAGTGGGAGAATTTGAGCAGAGGCTGGTCACCGTGGATGAGGGGGCGGTGGAGGGGTACCCATGCTGGGAGAAGCTGGGAGAGACCACCCAAGGCCGGGGGCCAACTCTGTGCTCACAGAGATGGGGTGATGGGAGAGTGACCACCAGCTGGGTCCTGCAGGCAGCTGGGGCTGCCAACTGTACTTCCTCCTGTGGTTTGGGGAGGGGGTCCTGCCAGCAACAGACCCCAGCGCATGGCGGAATCTCCTCCCCCCAAACCCAAGCAGGTGGCTGTCTTTGTGCGGCTCACAGGCCAGGCAGGGGATTCCAGGACTCGCCATGTTGAGGCTCCTAATTGCAGGAAAGGGACCCAGGCTGAGCTAGTTTCCCTGCGGCCTGAAATAGATCCATTGTTTACCCCTATTCATTGCCACATAAAAGCCGGATTTATGGGAACCAGGGCTCAGCGTGTTTCTCAGCCTGGCTGAGGCGTCTGGGCAGCATGGCCCCATCCCGCCGCCATCGGGGGCTCCTCGGGCTCTCTCGCCTTTGAGGGGCTCTGCTGGGAGCTGGGCACCAGCTCCTGGCGGGCCGCCCACCTGGCCTCCTCCCTCTGCCTTTTTGGTTCTTTCTTCCCTGGTGTTGGTTTTGGAAATAGGTTGATAAAAGAGCAGGTTCCAGTTTCACTTCTAGCTGGTTGTCCTAGATTCGTTGACTCATCCCAGAAGCAGGTATTGTGAGCCCGGGATGTGGGGAGCTGGGGGGCTCACGCTGGGCAGGAGCCCAGCGGGGCCAAGAACAGCATCTCAGAATTAAAGGGCTGGAGATGCCTTTGAAACACACACTAAACCTGTCTCCTTGGATGGCTGTGACCTTGAAAGCAGAGCATCCCCTCCTGCTTTGCTCCCAGGGAGACGTCTGCCTCGCACTCCACAAGCAGGCCAAATAATGGGTACACATTGCAAATGAAATATTTTTAAAGTGAGAAAAAGAAAAAAAGACGATACCGCACCCCTTACCCTCCATTTCCTTTCTCCGAACAAACGCTCAGTGTTAACAGCCTGGCTGGGACAGACCCTCTCAACGTCCCTGCCCGCCCAGCCAGGTGCTCTGTGCATCCTGGGCGCTGCTGATGTTTGTCGTGCTACGGACACAGACTCCAACCACACACGTTCACACACAACTGCACTGAGTGACACATATGTCCAAGTCACGTATTCTTCCCAGCAGCTGATCATCCTGAGGCGTGGAGCTTCTCAGCCTCAGCACTGTGGATGTCGGCTGGACTCACTCTCCATGATGGGGCCGTCCTGTGTGCGGCGCGGTGGTTAGCAGCATCCCTGGCCTCCATCCCCTAGACCCCAGTCAGGACAACCCAAGATGTCTCAAGACCTTGTCCCACGTCCCCGGGGGCAAACTGGTGGGAAGTGAGACTCCTGCTCTGAGGGGACGCCCAAAGCCGCGTGTCCTCAGCAATCGTGTTGATGAACAGCCAGGCTATGTCCAGGGCCTTGGCACTCTATGCGGAGATGCCGGAAACATTGTAAACCGTATCGCACACCCGCAAGTCCTACTTTATATGATTGGCTCCCCAAGGGGGTTCCCTGCAAGGCAAACTACTTGACCTCTCGCGGCTGACGCGGCTGAACTTGCATGGACCCGCTCCAGAGCTCTGGGGCTCCAGAGCTGTGCTCAGACAGTCCTGCGGTTTTGTAAATTTTACACAAAACAAACCAAACCGTGACATTTTACCAACAACGAGTTAAGTCTATTGCCTTTGCTCTGCTGCCCATGGCCGTGTGGTGGGCAGTTGGGGACTGTGTAGGGGGTCTTCGGCGAGGGTCTTGTGGGACCCGTTTATGAGGTGTGCGGTCACTTCCAGGCAGAGGTAAATTGCCATCCTTGTTGTCCTTGGGTGGGGACGAGCTTGAAGGAATAGTCCTGCCGCCCCCGTGCTGGTTCAGCCGGATAGTGTCAGAAAGGGGAAGGAGGTCGTGTCGCAGAAAGGCGTCCCCCAGCGCCTGGTACCAGAAGTCTGAGAGAGTAGAGGCCGAGATAGCGCTGGCTCTTCTTGTCTGGGGGGGGGGGGGGGGGGGGGGGGCGACGTGGGAGCGCTGGCCGCCCCAGGGGAGTCAGCCCTCTGCGGGGCTGCTCCCTCCCACACCTCCCTGCCCCGGCTGGTGGCTGGACCTCCAGCAGGGCCCGATCGAGTGCACAGAGTCCTTCACATGCCCCAGGGGTGCTCAGGGCCCACAGGCAGCCCTTCTCGTCCTCCGGAGCTCTTCCACAGAAAGGTCTCCCAAGCAGCTGACACGCACAGCTTCCTCCCTGGAGTCGATGCTGTCCCCGGATGGCTCCACGTGCCTGCTCTTCAAGCCCCCACGCACCCCCTCTGCCTGCGGGTGTCCCAGCCTGGATCTCAGGCCTCGCTGCAGGCAGGCAGGCCGATGGAGGCAGGCCCACCGCTCCTGGCATCCGTGCCAGGCAGGCGATCGTGGGACGGCCCAGCAGGCCTCCGTGGGGCACAGAGGAGGTGCTGAGGTGCTCCTGACCCTTGGTGGCAAGGGCACATGGAGGAGGGCCATGGCCTTGGCTGGGAAGGTGCTGGGTTAGCTCGAGGGGGTCCTGTGTTTGGGGGTGGGGCTCTGCCAGCCTGTAGGGTAGAAGGGGGAGGACGAGAAGAGCAGGGCCAGCTGGGGGGAGGATCCTGAGGGAGCTGGGAGGAGGGGAGGGAGGATGGGGAGGAGAGGCACGGCCACCCTAAGGCGCATCCCGAGGGGAGCCCCGCAGCTCTGGGAGCAACTTCTGGAGGGGAGTAGCGGTGGGCTGGGCAGAGTGCTCATGAGGCTTCCCCATGTGAGGGCTCTCAGGAGGGCTCTGGAGAGGGCTTGGAATGAAGCAGAGGGAGGGAGCTGGGGGTGGGCTCGGTGCACAGACCACCAGGAGACAGTGCGGGGTTTGGGATAGCTGGGGTCAGGTGGGAAGGGGTGAGTGTTGTTTCAGAGAGGGGATCCACATTAGGAGCAGCTGTGATGGGGGCTTGGGGCTGGGGTCCAGGGCAGGGCCAGGCTGGGTGTGAGCAATGACCTCCGCCAAGAGAAGGTTCAGGCAGGTGCAGGTGGTGGGGGACCCGGGGGCTTCTCAGCAAGTCAGTTCTGATCCCAGACACTACCCCCCCTGAGGGGCTGAGTTCCTTCCCTGAGCAAGCGCTCCTGAGCCTTCCGTTGAGCATGCAGAGGGAAGCTTTCTCTGGAGCCCTTTACTGCCTAAATTCTTTCCTGATATGGGCAACATTCTCAAGGTGCCTGCTGGGGCTCGGGGCCAGGCGTTCTCTGTAGGGGCAGAGCGTCTGCCACTTGGGAGCACTGTAGTCCCCAGGGTGGCCATGGTCTTCCGCAGCACCATGCCGCTCCCCGGGATCCGTGGCCACATTGAGCTGCATCGAGCTGCCTGCCGGCCAGGAAGACTGTTCCTCCCCAGTCAACTCCAGCTCTCTCCCGCCCTCCCACCCCAGCCCCCATGACGCCCCTCCTAGCAGCCCCCACCCGATCTGTAGCCACTTAGCATTACAATGAGCAGCACTGGATTAGGGCTTCTTGAGTGAGGCAGGAGACACGGAGTCTATACCAATATAAATAAATGAGTTCATGGCAACTCTGCTGAGAAACAGGATACGTACACTGTTTCAAAGAATCTTCCACAAAATATGTACTAATTACACAGGACATTTCACAGTTACATAGTAACATAGTAACACAGTATCTTTACAGTTTGGAAGCCTACTGGACAGCGGCTCAACCAAGCACCGAAGTGAATGCTGTCCACGACCAGCAAACCAAAAGCACGCGCCTCGGGCAGGATGCAGGAAGGCCAGGTGAGCTGCCTGCCCCGCCTGCCCCACAAGGTGCCTGGATCCAGCATCCTGGAGGGAACATCAGAGGAACCCACACGGAGGGGCAGAGGGGTGAATGTGAAGTGACTGGCCTGGGGGCCTGACCAGTGTCAAGGTCATTAAAGCCAAGGGCAGATGAGAAACTCATCCAGGTGGAAGGAGACTCAGGAGAATTGACAACTGAATGTGACATGTGATTTTGACTGCGTCTTTTGGCTGTAGGGACATTTTAGGGACAGGAGCGAACTGAATTGCGGAAGTTTGGGCGGCAGCAATGTGTCAACGTTAATGCCCTGCCTGGGGTGGCCCCGTGGGAATGTCCTCTAACTGCAGGCGCCATTCTGAGGGGACGCGGGGCTCGGCCCGCGCCCGAGCCCTTCCTCCGAGCTCACGGCTCCTGCAGGGCCCTGGGCAGGGTGTCAGGAGCACCAGGCACCCAGCAGGCAGGGGGAGGGGGACGTGTGATGGCGCGTGCCGATGTGCTGAGACAGAGCCAGGGTGGGAGGCGCCAAGGGCTGGTGAAGAAATACAGTGTTTTCTCCAAAGCTACAGAAAAAGTGAACCAGGAGCCTGGACCCCAAGTCAGGGGCTGTGTTCCTGACTGCTGTGTCCCAACCGTGTGGCGAGAGGCAGCCCTGGGCTGACCCCTTCCTGCTCCACCATTCCGGAGCCTTCTGCCATGGCCTCTGCACTGGGCTCTAGTTCAGAAGTTCATCCCCCATGGCTCTGGGTGGCTAATGGACAGAACCAGGCAAACGGAGCCTTCTCCGAGCTGCCCTGAGTGTTGACAAATCCTGTCTTGGTGAAATTGCTCTCCTGCCCCAGTCCAGTGGGCGGGAGATGCCCATAAATCCATGAAGCAGGGGTTCTGTGGAAGGGATGGACCCCTGCTAACGGCCCCAGGGGGCTTCACGGGTGCATGTCACTTCAGGCGGCTGTGACTGGGGGGAGCCATGCGCGGAGGAGAACAATGACGCCTCAGTTCGGTGCTTTTTTTTTTAAGATTTATTTATTTATTTGAGAAAGAGGGCCGGGAGGGGCAGAGGGGGAGGGAGAGAATCTCAAGTAGACTCCACACTGAGCTTGGAGCCTGATGTGGGGATTGATCTCACAAAACTGAGATCATGACCTGAGCCGAAATCAAGAGTCAGACGCTTAATGGACTGAGCCACCCAGGCGCCTCTTGAGTCGGTGCTTTTAAGACCAGTGCCACCACGTTGAATAATTTCTTGCTTTTCTACATTCATGACTTTGAACCTCGAACCTGCACCACCCAGCAAGGACAGCCAGCAGAGGCTGACAGATGACCCCTCCCTTCGCTCCCAGGGCAGCTCCTCTGATGGGTCTGGGGTGGATGCTCGGCTGGTGGGGCCCTGAAAGTCCCTGGCTCAGTCAGGGTGCAGCAGGAGCTGATCTTGGTAGGATCGGCAGAGGCCAGCTGGCAGGGCAGGGTCATGCCGGATGGCCCGTGGTCGGGGTCTGGGCTCCTTACTAGACACATGGCCCAAGACAGAGTTGGAGCCCAGCTTCCTCCATTTGTCAGCGGCGAGACCTCAGGCAGGTTGTCTGACCGCCCTGAGCCTGTCTTCATCTGCAGCCAGGTGGGGATGCCTGGTTCACTGGGCGCCCCTTAGAAAAGGGGGCAAGGAGGAATTGGGCACAGCTTGGGACCTGCTGTTGCAAGAAAGAGAGACTCTTCCAGAGGAACTTGGGAACAAAGGACATTTGGTGGAGGAGCTCCCCCGGATCCGCAGGAGGAACCTCAGCCAGCCTCATGGGGACTGAGCAGTTACCTGGCCGATGCCACCTCTGTCTCCTTTCCTCCCCGCCTCTCCCCAGGCCCCTGGCCTCCATCCCTCTGTACCTGCCCTCTCTCTTCTCTGAGGCCTGCCGCCCCCACCCCAAGCTTTCTCTCTGCCCTCTGGCCACCAGGTTTGGACACAAATGTGACTAGCCCTGGTGGTGGAGACTCCACGTGACCCCCGGCTCCAGACTCAAACTCGGCTGACCCGCCTAGGTCACTACATATCCTGGAGACCCTGATGCTCCCCCTGGGTCATGAAGCTGTGGGTACGGGAAGGGAGTTATCCAGCCTGGGAGGAGGGCCACCTGGGCTCTCCTGGGGCCTCGAGCACGCCCATCACCTGTCTGGCCTGGGGCCCTGACATGGACACAGAGGGCTTCGGCACGGCGGCCTGGAAATAGGGTCTCCTCTCTTGCTGTCAAGGAAGCATCAGCATCGGGACCCTCTGCCTGGTGAGTCCAACAAATTCCTCCGGAGCTGACAACCGGGGAGCCCCCTCCCGCACTCCGTTCTTCGTCTGTCTGTCCCAGTCCTGAGACCAGTCCTGCCAGGTTCTGGCTTGTCACATGCCTGCGACTCATGGTCACAGGAGGACACATGGGATGTGGATCTCTCAGTTGCACGGGAAGGGTGACTGCGCATCCCAGCCTCCCGAGGCCTCCCGTGTATGTCGGCCATCCTGGCATGATGGTGGGTAGCCCCCTGTCGCCTTCCGAAGTACGCTGGTACACCACATGGTGGTGAATCCTCTGGTGTCCGAGGCCCTGTGCCCGGGCTGCGGAATTCAGTCTCGATGACCAGGTGAGAAGCTAGGAGTCACCCCTGTCCATCCCACCCGCCCCTTCCTTATGCGGGATTGGAATATCCACCTTCCTCGGAATGCAGCTCCGTGTTCTCAGGGAGCCAGTGGGCTCCGAGCAGGAGGCGAGCTGTGTCAGCAGAAGCGTCTGCCAGGCTCTGAGCACAAATGTGGGGAGCTGACAGAGAATTTCTGAAGAGACAGAATACTGAGTTTTCTCTAGTCTCAAGTGGCAAGTGGTTAAAAATGTGATTATAGGGTTGTTTGTTAAATTGAGATTTATTTTGCTGCTTTATTCCGTCAACATTATTGAGTGAAGTGAGAATTTGGTTTTCAGGGCCAATGTGGAAGTTTGTTTGCGTAACAAAGTTAATCATGAAAAAGGCGAATTGGTTTCTCACATATTTTCATTTACTGAGTTTTGACTGAAAGATTAAAGACTGAACTCTGATCAGATTATGTTTTGGTTGCTGCTTGGGTGTTTGGTGGTAGTTCCTTTAATTATGCAGTGTCAGATCAAATACACATCTTCCTTTGGGTTATTAGAAGCAAATGATGCTACCGGTTGATAGTGCATGGGGTCAGAAGTCCTTTTTTATCCAGCAAAGCGTGAGTGCCATGGGTGTCCGTCTAGCACAAATGCAGCGCTTGGCTACTTGATCCGCGTTGACCTGATGGAGCCCCAGGTGGGTGTGCAGGGGTCTGACTGCCATAGACTCGGATGCAAGGCCTCTTTTTTTTTTTAAGATTTTATTTATTTATTCTCAGAGAGAGAGAGAGAGAGCACAAGCAGGGGGAGTGGCAGGCAGAGGGAGAAGCAGACTCCCCGCTGAGCAGGGAGCCCGATGTGGGGCTTGACCCCAGGACCCTGGGATCGTGACCTGAGCTGAAGGCAGATGCTTCACTGACTGAGCCACCCAGGCGCCCCTCAAGGCCCCTTTCCGATGGAAAGCTTCCATAAAAGGATGAGCAAGGCCATTCTTCTATTTTGCGAGCACTAACCATGTTGCAAACTCAACGTTATTTTTGCATCTTAAGTAATACCTATTTTCGGCCTTCCTGTGATAAGTCCCCCCATAAAAGAGTCTGCTTTATATCAACCATCATTTGCTCATGGCTTCACGGGGGTTCCCGGAGTGCCAAGCACTGGAGACGTTGATGAGGAGCACGCGCTCATCTGGGTGGTTAAGCACGAACAGCCTGATGAGTGGACGATAGTAGGTATCACTTGCTAGCTGCCTAACAAATTCCCACAAACACAGCAGCTCAAAACCGCCCTGTTGGTTATCTTACCGTTTCTGTGGGTCACAGTGCAGGCACAGCCCAGCGGGGCTGTCCACTCAGGGTTTCGCCAGATTGTAACCACGGTGTCAGCTGGGCTGTGCTCCCACCTGCAGAAGGGAAGGCCCTTCTTCCAACTCATACAAGTTGTTGGTGGGATTCCTTTCCTGCAGCTGGAGAATTCACGGTGCTGCTTCTCCAAGGCCAGGAGGAGAAGGTCTCCCTCCAGTCTGCTAAGACCTGAGTCTTCTAGGACTCAGTCACAGGAGTGACCGTCCACCATCTTTGCCATACCATACTGGTAGAAGCAAGTCACACTTTCAGCCACACCCAAGGAGAGGGGATCAATGCAAGGGTGGGACTCACTGGGCATCACAGTAAGGGAGGAAGGTTGAGTAAAGGGGTATTTCCAGCCAGGAGGGGCAGGCAGGATTTGACACCAGCCAGGAGGACACAGAGAGGGCCAGAAGCTTGCTGGGCAATGGTAAGTAAGGCTGAAAACTTGAGCGTGCTGCGTTGAGGAATTTTGACTTCATTTTATAAACAGCAGGAGCCAATCATTGTTTTTGAACTTTTTTTTTTTTAACACTAATATGAAGATAGGCAGACAGTGGGATTGGGCCAGAAACCTGATGTTCCTAAAGTTATGGAATCTCAAAAGTGTGAGGCCACCTCTGCCCCCACTTCCACTCATGCCCATGGAGTCCAGCTGGCCCAAAGTGGCCCGAGTCGTTCCCACCATTGTCCAGAATTGGCCATGTTCTTGCAGGAGTCATGTGGAGCAGTACCCACGGCTTCAAATGACTTCCCCAGGTCTCCCAAACCTTAGGAAAATGAGCTAATCTGACTCTGGCAGCTGAACGTGCTAGCCCTTCTGGGATGGTGCTCTTTTGTTTACCCAAGTGAGGCTTCCACGGTAGAATTTCAAGCATCCCCACCATGGAAGTGTTTAGGGTCATAGGGCTTCCAGGAATTCCCCATCTCACTATGGTCTACAGCTCTGTGCTCTCTGCTCCCCTGGACAGGCTCAGCTTACAAGGACAACTTCCATGAAGCAAAACATTCCTGCAGCAGAGAGATGCCCTTGGATGAGGTCTCTGTCATTGTTACTCTTTTCTCCTGGGCGCCCAGTGGAAAGGGGAGAGACACTTTTCCTGATTCCAAGCTTATCTTTGACACACGTTTGTCCGCTGGATAGCCAAATGCAATCCAGCACTTGCCAAGAGGAAGAGAATGCATACCAAATGGGAGCTTGAGAGGAAACTGAGATGATTTCAATATTTATTTTCCAAGCATTTTAAAAATAACAAAGAGGTTTCAGAAACAAAACCCAGAATCTTCTAGTTCTTCATTTATTCTTATAATTGCCTACTTGGAATATTTAGAAGGTCCAGAATAACTGCAATTATTTCCTTCCTTCATTTCGTTTGTGTCCCTCCCACCCCCAAAATACAGTTATTATTCCGTGATGATAAATATGTCCTTGATGAAAAATGTTCCAACTTTACAGAAGTGTTTAATGTAAAATAGTGCAAGTCCCCCACAGCCCCACCCTCATCTAGTGAACTGTGTGAAAATTAATAAAGGGAAACTTCATTGAGAACAGTGTAGGGTGGCTGGCAGGCAGAGCGCTCATGCCCAACACCGGGTGACAACAGCAGACCCCACAGGGAGAGACCACCCTGCACGGGGTACTACTTTATTACCCCAGCAGGAGGAGGGAAGGTTTTCTTCTGCCTCAGCAACAGCCCAGCCAATGAGAGACTGTCCCAGCTCAACCAGTGAGAGACAGCCCAGCCAATGAGAGACAGTGAGAAATAGTGACAGTACAGCCAATGAGAGACTGTCACAGCTCAACCAATGAGAGAAAATCAGGCTCAGCCCATGAGAAGCCACTACACTTCCAGCTCCCAGTTTACTGTTTACAATAGCGCCAACCCTGTTTTCCTCTGTACCTGAGCCTCCTCTGCTCTATTCCAGGGAGTTGCCTATGGTTTTGCTATAGGTTTCTTATTCTGGGTTAGCAATTCTGTGCTATTCTCAAATAACTGGCAAAATAACTGGCAGCTTTATTTTTAAGGTTAGCAACTATAGGGGCGCCTGGGTGGCTCAGGCGTTAAGCGTCTGCCTTCAGCTCAGGTCATGGTCCCAGGGTCCTGGGATCGAGCCCCACATCGGGCTCCCTGCTCAGCGGGAAGCCTGCTTCTCCCTCTCCCACTCCCCCTGCTTGTGTTCCCTCTCTCGCTGTGTCTCTCTCTGTCAAATAAATAAAATCTTAAAAAAAAAAAAAAAGGTTAGCAACTATAATGAACAATTTTTAATATGTCCTTTTGTGTATGTGTAATTTATTTGGTATAACTGAAATCCTCCCTGTATTCATTCATTCATTCATTCATAACCTGTTTAATTTACTTACTATTATCTTGAACATCTTTCCATATGCAGAGACATACAGGTTTGGGTTCTATTTTGGCATTAACTAAACTTGAAGTTAAAATTAGGGAAGTGGATTTTTACCTGCCTGTGGGAATTTCTTCTTTAGATTTTATTTCCTTTTGCTAAAGTTCAGAGTTCAGAGGGAGAGAGCATACGGTTTGACTCAAAATGAATCAAAACGAGGCCAGAAGAATTTTCTGATTTGTTAAACTAATTTTTTTTAATCAGTGGAACTAGAAATAATGATAAATTGTCCCCTTCCCACTCACCACCCACCTCTGCCATTTCTGATCTAACAGTTCCTCAGGAGGATGGAGGGAGGATGGGATGAAGGGCAGGGTCTGCTTCCAGGTCACACAGTGAAGAGGCAGCACTAGAGCTCAGGGCACAGCCTGGGGCTGCAGGTAGACGCACCTGATGTGTTGGCAGGATGTGCTGAGGCCTGTCCCGGGATGGCGCCACCGGGATCCCTGCAGCAGGAGAAGCTGTAAAATGAAGGCTTTCTTGAGCCTCATTCATACTGCAGGGGGGGCGATGTACATGAATACGCTTCATGCTTTTCTAACAGTAGTGCAATATCCCGCTATGTAAGTATGTATCTTTAGAGATCCTGACTGAGGAGCATTTAGTTGGTTACTTTGCTCATTTGCACAGCAGGTTTATCGAGTGCCTAAAAAGTGGCAAGCCCTGTTCCAAAATTTGGGAATGCAGCAGGGAACAAATGGGACAAAAGCGCTTGCCCTTGTGGAGGTGATATGTAAGTGTGTGGGGGAGGGTGGCCGCAGATGAGTGAATGTAACCTGTAGAAGGTTAATGGGTGCCATGGGTAAGAATGAAGGAGCAAAGTGGGCCAGGACTCACGTGAGTGAGTGAGAGAGAGAGAGAGAGAGAGAGAGAGAGAGAGAGAGTGTGTGTGTGTGTGTGTGCATGCTGGGGGAGAGGGGTGGAGAGTGTTGATTTTAAGTAGGGTGGTCAAGGAAAGCCTCTGAGTTGTTACATTCGAGCTGAGACCAATGGAGGCTGTGCTGGTGAGAGAGAGAGAGAGAGAGAGAGAGAGCCAAGCAGTCCCTCGAGAAGAGCATTCCAGGCATCAGGAACAGCATGTGCAAAGGTGAGGTGCAGTGAGGGCTTGGCCCAAAAAACAGCAAAGAGTCCTCCATGGTTGGGGGGGACTTAGCAAGGGACAGAGTTTTCAGAATTAAGGTCAGAGGGTGAATGGAGGACAGACCACATAGGGTCTTAAAGGCAATTTTTTACCTACAATGAACCGTACATATTTAAAGAGTACAACTTGGTAACTTTCGGCACATGTATAATTGATAAAATCATCACCATAATCAAAATATGAACATATCCATCACCAGAAACCTTCCTTGTGCCCCTCTTAACCCTGTACCCCTTCCCTCCCACCCCTCCCTGCCTGGTATTGACTTTCTTTTTTTTTTTCAAATGGATATCCAATTGTTCCAGGATCATTTTTGACACCTTTCCTTTCATCAGTGAATTATATTTGTACTTTTGCAGAAAGTCAGCTTCCCATGTGTGTGGGGGGGTCTCTTTCTGGACAGTCTGTTCTGTTTCGATGATCTAGTTCTATCTTCCCACCGATCCTGCACTGTCTTGGTTACTATGGCTTTATAGTAATTCTTGAAATCACATAATGTTAGTCCTCTGACTCTCTTCTTTTTCTTTTTCTTTTTTGGTTATAAACATTTCCTTAAGATTTTATTTATTTATTTGAGAGAGAACACGAACGAGAGTGGGGGGAGAGGGAGGGAGAGAGAGAATCTCAAGCAGACTCCCTGCTGAGCAAGGAGCCTGACTTGGGGCTCGATTCCACGACCCTGAGATCATGACCTGAGCCAAGATCAAGAGTCGGGCACTCAACCAACTGAGCCACCCAGGCACCCCTTGACTCTCTTCTTTTTAAAGTTATTTGGCTAGTCTACTTCCCTTATGTTTCCAAAAGGATTTCAGAATTGACGTGTCCTGTTTTCTTCAAAAGACACTCCCTGGAAACAAACTGAGGGTTGCTGGAGTGGGGGGTGGGGTGGGCGGGATGGGGTGACTGGGTGATGGACACTGGGGAGGGTATGTGCTCTGGTAAGCGCTGTGAATTGTGCAAGACTGTTGAATCTCAGATCTGTACCTCTGAAACAAATAATGCAATATATGTTAAGAAAGAAAAAAAGAAGAAGAAGAATGTAGCAGGAGGGGAAGAATGAAGGGGGGGAAATCGGAGGGGGAGAAGAACCATGAGAGACGATGGACTCTGAAAAACAAACTGAGGGTTCTAGAGGGGAGGGGGGTGGGAGGATGGGTTAGCTTGGTGATGGGTATTGAGGAGGGCACGTTCTGCATGGAGCACTGGGTGTTATGCACAATGAATCATGGAACACTATATCTAAAACTAATGATGTAATGTATGGGGATTAACATAACAATAAAAAATTAAAAAAAAAAAAAGACACTCCCTGGGTTTGGGATTGCATTTACAATATACTTTAAAATGAGGAGGACTGAGACCTTGACCACACTGAGCCTTCGGGCCCATGAACACGGAACATCAATCCGATTTTTAGTTCCTCACTTTTTCTCAGTGATGCTTTGTGGTTTTTGTGCACCGTCAGATCAGTCCCTAAATATTTCATATGTTTGATACTATTATAAATGGTGTTCTTTAAATTTCAACTTCCAATTGTGTGTTTCCAGGATATAAAAATAGAGTTTATTTTGACACGATGAGCTTGTACCCTACAACTTTGCTAGACTCAGTGATCAGCTCTAATAAGTTTCTGTGGACTCTACTGGGTTTTTCTACAGAGATGATTGGGCTATATCTAAAGACAGTTTAACTTCCTTTCCAGTCTAGATCTCTTTACTTTCTCTTTTGTGACTTATTTTACTGGCCAGACCTCCAGCGGCATGTTGGCTAGAAGGGGTAAGAGCAGGTGTCTTTGCCTTGTTTCTGATCGTATAGGCAAAGCTTTCAGTTTTTCACTATCAAATGTTAGCAGTGGGTTTTTCACAGATGCCCTTAATTGAGCTGAAAACTCTTTATTACTGACTTTCTCAGAGTTTTATATTGGGAGTGGATGTTGGGTTTTGTCAGATGTTTTTAGCAGCTACTAAGATCATCTGTAAAAACTTTTTTTTAGTTTAATACTATTTTTCAAATATTTCACCAACCTAACATGCCTGGGGTCAGCCACACTGAGTCATGGTGAGTTAATTCTTTTTATGTATGATTGGATCCAATTGGCTAAAGTTTGGTTAAGGATAGCAGTGGCCTGGAAAACAGTATGGAGGTTCCTCAAAAAGTTGAAAATAGAGCTACCATATGATCCAGCAATTGCACTACTGGGTATTTACCCCAAAGATACAAAAGTAGGGACCCGAAAGGCTACGTGCACCCCGATGTTTATAGCAGCAATGTCCACAATAGCCAAACTGTGGAAAGAGCCAAGATGTCCATCAACAGATGAATGGATAAAGAAGATGTGGTATATATATACAATGGAATATTATGCAGCCATCAAAAGGAAT
>NW_022589704.1:1762506-1765014 GCF_004348235.1 Phoca vitulina | reverse complement strand
TTGTGTGCGTGCGTGAGAGCACTGCAAGGGAGTCCAAAGCTTTTTGCGAGTGAGACTCAGTCCCCAGCGAAAGGCAAAACACGACTCCCCATGTGTTTCATCACGCTAGCACGGCAGCTCCACTTTTGCATGGAAGTCTAATAGCTAGCGTTCTAACTCGAAGAAACAACACTGTAGAGAAACCGTGCTTTGGCTACCGTCGACCTCTCTGTGGGTGAAGCAGTTTATGGTGTACTGTCGCTGAGAGCCTGGGGACGGTTTCAATATCGTAATATCGGGGAGACAGGCCGGTACAGAAGGCAGCTCTCAACTCACATCATGGTTATGGGGCTAGTACCGTTGCCCTGGGTGTGTGTGCAGGCTTAAAGACAGCCACCTAACTCGAAGGAAAAACACGGTAGAGGATCCCTGCTTCAGCTAAAACAGCCGCTCCTGAGGGTGGAAGCATTTGGTTGTGTGCGTGCGTGAGAGGACTGCAAGGGAGTCCAAAGTTTCTGCGAGTGAGACTCAGGCCCCAGCAAAAGGTAGAACACGACTCCCCGTGTGTTCATTTAGCTAGCACTGCGGCCCTACTTTTGCATGGAAGTCTAAGAGCTAGCGTTCTCCCTGGAAGAAACAACACGGTAGAGAAACCGTGCTTTAGCTACCATCCACCTCTCTGAGGGAGGAAGCACTTTCCAGGCTACCGTGGCTGAGAGCCTGAGGAACGGGTTCCTTACGTGAAACCGAGGGAGAAGGAGTCCGGGCCAGAAGGCTCCTCTCGACTCAGCTCTTGTTACCTGAACCTAACACTTTGGCTCCATGTGTGCATAGGAATGCTAAGGGTTCCACACTGATTTGGCAGAAAGAAGCCGGTCAAGAACCCCAGCTTCAGCTCATTCGCCTCTCCACAGGGTGGCAGCATTTTCAAGTCTGCTTGAGTGCAAACCTGGGGAAGGAGTCCCAGCAGAATTCGGAGGGAGAAATAAGCATGGGCAGAAGGCACCTATCGACTCAACTCTTGTTTCGGGAAACTAGATGGGCTCTCCCGTGTGTGCGTGGAGTCCTCAGTGCCATCCACGCAACGCAAAGGAACAAAACCGTAGAGAACCCGTGCCTCAGCAAAGATGGCCCTTCCTGAGCGTGCACTTCATCTATTGTGTGTTTTTGTGAAAGCATGAGAAATGGAACCTAAACGTAACTCGGAGTGAGAAGCAGGCCTGGAAGGAAGGCTGCTGTCGACTCACCTCTTGTTTGAGGAGATTAGCACTGCTGTACCCTGTGTGCCTGGATGCCTAGTTACCAGGCTACTAACACCAAGAATCAATCCTATAGAGTGCTGCGCTTGAGTTAACATTGCCGTTCCTGAAGCAGGAGGAATTTGACACTGCTCGTGTACGAGAGACCGGGCAAAGGGTCCCAGACGTGAAATGGAGTGAGAAACAGGCCGGTGCGGAAGGCAGCTCTCAAGTCACCTCTGGTTGATGAGGCTAGTACCCTTGCCCCGGGGGTGCCTGCAGGCCTAAAGCCAACCACCTAACTGAAAGGAACAACTCTGTAGGGAATTCCTGCTTCGGCTAAAAGAGCCATGCCTCAGGGTGGACGCATTTTGCTGTGTGCATGCGTGAGCGCACTGCAAGGGAGTCCAAAACCATTTTCCTTGTGAGACCCAGGCCCCGGAAGAAGCCAGAACACGACTCCCCACTTGCTCCATGAAGCTAGTACTGCGGCCCCACTTTTGCATGGAAGTCTAATAGCTAGCTTTCTAACTCGGAGAAAAAACACTGTAGAGAAACCGTGCTTTAGCTACCGTCGACCTCTCTGTGGGCGAAGCAGTTTAGGGTGTACTGTGGCTGAGAGCCTGGGGACGGTTTCCATTTCGTAATATCGGGGGAGAGAGAGGCCGGTACATAGGGCAGCTCTCAACTCACTACATGGTTATGGGGCTAGTTCCGTTGCCCCATGGGTGTGTGCTGGCTGAAACACAACCACCTAACTCGAAAGAAAAACTCAGTACAGAATCTGTGCTTCAGCTAAAACAGCTGCTCCTGAGGGTGGAAGCTTCTTTTGTGTGTGTGCGTGAGAGCACTGCAAGGGAGTGGCAAACCTAATTTGGAGGGAGCCTCAGGCAGCTGCAGAAGGCAGCACACGACTCCTCACTTATTTCGTGAAGCCAGCACTGCGGCCCCAATTTTGAATGGAGGTCTAATAGCTAGCGTTCTAACTCGAAGAAACAACACTGTAGAGAAACCGTGCTTTAGCTACCGTCGACCTCTAGACGGAGGAAGCATTACACGGAGTACCGTGGCTGAGAGCCTGGGGAACGGGTTCCATACGTGAAACCAAGGGAGAAATAGGTCCGGGCAGAAGGCACCTCTGGACTCAGCTCTTGCTACCTGAAGCTAACACTACGGCTCCATGTGTGCTTGGAATGCTATGTGCTCGACACTGACTGGGAAGAAACAAGCCTGTAAGGAATCCGAGCTGCAGCTCATTCGCCTACCAGGCTACTAACACCAAGAATCAATG
>NW_022589704.1:1732154-1762406 GCF_004348235.1 Phoca vitulina | reverse complement strand
ATGAGGGTTGCTGGAGTGGGGCGTGGGGTGGGAGGGATGGGGTGACTGGGTGATGGACACTGGGGAGGGTGTGTGTTCTGGTAAGTGCTGTGAATTGTGCAAGACTGTTGAATCTCAGATCTGTACCTCTGAAACAAATAATGCAATATATGTTAAGAAAGAAAAAAAGAAGAAGAAGAATGTAGCAGGAGGGGAAGAATGAAGGGGGGGAAATCGGAGGGGGAGAAGAACCATGAGAGACGATGGACTCTGAAAAACAAACTGAGGGTTCTAGAGGGGAGGGGGTTGGGAGGATGGGTTAGCCTGGTGATGGGTATTGAGGGCACGTTCTGCATGGAGCACTGGGTGTTATGCACAAACAATGAATCATGGAACACTATATCTAAAACTAATGATGTAATGTATGGGGATTAACATAACAATAAAAAAAGTTAAAAAAAAAAAAGATTCTGCAAAAAAGGACAGCAGTGGCTACTGTCATGAGAGATACTGATCTGTAGTCTTATAATGTCTTTGCTGTTGGAGACAAGGTAATGGCTTTGTCGACAAGCAGGGAAGCCTTTCCTCCCCACCAGTTTCTGGAAGAGTTTGCGTGGGGAATATTATTTCTTCCTTTCATGTTGGGTTGATGCATCAGTGAAGCTATCTGGGCCTGGAGGTTTGTCAGTGGGAAGGCTCTCAACTACAAATTCAATTTGTTTAGTGGATATATGGTTATTAAGGTACGCGTTTCTGCTTGAGTGAGCTTTGGTCATTTCAAAAAAAATTATTTATTTCATCCAAAGTGTCAGATATATTAGCATAAAGTTGCTCAAATTATTCCCTTAAAATTCTTTTATATCCACAGAGTCTGTCCTGTCACCTCCTCATTCCTGATACTGGTCATGTTTGTCTTGTCTCTTCTTTCCTGATCTGTCCAAACAGAGACTTATCCCTTTTAGTAAGAACTAGCTTTTGGTTTCATGGATTGTCTCTATTTTTTTTCTGTTTTCCATGCTATTGATTTTCACTCCCATCTTGGTTCTTTCCTTCTTCCATTTACACTGGATTAGTTCACTCTTCTTGCTCGAGTTGTTTCAGGTGGAAGCCGAGGTCATTGGCGTGTGACTGTCCGTCTTCTCTGACAGGCGCACGGAGCAATCCTTGCGTGCTCTATTTTCATTTTCATTTAGTTCAATTTTTTTTCTTGTCTTCTTTTTGCCTGTCTCTCTGAAGCATGGGTTACTGATAAGTGTGTTACTTACTTCCCAAATATGCATGAATTTTTCAGATGTCCTTCTGCTCTTGATTTCTATGTCAATTTTGTTTTTGCTAGGGAACGTGCTCTGTATTCCCCAAGTCTTTTTAAGTTTATTGAGCCTCATTTTATGGTTCATAATATGGTCTGTCTTGGTTCAAAAGTGCACTTGAAAAAGTGCATATTCTGCTGTTCTGTGAATGTTGGGTAAGTCCAGTTGTTTGATGGTGGTGTTTAAGTCTACTACGTCCTTACAGGTTTTCTGTCTACTAGTTTTTTCATTATTGAGAGCGGACAGTATTAAATGCCTACCAAACACGTCGTCCACTTTTCCCCTACTTTAAACAACGCTGCTTTGAACGTGATCGTACATTTGCTTGTGGCCTGGTGTCTGCTTCCTCCAGAAAGCTGTGCCAGCCGCGTTGAGCATGCCCGTGTCCCCGGCCTCTCCTGACGCTGAGGTCACATGTTTGGTCTTCACCTTTCTGTAGTGTCCCCAGATCGCGTGTCCCCGAATGGCAGCCTCTCGTGTGGAGGGGCCCGAACACTGGGCTGAGTGCCCTGCTCTTGGCTTCTTTAGAGGCTGCCTCACCTAGAGACAGGGTCTCCCTCATGACCTGGCCCAGCGTCCCCTCTGCACCATCCCCGCCCGCTTCTGTCTCTGAAGCCCAGTCCCCCCTCCCGCCACTCAGGGAGAGAAGCTTTCCAGCGTCAGGGGCTTCTGACACCAGGACACCATGGAAGGCCCGTCTCCCAGTGTCCTGCGGGGCTCACCGATTCTCACCCGTGCTCCGCCCCTCCCTCCTTCCTCACTCCTCTGTGGTGGCAGCGTGCTTTCAGCATCCTTCTGTGAATCCTGTACTCGGTGCGCTTCCCCACGAGCTGTCCATGTCTGGGACATTCTGGAGGAGTCGCCGGGAGGGCCCGCAAGAGCTCGTAGGCTGGTTGTGAAGGACGATAGAGGGGGCCGCCACCCAGAGGAGGAGGGATGCCTGGGGAAGGAGGGGACCACCTAGCCCCTTCCTTGCATGTTCACACCCAGCAAACCACACACTCCCCACTGGTCGCAGAGAGGTGACCCCTGGGCCACGTCAGCCACACGACTGACCTCCAGTCACATAGAGAGGTGTGAAACCGTGACCTTCCGGGGTTGACCCAGAGTCACCCGTGGCGGCTGGACACCATGGGCACTGACGTCCCCTCATCTCCTCGTCACACAACTGTGAGAAAAGGCAGGGGACATTCACGTGTTTGGGGTGGTCTTCCTCATCCTGCTGATGGTCACAAGTGGCCCTGCTCTTGGGACGAGGAGGCTGCGGTGTAGGAGGGAGTCTGGACGGCCAGGTGGGCTGAGGGGAGCAGTCGGCCCCACCGAGCCAGAACGGAATGGACCGCCAGCCGGGATGGCCGCTCCCGGGGGGCCCACGGCTCAGGCTTTCTCTGTTCTCCACAGAGCTCTTCAGGGGGACGCCGTGAAGCGTGAGGGAAGCTCCCCCGTCCTCTTTGGCTCCTTGGGGTAGCTCTGTGTGCGCAGCGTCTTCCCTGGGGAGCCAGCTCCTCTGCTTGTCTTCCCTGTGACCTTGGGAAGGTCACCCTACCTCCCTGAGCCTCGGTTTCCTTGCGCGTCCAGTAGCCGCCTTACCTGTCTGCGCGATGCCATGGTGCTTGGGAGACTCACTCTAAAGCACTAGGTCTCATGGAGAGCGCGTGTGCACGCACACGGGTACACACGAGCATCTCTGCCGCCACGCTGGGCCCCACGCTGCACCAGCCCAGCCCTGAGCTGCTGTCACTGTGTCGGAGTGGGTCTCGGGTCCTCCTTGGAGAAGTTGTTGGCGGGGGCACAGACGGGTCTGCTGGGGCATCTCCGGGGGCCGCGCCAGGTCTGCTCACAGCCTCGCTTGAGGGGCCCTATGGGAGCAGGTGCCGTACCCCGTGAAGTTGAGACCCTGTTTTCTTCCAGTCTCTGGGACCTCCCTGGAAACTGTGTTTTTAACAGTGTACTATTTTAAATAGATTGCTACGTGTGGTGTAGACAAGCAGTTGGGTCTGCAATTCCAGCACACCCTCGGGGCCTCTGGTTTGTGGAGACTCTGGCGCTTGCCTCGGCAGCACGTGTACGACAAATGTGGTGACTCTGGGTGGCCGGCCCCAGGCCCCGAGGGGGCCGCTCAGGAACACGGGGCCCGATGGGCTCTGGCAGGGTGCAGACGCGTTTCTCCCGTGCAGGGCCGGCCGAGGGCGCCACCTGAGCATCCACATGCCCATCCCAGAAGGTAACCAGCCCGGCCCACGCGTCTTACCCTGCCAAGTCTCAGCCAGCTGCTGCAGGCTGGGAGGGCCGGAGGCTCTCGGAAAATGCTGGAAAGTGTCCTCGCTCCTCAGGGATACGACACACCTGAGGGCCAACAGCCACTCCATCCTGCCCTCTGCCATTCCCTGGACCCCACACCATCACCCAGCCCCTGCTCCCCCTCCCGGCCCCGCACCCTCCTGCCAGGCCAACCTTTCCAGCGTGCTTCCTGGCCACGTCCAGCAGCTGGGCACCTGGACTCCACCGCTGACCCTCACCACTGGATTCTGCTCGCTGTGGGCCGCTTCTGCCCTGGGCAGCCGGACACATCCCCCTCCCTCTGCATTCTAGTATATTCCAAACCCAAACTCTGCCTCCGTCCTGGGCACCGGGCGCTGGGGCTTCAGAAGAGATCTGACTGGGCGGACAGCTTCCAAGCCAAGAGGATGCTGAGGGGAAGCAGAGGCAGTTGGCAGGCTGGGAGTGTGGGGCGTGGGTCTCCAATGGAGGGGCATCGGATTAGCTGGGGCGGGGGGCTGGGGATGGGGGTGCGGACAGGAGTGACGGGCATCGGGCCAACCACAGGAGCCGCAGGCGTGGCGTGTGGTGGCTCAGGACCCGTGTCGGATCGTGTCTGAGTGGGGAGTGAGCCTCGCCGTGGGCTAGTGGCCGGCGGCCGCGTTCCCTGTCATCCGTGTGTCCCCGCTGTGTTTTTACAGGTTTAATTAAGTCTCTCCAGGACCTTGGACTTGTCAAGCACTCTTCAAGATGACCTAGCTGGGTTTCCCCAGTGGATGCTGTGCTGATTAAAAAGAAAATTGAAAATCTTCACACCTCTGCCCTGCCGCAATGAGGAGTGTTAGTTCTGCAAGTCTCTGGGTTAGAATTTCTCCAAAGCCTCTCGTCAAGTCAAGCCGCCTTCCCTGCAGCAGGTGACCGTGGTGAAGGACGGGAGGGGTCATCCTCAGTGAGAGCCTGGGTGCTGATGGGGGAGGTGCCTTGAGCCCCTGTATGTCTCCCTCGCGCCCCCGAGAGGCACCCAGGGCCCGGGGGTCCGCTCCACTGAGGGGGAGCGCCACTGCTCCAAAGGGAATCTTAGGATGGCCCGGTGACGCCCTGCCCTCACAGCCTGGGTGGCCCTCCCCATGAGGGCCCAGAGATGCTTCTAAGCAGGAGAGAGCACAGCAGTGGGACGCCCTTCTGAGGTTAAGTGTGAAAGACCCCAGCTGCTGTCTTGCTCACCCTCTTTAGCTCCCCCAAAAGCCGCCTGCCCTGCTTTGAGCCACCTGGGAGGGGCTCCGACCAAGGTGACAAGGAACCGAGTCTTGCCAAGGACGCCAGGACGGCGTGATTGAGCGTGGGGGGTGCTCTCCCACTCAAACTTTCAGCCAGACCTCGAGCCAGAGTCCAGACGCCTGACCCACAGAGACAGGGATACTAAGGGCTTATTGTTTTAAGCTGCTAATTTTGGGGCAATTGATGCTGAGTAGACAAGTAGATTTTGTGACCTTGAGATGGGGCAGGGTGCCAGGGAGCAACCCCCCCCCCCCCCCCCCCGGCCCCCCCGCCCCCCCCCCCCCCCCCCCGCCGGGGCCGGGGTGGGGCGGGGTGCCCGGCCCCCCCCCCCCCCCCAAATCTGGGCCTGCATGCCCCTCCCCCAGCTTCCAGGATGGGGCAGGGAGCCAGGCACCCCCCACCCGTCCCCCTGCCCCTCCCCTGGGCCTGCATGCCCCTCCCCCAGCTTCTAGGATGGGGCAGGGTGCCAGGCAACCCCCACCCCTTCCCCCTTCCCCTCCCCTGGGCCTGCGTGCCCCTCCCCCAGCTCCGGGTGCTTCTGCCTCTAGCAGCCCGGGCTGGGTCTCTGCTTCACAGACGGCCCTGGAGCTGTGAGCCCATCTTAGTTTTCACACAGCATGCTGAGTGCAGAGTTCACAACCCAGGGAAGACCACCTGGGGCAGGAGTCTAGGTGTGATGACAACCGGGACTATAACCCAGGGACCAGGGACCAGGCCGGGTGGGGCTTCACCCAAAATCATGCCCTTGCTTAGCTTCTCGTCCTTCCCCATCCTGCTATGGCCCCAGACTGATCAGTCCCTAGCTGAGACTCCTCTCTGGGTCTGGGGTCTGCTTCAGGGAGGACAGGAGCTGAGGTGGGGGGAAGGTGGCAGCAGCACCTGGGGTGTGACCGGGGAGCGGGGGCCTGCATGAAGGTGTGGGTGTAGTGGCCACGGCCCCCCACCTGGCCTGCTGCAGGCCGGGGAAGTTGGGGTCACAAGAACTCTGAGACCCGGTCCCAGATGGGGGGCTCCTGAGCGGAGAAGGTGCTGCCTCTGACTTCCCTGGGCACCCCACTTGCGGTCCACACGGCCTGCTGCCCGGCGACTACTGAGATACGGGCGGCCGTGGGCGCCGAGCCCTTGCATCCATCTCCCCTGGGACCCTCCAACCTGCTGATCAGCAGTGTGAGCATGAACCAAAATAAAACCCACCCTGGACCCACCCCAGCTGTCACTCCTACACATCCCGAAGCCCAGAGGGACCACAGGGGGGCTGCCTGGGGCGGAGATGGGGAAATGGAAATGTGGGGTGGGAGAGGGGGGTGGGGTGGCGGAGAAGGCGAGGGCAGGGATGTAGTCACACAGACTGTGGCCTGATGGCCTGGCCCATCGGGCTCTGGGTTCCCCCCCAAAGGCTGGAAGGAAGCCGGGGTGGGGGTCACGGGGGTTGGAGTGGCAGGGGCCCTCTGCTAGGGGTAGGTGAGGCTGTGGGGAGGGTCTCAGTCTCCGTCAGCCCTCCTGTCTGCCCTCCACAGAGCGCCTCCCCCAGAGGGACCTAGAACACCTGTTGGATAGGGTCCCTGCCTGCTGTCAGCCCCCCAGGGCCACCCGCTGTCCGCTGCAGAATGGCCACATGACTTTGGTGGCCGGGGAATCCTCCCATTCCCCAGGCCCGCCTGCCACAGGCAAGCACTGGATCCACCAGCACTTTGTGCGTCTCGGGCCACGAAGTTCCTAGGAATAACCATAGGGAGAAATAGTGGACAGACGACCTGGGCATTCTAATGAAGTCTTAGAAATACATAGGGACGCATTCTGCTCCAGGCTGGAACAACAAAGTGAATTCAAATAGCAATCCTTTCCTAAATTAATTAATAGATTTTTAACAAAATTCTATAATCCCAGTGAGCTTTCGGATGGACTTCAAAGCCAAGTTGAAAAGCAGAAGCAGGCTTCTGTATGATTGCTGTTGTAAAGCAGTTTACATTTATTTTTAAAGACTTTATTTAGTTATTTATTTATTTATCTGAGAGAGAGAGAGAGAGAGAGAGAATGAGCACGTGCCATGAGGCACGTGGTGCTGGCCGGAGGCAGGACCCACCTGCCGAAGCTTCACACCAGCTAGTCACTGACCGAGGTTGGCCCTCGGGGACCAGGTGGCTTCTGCTTGGCCTGGGGCAGTTCTCCAGGGAAGGGGCAGCTGTGGACGGCAGCCAGCAGGGACGGCAGCCTGCGGGTCGGCGAAGGGGATCTGAGCCCGGCCGGCAGCAGCTACTGTGGTCTGCGTCCCTGCTACCAGGGACAGGGCACATTCCTCATGATGCTCCCGTCATTGGTCACGATGCTCCCGTCATCCTCGCTTGTGAAGCATCTATTCAAGTATTCGGCAATTTTCCCACTGGGTTGTCTGGCTATTTGTTACTGATTTGCTCTTTATATGTTCTCCGCCGTTATATACATTGCAAATATCTTCTCCAGAGCTTTGGCTTATTACTGACTTCATGCTATAGAATGGTTCAGTCTTATTAGCGACAGCCTGACCCTTCTTGACTGGAATCCGGGGAGGGCTTGGAGCGCCCTTGTCTCCTTCTGCCTCTGCCTGAGCAAACAGCTCTCCCACCAGGACGTGCTCTTGAAAATTATGAAATCTGATTAAAATAAGAAGGGAGAATGCATTTTTCACAATACTTTCTGCTGGAGAGTCGTAGTTAAAGTAATTCAATGTGGTGCAGATTGAATTCAGATGGAATTGCTCCTACTGGAAATGGGATTCTTACTCGGTGTCTCCCCTCCTGGAAACTCACTGAATGTGACAGTTACAACTTAGGGGATTTGAAGTGAAATTTTTTGTGGGCTAGACATTCATGCGGGTATTAATTTGATAAATTTTGGAGGTTATTCTCATCCCCTCTGATCTTCTGCTTTAAAAATATCTGGTAGAAGAGGGAAGCTCCCACTTCACCGTGCGTTCACTGGGGCATATCCGGAGCTGGGAGTGCCCGGCTGTCCCCTTAGCCAGGCCTCGGCCGGCTGGTTCCCATGCTGCTCTCTGCTCTGTGCCTGGCAGCCCTTAGGCCATGCCCCCTCCACCAGAGCCTGCCCTGCACTGGCCATGGTGACCATGGAGGTGGGTGCAGAGTGGCCCCTCCCCAAGCTGGCCGTCCCCAGCACTCCCCTACACCATAAGCAAGAAGGGCCAGGGCACATGCACTCCCCATCACGGATGCCAAATCCCTGTCCCAGGGCACGTGTGTTTTCCTGATGAAAGTCTGTGGCCAGCCCTGTGGTCACGTTCCAGAGACTCTTGCAGCTCTGAGAGCCGTGGCAGGCTCTGACTTTACATTTGTGGAACTAGAGGACTCTGACCAGAATAGCAGGGGACACCGTGAGGGGCCAGGCGTGCCCAGAATAGCCGCTCCCTGGGGGAGGCCCTCCCATCCTGGCTGTCTCAGCAGTGAATTTACGTAATGATAATTCATTCCAGTAAGTTCCATTAATTTCCCCGGACCTGGTCTTCACTCCGCCATAATCCATTCCGGGCGCTAACATTGGTACGGGTTCGCTGCTGGACTTTAATAATGTGATACGGGGTCCGTACTCTGCCGGGGAAGGTGTCTTCACCTCCTGCCTCTCACAGAAGTTTCGCCTCCTCAAGCGTGGTTGTGGGTTTGCCCACATGCCCGCACACCCTCCGACAGGGACCCTAGGTCAGGGGCAGCAGCAGCACTCTTGGGCACCCTGTCTCCAGACCGCTTGTCCTGGGAGAAGCTGCCTGCCATGCGGGGCCCATGGAAAGGCCCACATGGTGGAGAAGTGAGGGAGCCTCTGGCCAACAGCCCTTGAGGCCTTGAACACCCCATGAGTGAGCTGGACCCTCCCCGCTGGCCGGTCCCACGGGAGGGTGCCCTGAGGGCCGGGAGGCAGGGGCCCCTGCCCAGCCACGCCCAGACTCCTGGCCACGGAGATGGTGAGCTAACACATTTGTAGTTCCCAGCTGCTAAATCTGGACGGCAATTTGTCACACAGCCATTGGTTATTTTTTTTTTTTTTTTTTTTTTAAAGATTTTATTTATTTATTTGAGACAGAATGAGAGAGAGAGAGAGAGAGCACATGAGAGGAGGGAGGGTCAGAGGGAGAAGCAGGCTCCCTGCCGAGCAGGGAGCCCGATGCGGGACTCGATCCAGGGACTCCAGGATCATGACCTGAGCCGAAGGCAGTCACTTAACCAACTGAGCCACCCAGGCGCCCCAGCCATTGGTTATTAATACAGTTATCAAATAGCATCGAACGTCTTCTGAACATCCGTTAAAAATACCACTTCTCTCTCTTTACGCTGTCAGTGTAAGGAAGTGTCTCCTCGTATTTCCTGGGGTGGAAACTCTGTCATCGCGGATACACTTTAGGCCCCTAAGCACCCACTTCCTCCTCGCCAGCTTCCATCCTGGTCGTCTGCGGTCATGTGGGCCACATGGCATCTGGCGGCCACGCCTCACGGCCACATCTGTCGATGGCCACCCCACCAGCCTTCGCGGTCCGTGTTGTGGTCGCGATGCGAATGTCCCACGGTGCTCGAGCCACGGGCCCAGCGATGCCCTTCGAGGCTTCTCTGGCACAGGGGTCCTGGTTCCGTTGGCCAGTTTTCCTGGTTCACAAATGCTCCCCCAGCTCTGACCCGCCTTCTGCCCGGAGGAAGGGACACACGGGGAGACGTGTTGTTTCCATGTTTTGTTCTTCCTGGAGCCATCTGTCCTCCGGTCCCTGCTGGGCAGCCAACCTGGGCGGCCGGAGCGCGGGGCGTCCCCCACCTGCTGGCCGCGCTCCGGGGCCCTGCGCTTCGCACCTGCTGCGCTCTCGGTGGACCCCTCTGGTGGCGGCCGTCCCAGAGCCTCCCGAGGAACGAGGAACGGGCAGGGGGTGGTTTCTTCCATGGTGGCACACACTGACGCTCCTTACCCTCATATTCTAGTGTATTTCTAATATTTTCCTTCTAGACTTGTCATGTTGTATTAGTTTGTGTTTTATAACAAAATTTCCATTTCATTGTCTCTCAGCTTCTTTATGTCTGTTACCTCAATGAATTTTAAAAATGCAATCAAATTTGTGTTTTAAAATAATTTTCTGGCCTTGTTATGCTAAGGAAAGACTTTCCTTCCTTACCCTTACATTACATGACATTGTTTTTATGTGTTTTTTTAAATATGTAAATCTTTTATCCCTTTGAAATTAATCTTTGTGAGGTAGCAAATATTTTATTTACTTCTTTAAGCATAACATACAGTCAGTAAACATCTGAAAAGATTTTCATCTCACTAATAATTTTAAAACTGAAACTGAAGTCATGAGCGGGCGTTTGCTGCATATGACAAAGATGGGTGTCCCCAGACGCCGACAGGGCAGAGGCCCCACGCTTCTGCATTACTGATGGAAACCCAGCCTGACAGCGTCCATCAAACCTTAATTTATGCATGCTTTTGACCCAGCGATGGAACCTCCAGAAATCTGTCTACATAACTCTCACTAAGAATACAAAGATGCTCATTGTGGCATTATTTTTTATTCTAAATAAATAAAACCAGGCCAAGTGTCTATCAAAACCGAGTTAAATAAACCACGGTACATCCATAATTTAACACGGCCCTTAAAACAGATGGAAATATATGTGCATGTGTTTGCATATATAGATTAGGTATGTTGTGTGTGTGCAAACACATAACATATTTATATGTTGTATAAATTATATATGTCTTATCTATCATACGAATCTATATATGAGTTGTATCAACGTGGAAAATTATCCAAGGTAACTTCTATGCACAAGTGCAAATGTTAATTGATAGAATAGTGTTAATAATATAATCCCTTTCTTGCAACAATGATATTTCCATGTATTCTGTGCAAAGACTTTGAAAGGACAGCAAACTCTGGTGAGATTTCCACGGATTCTTCTCTACTATTTTTCTTACCCTCTCTCAATGTGTGACTTTGTAAAAATGACAATGAACAAGCATTATTTTATAAATGAAAGCGGTACAGCTATTTCTTAAAAGACCCGTCCCGTTGTAAACAGGAGTGACAACAGACCCTGAGGAAGGAGCTTTCTCTCCTCAGAGAGACGCTGCGTCCCGGCAGCAGGAGAAACGCCAATCAGAATGGCGCTGTCCGTCAAGCTGTGCTGGGCCCCACCTTTCCAGAGGGATCTCCACCCGTCTGTCCCTGAGGCCGCGGCTGTGCCCCTGGGCGTCTGCAAACAGAAGGCGGGGGGTGAAGCCACCAGTGTTCACAGGGACTTTTTCTTTTGCATCTAGCCCATACCAGGCCATGTCTGTCCACGGTCCCATGTCTGTCCACAGCCCCACATCTGTCCATGGTCCCACATCTGTCCACGGTCCCACATCTGTCCACGGTCCCCCATCTGTGCACAGCCCCGTGATCTCGTCTGCCCTCACTGAGGCCTCTGAGGAAGAGCTGGGCCTCTGCCTTCCATGACCCTTTCCCAGGGGCCAGCACTGTGCGGGGCAGAACTGGGACACCCAGATGACCAGGACACCAGAGGGGAGGAATGGAGCGACAGGCCCGGTCACCAGGGTGCAGTAAGGATACCGGAGGAATGTGGGCCTGTGCTGGGAACCAACAGGCTTTCTGGGGAAGACAGTGACTGAGGAAAAGTAAGGGTAGACCGGTGAGAGGGATCTGGGCAGAGGCCACCTTGACAATGGCCAGGAGGCCTTCTGCTCCCCATCTATGTGTGACGCTCACTGAACCCCCACCCTGTGCAGGGCTGGTGCTGAATGCCGGGGGCCTCAGCCCGCACAGGGTGCGTGTGACCATCAGGAGCCTCAGGGAGATGCAGGTACAGGACCCCCCCGCTCCTGGAACATGTGCGAATGGATGCCCAGTGCCTGGGCTGACCTGTGTGGGCCGCCACGGGTGAGGAATGTCCTCCCTGAGCACGGAGGAGATGGGGAGCACGGAGCACCTCCAGGCCTGGCAGATGTCAGCAGGGTGCCAAGGGCCAGGACAGCTGTGGATCTCCCCCAGAGAGTGCTGTGCCAGGGGGTCCTTGAGGATGTGAGGATGGCCGTCAAAGGAGACATAGGAGGGAGGGCGTGGGGAGGAGGCGACAACAGGGAGCAACGTGTTGGGGAATCTTATTAATCACACCATGCACTGCTATTAATTACATTAAAATTAAATTGGCAGTCACTCAAGCAGAAAGCGTGCATTTGGTGCCTCTGCCCATTCCCTGACAGGCGCTGCCCCGGGATTCTCCTGTCCTCCATCCTTCCTATCCCAGCTTGTTGGCCCTACCTATGTCTCCTCGAGCCCCCAGGCCCCCTCATCCGAAAAAGCGAGGTCAGAAGCCTGCCTGTTCTGCGTCCGGCCACCACACCACAAGACCAGCTCGGGGCCATGCACGAGATGGGACAGAAACCCGCCCTCCCCCCAGGACAACAGCTGGGGAGCTGCCGAGGACAAGGCCGTTCTGTCGCCTGCCCCGGGTCAGCCTGGCAGCCAGCCCGGGTCCGGGGAACTGGCTTGTGCTCCGGGCTGCGTGGATCCTGGGATTTTCTCTGCACCACGGGCCAGAACCTCCGGCTCTGCTCTTGTCTCCCATCCTACTGGCCGGCTCCTCTTCCCTCTGTAGGAGGCCACTTGATTAGCATTGATAGGACTGGCCTTGAATAAGGAACTGGCAGCTGGAACCCCGGGCCAGAGGATTCCTGCTGGTCTCGCTGTTCTGGGTTTGGGTCAGCGCTCTCTAGTGCCCAAGACTCAGGACTGTGGGCCTCAGGTCTGGGTGGAAGTCTGAGGACTTTGCCCGCGGGGGCGCCGATCGGAAACCCAGCCCTCGGTGCCCCACCCTCCAAGCCTCTGGGCGGGGCCCCCACGCTCTCCACACTCCCGCCCCCAGCAGGCTCACCTTTGTGGTGACAGGTCCCCCGTCTCCGTCTGAGCCCAGGGCTGCTTCTGACTCCTGAGCACGCGGGGCCTCAGCACGTTCCGGTGGGATCAGCTCCCTGCAGACACTTCCCAGACAGAAACAGACAGACCTCCCTTCCCAGGCCGCCCTCAGGCAGGTGGCCTCCCAGCCTCCCAGCTCCCCGACCTTGGCACCCGCCAGCGACCCTCCAGTCCTCTGCCTCTCGGCCTGGGGCTCCTGGGGGCTCGAGGCTCCCCTCTGGCCAGGCCTGATGCACATCTGCTCTCACCCACAACTGCCTTGGCTCTCCTCTCCTCTCCTCCCCGTGATACAGAAACGCAGTCATTCACCTGCCCCGCTCAGCACTGTCCCAGGCGGCACCACTTGCCTCGGGATGAACGCGGGCCCCTTAGCAAGGTGTGTTATTCTTGGTCTTTCTTCTGGAAGCCCAGCTGGCCAGCTGCCCCGCCACCAGCCGCCCCGAAGGCCCCTCCCGCCCTCCCCCGGCAGGTGTGGGGTGTGAGGAGCAGGTGGGGGCCTCTGCTCTGGCGCTGGAGGCAGGAATTCCCTCCGCGCCACGGGGTAGACACTGCCCCCCAGGCCTATCCAAGACCAAAGCCGGCGAGGCCTCCTGCTCCCGGGCGAAGGGGCTTTCTTACTCGGCGGTGTTGGTGTGAGGTGTGGACGGGCGCCGGTCCCTCTCCTGGGCCGCTGCTGCCCAGGCTGCCTCACGGCAGAGAGAAAGGAGGGAAGGAGGGACGGGGAGGGAGGGGACGACCGCAGCCGCACACAGCCCCCGGACACCTGTGTGCAGGGGCGGCCTCGGCCGGTGTCATCCTCCTCTCTCATGTGAACAGCGCAGAACCAGCCTTTCTGGTTCTGAGAACCCAAGGGAACGCCCCAGGCTGTAACTACAGCGCTGATGATCGCTGTGGCCCCCGCGCCCGCCGTGGCCCCCCCGGTGGACGGGCTGCAGGCAGAGCCACGGGCGGGGTTAGAGAGGGGCTTCTGCGTGTGTTCGCAGGTGCACACCCCTCTGTGCTGAGCGCAGGGCAGGGCCGTGGCCGGGGGAGGGAGCGCAGGCCAGCAGGAGCCAGCCCCCCTCCCACCCCACCGAGGTGAGGGGTGCATCCAGGCATTGCTCCCAACAAAGACCGTCCCCCCGACGGACTCTCCTGGCCGTCCTTGAAATAAAATGTGCACCCTGTTTTACAGGGATAAATTTACATCCAAAATGCGGACTCTCCGTGCTGCATCGGAAAAGTGAATACTCTGATTTGGTTGTTTAAAACAAAGCCACTCAGGGCGCCTGGGTGGCTCAGTTGGTTAAGCGACTGCCTTCAGCTCAGGTCATGATCCTGGAGTCCCTGGATCGAGTCCCGCATCGGGCTCCCTGCTCAGCGAGGAGCCTGCTTCTCCCTCTAACCCTCCCCCCTCTCATGTACTCTCTCTCTCAAATAAATAAATAAATCTTTAAAAAAAAATAAAAAATAAAAAAAAATAAAACAAAGCCACTCAGAGGGCTTAGGTGGCTTATGTTCCCAAACACAGCAAGCCAGGCAGAGCACCCTGCACCACAGAATAAAACGCAGGGCCAGGGTGGTCATTCCGGGCAAACCTGCGATGAAGGAAGACAAGCATTCAATCAGATAAAAGGGTCACTTTATAAGACCAAGGTTGTAATCCACTTCAAGGCTATTATTCATAAGCAAAATGGGACAAATAAAGAGCACTATGCCACAGAAACAGCAGAAACTATACAAAATCTAATAGTAGAGGGAGGCATCTCTCAGTCCTGAACAGATCAAGTGGATTCAAAAATGATTAGGAATTTAGAATCCGAGCATAATAAAATTGATAAGAGAATAAGATTACTAGTGTGTGTTGAGTATGTATCCTACATACAGAATAGACGCTCCTCGAAGTTCTCGGGAAACCTTCACCGAAATAGGCCATGGGTTGCACCCTTGGCGCGTAAACATCTTCCACCGCGCACCGCACCACTACGATACTGCCCATCATGCACCCCAATACCGGGTGCCTATTAACTGATTTATAAATTATAATTTGTGGTGTATCATGCGCACTGTCCCTCACAGGACACACATGGGAGGAGACACGCGCAAGACCGTTAACAGCAGTGTGCGTAAGCAGGAAAGCCGTCTCTCCTCCCTCCGGGCTGACGCGGGCACCTGCCGGGACCCATGCGCCTCCCCGGGAGGGGCTGTGTCACAGACGGGACTTCAGCAGACCCCCAAGCCAGAAACCATGGAGACCACACGCCTACATCGCAGAGAAGAAACAAGGACGCACAAGAAATCGCTCACAAAATTAGAACCAGTCAACAAAAACGTCAAAATTGGGAAAAGCACTTGGAAGCTTCAACAGGTTTTCTCAGACCAACAAGGGGTCAACAGAGCAACAACCTGCAGAAGGGCTCACAGACACGGATTACAAACCGCGCCCGAGAAAGCCTCGCCAGCTGGAGCCCCCCATTACAGACATATCTGTGAGTAAAAAGAATAACAGACAAACTGGAACTTCTGACCCAAAAATTTAGAAACAGAGCATCAGCAAAATACACCAAGAAAACCAAAAAGGAACAAGCTGAATGGACAACACCAGAAAGCGATGAATTAGGAACACACGTGAGAACTGGTCATGAAAAAATTAGTAAAACAGACAAGCCACGTTTTAAATTTTGCGGCCAGCATAACATGACAGAAGGCCGCCAAGCGCATTACAGAAATGAGAAGCTGCAGACATTTGATAGAAACATCGTAAGGAGAGTGTCAGGGAGCAGGATTTATTAGCTGGAAAACACGGGACCCCGCATCGTTCACTCAGAATGCAAGGATGCTTCCGCGCTAAGAAATCTATTAATTTTGCATATTAAAGGGTAAACAGAGAAAGCACGCGCTCATTGTGGCGAAAAGTTGGACATGAACCAAATACCCATCAAAGGTGGGTCGGATTAATAAATCATAGGCATCCTCACAACGGCCTGCTGTGTGAGCCCGTCTAAGAGAGTTAGATGGAGCTGTTATGTCCTGTAGGGAGAGAACAGGAGCGTAAATTATTGAGTGGAAAGAGAAAGCAGAAAAGCAGTATATTACTATACAAGTGCATGAAACATAAATATGGAAAAACACTTTATGTATTTATATATAAATAGAATCTATAATTTATATATAAATTGTGCATGTATAATTCACAACCAATTGATACAAAATACAAGACGCGATGCCATGCACAATTTATATAGAAATATGTGCGTTTATCCTTGGTATGTTCCAGGCCTCCGCAGCCTGGGAATGCGAAAGAAAGCCAGTCAGTGCTAGACCCAAATGACTATGCGACCCCCCCAACCCCGCACAAGCTGCCCTCCTCCCTTCCCCTGGCCGCCCCAGGCCGCCCCGCGAGTGCTGTGGATTAAGTTCCTGGCCCTGAGCAGGGCATGGCCTTCTCGGGGGGTCTCTGGTCTTGTCTGGAAGGTCAGTCCCGTGGTCTCAGCACCTGTCCAAAGGTCTGCCTTTCAGGGCGCCCCCTGGAGGTGGAGACTGGGTGCTGCTGCAGAGCCCCAGCCAGGCCCCTGCTTCTAGGCCCCCCAGGATGCTGCTTCCCCCTCACCTGCCTCAGGGGACAGGGCAGCCCACACCCATCCCTGGGGTCACCTGAGGCCTGGCCCATGTCCTCGTGGGCCCGGAGAAGGAGGAAGTTTGTTGATGGGTTGCGCAGTGCTCGTGGGGCCCCTCAGATCCTGCTTCAGCCTGGACCTGCGTCCACGTGCGTAAGCGAGGCTACCCCTGCTTCCTGCACCCCCAGAGCCACCCCACCCAGCTCAGGACAGGAGGACAGCTACCGTAGAGGCGCCTCCCCACCCTCTGCTCATCAGTGCTTTTCAGTTCTTTCCCTAAAATGCATCACGGCCCTGGGTGACTTCAGCAGCCCTCCAGGGGACGTCCTCCTGGGATGTCACCGGCTGAGAGACGGAGCCCTGCTCCAGGAGAGTGTGGAGGCCACTGGCGACCTTTTACGTTGTCAAGAATTCTAGAACAGGGCCTGCGTGGAGGGTCCAGGCAGTCTCTTTGGGTCTGGCATTTGGAGGAACAGGAAGCCTATGACGGGCACCGCCTCTCCGGGCATACAGGGTGCCTATCGGAAAGTGTCCCCTGGCACTTTCAGGTTCCTCCCCGGTAGTCACCTTCCGCATGTGTTACCTTGAGCACTCCATGCCTACTGCTAAATTCCTGGCCGGGAGGTATCTGCAGGTGTCTCTGGAGAAGATGCTTCTTCTGCCCGGTCCCAGCACCTGCACCTCCCCACCCCCAACCTGCACAGGTGTGGTGGCTGCCCGCTCGGCCCTCCCCCGTCCAGCTCAGAAGGTGTTTCTGGGCCTCCCACAGCACCTGGCTCCCACCAGGGCCCCCAAGGCACGGCCACTCCCAACTGTTTCCCCTGGGCATTCCCTTGGCAGGCAGGCCAGGGACACTCCAGGGCCCCCTTGGCCCAGAGGCACCAGGCCTCCTGAGGGACCCCACCATCCTGGCTGCCTCTACACCAAGCTGAAGGCCAAAGCGAGTAGGACGGGCCCCGCCTGGCAGAGCTACGGCCCCGAGCAGGGCTGAGGAGAGAGGAGGCAGCCCTGAGAGGTGGGAGGAGGGTGAGCGTGGCCAGGGCTGGGCAGGAGTCGCCGCCAAGGGCCAGCAGACCCTGCACACAGCCAGGGTTGTAAAACAGCACTTACGATCTTAATCATTAATATGCACACGCGAAAGCCTGAAACCCATCAGTGGGCAGTGTCCTCCCGGAGGCCAGAGGAATCCCACTTGAATACTGCTGCTTTCCATCTGAATTGTTCCCTGACAAGGGCGGGTTACCGACGGCCTCCGGGAACGGGGGAGATGTTCGCCCTTCCGTGATCCGCCCGCCACGCTGCTAGTGGCCCACCCGAGCAGGCTGGCTTGCTGGACCGCGCAGCAGGCACCCAGGATGCAAGACTTTGTGCCGCAACGTGTGTGAACCCTGATTTCTGCTTCGTGTAATTCCAACCGCAATGACCTCTGTTTTCTCTTTCTGTTTTATGCCGTTCCAATTCATGCTAGTCCGAGCAGCGACAGCGGTACTGTCCCTCCTCCCCAGAGAACCTGCCTGTGGGGCCTTCAGCTGCGGTCCCGAGGGCGGCGTCCGAGCGGGGCTGCTGCCCGGGCCCTGTGCACCCGGGGCCCTGGGGTCCCAGCGCTGGCACAGGCCTGTTCCCTGGGCTCGGCCCTGGCCACGAGTCTGATCTACACACGAGGCCCCCAAAGGAAGCTGGGGCATCCTTGCTTCATTGCCTCCTGCCCCACGCCGGGCGATGCCCACAGGCCCGTGAGGTGAGCATCACCTGTCCTCAGCAGGCACCTTGTACCCCACACCCCGTTTCACAGCCACAGGGAAAGGCGGGGCGCGGTAGGTACCCTCCGCAGAGACCCACGTGGTTGGTGGACCCAAATCTGCGGTGCCGGGACCAGCCGAATCCCAAACCTGCTCACAAAGCCCCTCGCCAGGACGCTCCAGCACAGCCCTCCCCGATCTTCTTTGGGGTTCCTACTGCTCCCACATGGCCCCCAAGTCTGTACGGCTCTGCCATCCGGCCGAGGCCTCGCACAGACCCCACTCCCCAACGCCGCTCGGCACTCGGTGCAGCCCTGACCACTGGCCTCCACGCTCAGCGTAATTGTGCATCCCTGTGAGGGTCCCCATGTCCCCACTCGGTTGCCCCTCCCCAGCACCCCACTCCTCGGGAGCCCGTCCCCCCGCCCTGTCCCCTCCGCCTCCCATGGGGCTGAACCAGGGGCCGTGTGATGGGGGCCATGTGGGTGTTCAGCACCCCATGGTGGTGACCCAGAGCAGAGGGGTGGGACCCAGACACAGGCTGCCGAGGTCGGGGGACACAGGGGCAGTGAGTGGGCTCACGGGCATCTCGTATGCGGACGCCGGAAACGGCTGCTGGGGGAGCTTGTGCCCCACGCCAGGCAGGACCGCCTTCCCCCCGCCCCACGACGGCCCAGCCCCGGCCAGCGTTGGCTTCTCCAGCCCATGCCGCCTGCCCACCACCGCCCGCCCGCCTCCAGGAAGGCGTGTTCCCATCACGCGCTCCTGGCCCTGTGTGCTGTCTCGGGCCGTCATCCCGGGCCGCCGAGCGCGGGCGGCTGCTTCCCGTGTCCCCTCAAGGCTGGGAGCCTGGGATGCAGCAGGTCTCCCTGGCGTGTGCCAAGGTGGGCGGGCGCGGGGGGGGGCGGGAGTGAGGGACCCCGTGACCACGGCCGCGGGGTGACCTGGGGACACCTGGCAAGCGCCAGCCGAGACCAGCTCTCCTCCAGGGTGGTTCCACTCGAGAGAACAGACTGCAGGGAGGGATGAGGAGTTGGGGGGCGGGGGGAGCAAGGATCTGGGATGTGGTGCCCAGGCCAGGAGGATGAGAGGGCAGTGATGGGGGTCCCTGTCCCCCTGCATGGGCGGGGTGGGGTGTGGAGCTCGGGCCCTCTGCAAGGCGCTGCTCTCGGGGTGGGCTGGGATCCTGAGGGGAAGCTGAGTCAGACTGCGAGGTCCAAGGTGCAGGGTCCAGGGGCGCCACCCAACACTCCCCGCACGGGCCACTTTCTGCCTGGTGCCTCTCCCTCTAACGCGGGAACCTGTGCAGGGGAGGAGGTACGGGAGTCCTTGGTTCCCCCCCAGAAGGGAGACCAGGAAGCAGGGGGAGAGCACGAAGACCATGGATGAGGCATGTCCCCCCCAGCCGCCTGGCCACCCTCTGCAGCTCCACAGGGACCACCCCCAGCCCCGCATGCAGGGTCTGTCCTTGCATGGTGACCTCTGCGTGAAGCATTCCCGACAGCGATGTCCTGGGGCACCCCCGCCCCGCCTGCGGACGCTCTCCGCCTCGGTGAGTGACGGGTGGGCCTGTGTGCTCCTATCTCTTGCAGGGCATCGCCGGCGACCCAGCTGAAACAGGACAGGCCAGGGCTCAGCTCAGCAAGGGGGGCATTCCCATCCTCCCTGCTGTGGGCAACAGGCAGGAGCCGAGCAGGAGGATCCTCCACAGACTAAAGGTGGCTGTGCTCGTGGCCCTGCCTGGGGCCAGCTGGGGGAGGGGGAGGGACTCCTGCGGGGCCTACTTGGACCTCCCCGCGGATTCAGGTTTCTGGAGGATGGGAGCGGCTGGTGTGGGTGGGGTGGGGGCATGGAGGGGTGTGCCTGGAAGGGGATGTCAGGTCTGTGAGACCCCCGGAGATCCCTGGGGCCACCTGGAGCCTGGCCACTGGGTCTCAACATCTGAATGAATGATCCTCCCTTCCACCCATCCCCGAGGCCAGAAAAACATGCCCCAGCCCATTCCAGCTTGGTCTTAGAAGGTTCTGCTCTGCAGTCTTGCTCCCATGTTGAGTAACTAGTAACCAGCAGCCTTGTCCCCATTGCACTGGGGCCCTGCTCCAGGGGTCCTGCTCCAGGGGTCCTGCCCATGAGATCCTGCCCCAGGGTCCTGCCTGGCCAGGAGAGGGAAGTGGCTCCCAGCTCTGTGTCCAAGCACCCTGCTGCAGGCCGAGCTCTGGGGGGGCCGGCCCCAGGGCTCTAAGGTAGAGGAGCTCTCATCCTTGAACCTTCAGGCCTCGCTCTGAAACTCATGGAAAAGTTCCAGGAGAGAGCACTGGGCTGCCTCCCAGGAGGAGGCTGTGCGTGACCCACATGCCTCACCGGAGCTAATGGCCTCGAGTCGTTGGCGGGCTTCCTGACAGAAGCCTGGGGTTTACAGAGGGGCCAGAGGGGGGTCAGAATCCATACATCCAGATCTTCCTCCAACACAGGGATTGTGAGGATGCTGGGGGCATGCAGAGGGCAGCAAAGGGGCCATTGCAGGTGCTCCTTGAGCCAGGCCCTATAGCTCTGAGCCTCCAGACCCCTGGGGACACCTGGAGGCCCCTCAGCACCCCACTCCATGGAGCCAAGGGCTCCCTGCTCCCCGTTCCCTGCATGGGTCCCACTTTAGGGGTGTCCAGGGCTCCCTGCCTCGTCACTAGGTCTGATTCACCTTGACCACCCCGAGCCCCACTGAGAAGTCAGGAGAGCAGAGAATGTTGCCCAGGTCGTGGTCAAAGTGAGTGCAAGGGCACACCGGTGTGGACAGGTGCGTTTCCCTGGTGGCCTTCCAGCAGGGTGTCGCAGGGTCCATGCACTGCCCGGGTGCTGACCCAGCATGCCCCCTCGCGAGGGCCTGGAAACAGGCTCCCTCTGTGTGGAGGGCTGTCTGTCTTTAGGAGAACTCGCGGCAACCAGCTCCTGCGTCTCCTGGTCTGCAGGCCGGCCAAGCCCTGCGCCGCCCCGAGCGCCAGGCCTGTCTCCCCGCTGGTCCCCACCCGGCCCAGCACTTAGCCCCCAGGCTCAGCAGCCATGCCAGATCTGCCTGCAGGGATGCTGGGCTCGGAGAGGCTGGCTGGCCCCTGGCCTTGGCCCCCTGCCTGGCCACTCGTGTGGAGCCCACAGCAGGTTGAACAAGCAGGCACGGCCATGGGCAGGGATGTCGGGGTGCTGTCTTCTTCCTCCAGCTCAGACCTGCTGCCCCGACCCCCACCCCAGTGCTGGCCTCCTTCCCTTCACACCATTCACCCAGCCCCCAGCACCACATTTCCACCGAGGAGCCAGATGGAGTGGAGGAGGGGTCCAGCAGACAAACTCTGGACCTGACACGGGACGTGGCACATCGTGGTCTGGGCCTTCAGTGCCCTCACGTGAAAGGTGGGGTGTGAGTCGTGCCAGCCCAAGGCTGTCAGGGGGCAGCTCTCATGCTGGCATAGGCCCCACAGAGTCGCTGTACCTCGGCCACAGCCCTGTGCTGTGCTGCACGCCGCTGGTCGAGTCTGGCAGGACGGGGAAGTGTGTGTGGGGTGGGGCGTCTGGCTAAGCGCTGGGTGCCGGGCGCTGGGTACTGCTCGGGGCGGGGCAGGGACCCAGGAACTTGCTAGAGGCAAAGCAGCGAGTCACGCCCATGGGCATGGATGCCATGGGAACAAGACCAGGGCAGGGAGCCCAGCCGGGGCTGCCCAGACCCAGAGGAGAGAGAGCTCAAGTCCGGGCCTGGAGCCCTGTGCTCAGGGCAGAACCCCAGGCCCGCAGTCAGCCTGCCAGGCCGGCTGGCGAGGCTGTGAGCACAGGCTGGGAGCTGGGTGTGCAGCAGAGCCCCGTGCCCGCATCTCCCTCGGCCCAGACGGGAAGGAGAAGCCCGGTGCAGACACGACCTACTGCCTGGCACTGACTGCAGAGCCGGAGGGAGCCGGCTTCCCCGCCAGACGGGCTGGGGCTGGAGCTGGCGTCCCTAAGGCAGGGCCTCAGCAGAGGAAGCAAGCAGCTCTGTCCTCTGGAGAGAGGCTCGTGGGGTCCCGGGGCCTCATCGCCCTCCAGACCCTGGCAGAGCCCTCCCTGGCTCCCCCTGCCTGCTGGTCCAGGGCGGCCAGGACCAAACACCACAGACTGGGGCTCACACAACATGCGCTTGTCTCCCGGTCTGGAGCTGGGAGTCCAAGGTCAAGGTGCTGGAAGATTCCAGCCCTGATGAGAGCTCACTGCCTCCTCTTGCGGTGGGGAGGGAGGGAGAGAGAGCACTCTGGCCTCTCTTCTTCTTATGAGGGCACGAATCCCACCCTGGGGCCCCACCTCATGGCCTCATGGCCCCCCAAACACCTCCCAAAGTCCCCACCTCCTAACACCATCACTTTGAGGTGAGGGCTTCAATATATGACTGGGGGGGGGGGGGGCGGGGCACCTTCAGTCCACAGCACCAGGCGCAGCGGTCTCTGGGACTCGTCTCTCCAGCCCCTGGGTGGTGGCCCAGGGCAGGGGCCCCGGCAGCCCAGGCCCCGCTGGAGAGACTGCAGGGCTCTTCCTTCTGGGGGGCGGGACCTGCTTCTCTCCCTGGACCCCACTTCTCCCAGCGGGCGCCTCGGGCAGCTACCCTGAGGGACAGGCGGGGAGGGCCCAGCACAGCAGGCCGGGGACAGCCAGGACGTCCGTACCGCCCAACTCTGTCTGGGCGGCCGCCGCAGCCCATCAGGGGTTTGCTCCTCCTGTCACGAGTCTGTGCTAATGAGGGCCCTGCAGGCGGAAGGCTGGCCGGCAGCCTCCTCTGAGCATGACTTGGGCAGCCCGGGGCCGTCTCCCCTTGGACGGCCTTTGGCACTTCAGGACCTCGGGAGGGAGTCAGAATGCCCACGGGGGTTACCACCGTCTGAAGATCCGACTGGATTTTGAGAACACAGGAGATGCTGCAGGCACCGTGTGTGATCCTCGAGCTGGAGCGGACTGGACAGGAGAGGACCCTGAAGCTGGCTGGACAAGGCCGCGGAGGAGGGGCCGGGGACACCTGCCCTGGGCTGCAGCCGAGGAGCCAAAAGACCCTTCCTCCTCTTCCCACAGCTAGTGGTCCCTGGGGTGTGGTGGCCGGAGGGGGTGTTTTGCAGCGAAGGGTGCCCCCAGCTCCGCCATCATCCCTGAGTCTGTGGAGGAGCGGCAGGAGCAGGGCTGGCCCTGGGCAGTGGAGAGGGGCAGAGGCCCCACAAGACGTCCCTTAGCACAAGGGCTCCCAACTGCCTTGTTCTAGAGCCAGAACGGCCCCGTGGCCCGCCTGGGGAGGCTGCCCTGTGTGCTGGGCCGAGGCTGCATTCAGACCCCGAGGGGAAGCGCCCCCAGACTGATCAGCAATGTCTGGCGTGGGCGCAGACACAGGACAGAGACAGGTGTTTGTCTTTGCCTGGAATGATCTGTCATTAGACGTGAAGTCACGGCTGAGGCGCTCCCACCGCTCTGCACCCGGGCAAATATTTGGTGCACCTGCCAGGGGGGGGTTTTCCCGGAGCTGCAGCTTGGTCATGGTCTGTGAGTCCAAAGTGCCGGGTGGGTGACTCACCTGAAGGCACGGGCACCACGAGGGAGGCAAGACGGTGAGAACTGTGCTCCGTGGCTCCCAGTGTGGCGGGCACTTCCCGGCCCTTCTCTTCTGCTCAAAGACAGCACTTGGGAAATGGTTTACGGTTTGTTTTCCCCTTTCTTCAAGTGCACATTGACTTCCGAGCTCCGTGGGCCACAGATCTAAACCAGGCAGGCACGACCGTCAGCAATCTCCCCACTAAAATAGAATCTGGGCTGTAGGAAGGCGCGTGGGCTCCTCCGGGGACCCCCAGCTCCAGGTGGGGTGTTTGCACCCAGCTCTTCCTTTCTGTCCTACCAGAAACGGGGACATTAACCCACCTGCACAAAGCTCCTTTCACCTCCACGGACGGAGCAGACCCACGGAGGAAGTGCGCTCATCCTCACGCACTGATAAATTCCTCCCTTGACAAAGCACACACAATTAGATGCACTTTCACTGGACTTCTTTTTAATTCTAGAAAAATAAAACAGTGTTGCAAAGCAGACCTCAACCTCCAGGGAAGGTGGGTTCACTCCAGGTGAGGCTGCGCAAACCCAGCTCGGTTGCTCCTAATCCAGGTGGGCGGTGGGCAGTGGTCGGTGGGCGCGGCTTGGAGCCAGATGGCCAAGTTTAAAGTTCTTTCTCCTACCCCTGGCTCACCAGGGAACTTGGGGTAAGTCCTGTGCGTTTTCTGAACCTGTTCCCTTCCCTGTGAAACGGGAGCTCATTCCTTTTGTCGTCCATCCGTCCATCCACTCAACACCTGGACTGCCCTGCTCAGCAGGGCTGCGGAGCTGATAAAGGGAAAGGTGCCGTGCTCTGAGCATCCACCCCCTCCCTGGGTGCTTTCCCTAGCACCCCCATTCTCTGCCCCCCAGCCAGCCCTAGGCAACCCCAAACTGTTTTCTGTCTACAGATGTCCTTGTTTTTAACATTCCATATAAATGGAATCATCCAGTACATGCCCTTAGGCGTCCGGCTTCTCTCACCGAGCACCGTGTTTTCAAGATTCCTCCGTGAGGTAGCATGAACGAGCACATCATTCCTTTCTTGCGGCTGAATAATACTCCGCTGTGTGGACGGACCGCATGCTGTGAATTCAGGCATCAGCAGGTGGGCCCTTGGGTTGTTTCCACTTCTTGGCGATTTTGAACATGCTGCTATAAACGTCCGTGCATGAGTTTTCGTGTGAACGTGTTATCTTTTCTCTTGGGCCTGTACCTAGAAACGGGGTGGCCGGATCCCATGGTAAGTCTGTGTTTCATCATTTTGGGACTCTCAGATCACGTCCCGTGGTTCCGGCACCATTTTGTACTGCGCCCGCCGCGCATGCGGGTGCTGGTCCCCACCAACACTTGTTACCCCCCGACGCTGGCCTCTTCCTCCCCGTGGGCGTGAAGTGGAGAACCGGCGTCTGCAGGGGCTTTTCACTGTAGGGAGCCAGGTCACGACAGGGACCTGCAGCGGGGTGGCCAGAGCCCCCGCAGCTGGGACGGACTCGGCCTGCGTTGAGCTGGGACGCTGCTGGAGAGAAGGAACGGGGAGGCTGCCGTCGCAAGCCTCAGGGGTCTTTGCTTTGCCCAGGGCTCTGCCCTGAGGCAAATATCTTCTCGCCTGTTGTGCTGGGCAACTGGAAGCTTCCGTGACTCACTCCCCGATGTCCCGGCCTCCACTTTCTCAGGGACGACTTACCCAGGTCGCTTCCTGCTTTGGAAATGTCGCTGTGGTCTGTCTCCTACATTCCTCATGGCTGTGGGCTTACGCCTTTTGAGAATCTCCTTGCTGTCGCCTCACTGGGCTTCCCAAGGGAGCAAAAGGAAGGAGGTGCACGTGTCCATCTGCCATTTTTACTCAGACGCTTCTCTTCTCGGGGCAGGGCTGCTGATGGCAGATTTCTTCATGTCTCGCCTTGCGGCCAGGGCCAAAGTCCCCCGGCACCCACCTATCTCCGTGATGTGGTCTTTACCGGCCTCTCTGGGGCCAAACCACGAGGATCTTCACGGATGCTCTGCTCAGTCACACGTGCCTCTGAGCCTCCGTACATTCTGTTCTTTCTGCCTGTGCTGTTCTTTCCTCTTCATCTGGCAGGTTCCTTCTAGCTGTAAAACTCACCTCGAACAACACTTGCCTCAGAACTTCTGAGACCCCCGGCCAGACTTAGATGCCCCCTCAGGGGCCCCTCAGCTCGCGGCGCGGCTGGCACCGTCTCTGGCTTGCAGGCTCTCCATTACTGGTCTGGCCTGCAGCACGGTGTATAGCAGGAGCTCAGTGAATGTTTGCTAAAATAATAAATACATAGTGAATAAATAAGTGAATCTGTAAAACGGCTTCTCAAAAAAAGCATCTACCGAATTCTTGCTGTGTGCCAGACATCGTGTGGTGGTTTGGGAGAAAGAAGGGCCCGGACAGGGCATCTCAGGGACAGCAAAGCCCTGCACAAAGCCCTGGCTCTCGGGCATCTCTGCCACTTGAGGGCAGGGCATGTCCCTGATGCCTCGCTTTGTGATGTGCACACAGTAGGACCTTGATACATGCCATGAGCAAAGAACAGGAAGATGACCTGCTTTGCCTCTCCCTGTAACACTGGGCAAAAAATTGTAGCCCTCCAAAGAGAAGGTGATGAAAATATGGGGTTTTGTTGTTCTTCCTTCCTTCCTTCCTTCCTTCCTTCCTTCCTTTTTCTTTCTTCCTTCCTTCCTTCCTTCCTTCCTTTTTCTTTCTTTCTTTCTTTCTTTCTTTCTTTCTTTCTTTCTTTCTTTCTTTCTTTCTTTCTTTCTTTCTATTTTATGGAATCTTTAAAATCCCCAAAACTGAAACAATACAGAAGTGTATAAAGAAAAAGTTAGCAACGTCCTTGCCCCTACCTCCCACACTTCTCCCCAGAGATAACCAAAGTTTATTTCTTGTTGCTTATCCTTGCTCACTTTCTCTGTGTTCATAAAAAGTATACATACATATTCCCCTGTATGGGTTTTGCTTTTTATCGAAATGGAATCATTCTGAACACAGAGGTGGCACTTCACTATAAAAGCACTTTTAAAATGTTAGAATTCTCTCTATGTGAGGGATTATTGCCCTTCAAAATCTGGAGACCTTCCTACTGCCCTTAGCGATCCCTGCTTGCAACACATAAAAATAAGTAATGGGAAATTCAGATTCCAGAATAGAAGGAATGACATTTAGTTGCTATACCCCACCCCATCCCTCTCACACCACTCAGAGAGCTCATGAATAAGCATCAAATCACGACTGTGAATGCCTTTCTGACAACTCAGTATTCTGTTCTCCTCAAGACATGGCCATGCATTTCCCAACTAAGATTCCTAGGACAACCTTACAAGTTAAATGACATGCATGTGCTGGGCTTGCTGAGGCAGGGTGGGGGAGTGTGGACATCCGGACGGTGCTGAGTCCCGCCAGCACCTCCATGTCCATGCTCAGGGGGACGGGCTGTATTTGTTGAATGGCCTTGCAGTCAGCACCAGGATCCACTGTCCTGGCTGCCGGAGGAAAGTGTCATGGAGAGCAGGAAGGCCATTGGGGGTCACCTGGACACTCCCCTCCTAGAGGGGAGAGGGGCCTCCAAGCACACAGAGAACTGGTGAGAACAACGCACCGGGCTCCTCAGACCCTGCACCTGGGTGTTCCCTTTGCATCTCTGCAAGCCTTCTTCCCAGGAGTGCAAATCAAGACGTGCTTCATCATGCAATCCCAGTGGCTGGCAGGGGTTCGTAGGCTGGTGATGGTGAGTGACGGTGAGCAGTGTTGGCAATGGTGAGCGATGGTGAGCGATGGTGAACGATGGTGAGCAGTGTTGGCAGTGGTGAGCAATGGTGAGTGATAGTGAGCGATGGTGAGCAGTGTTGGTGGTGGTGAGCAATGGTGAGCGATAGTGAGCGATGGTGAGCAGTGTTGGTGGTGGTGAGTGATGGTGAGTGATGATGAGCGATGGTGAGCAATGGTGAGCAGTGTTGGCAGTGGCTAGTGGTGGTGAGCAATGGTGAGCAGTGTTGGCGGTAGTGAGTGATGGCGGTGGTGAGCGATGGTGAGCAATGGTGAGCAGTGTTGGCAGTGGTGAGCAATGGCGGTGGTGAGTGATGCTGAGCAGTGTTGGCAGTGGCTGGTGGTGGTGAGCAATGGTGAGCGATGGTGAGCACTGTTGGTGGTGGTGAGCAGTGGTGAGCGGTGGTGAGCGATGGTGAGCAGTGTTGGCAGTGGTGAGTGATGGTGAGCGATAGTGAGCGATGGTGAGCAGTGTTGGTGGTGGTGAGCGATGGTGAGCGATGGTGAGCGATGGTGAGCGATGGTGAGCAGTGTTGGTGGTGGTGAGCGATGGCGGTGGTGAGCAGTATTGGTGGTGGTGAGCGATGGTGAGCGATGGTGAGCGATGGTGAGCAGTGTTGGTGGTGGTGAGTGATGGTGAGTGATAGTGAGCAATGGTGAGCAGTGTTGGTGGTGGTGAGCGGTGGTGAGTGGTGGTGAGCAATGGTGAGCGATGGTGAGCAGTGTTGGTGGTGAGTGATGGCGGTGGTGAGCAATGGTGAGCAGTGTTGGTGGTGGCTGGCGGTGGTGAGCGATGATGAGCAATGGTGAGCAATGGTGAGCAGTGTTGGTGGTGGTGAGCAGTGGTGAGTGGTGGTGAGCGATGGTGAGCAGTGTTAGTGGTGGTGAGCGGTGGTGAGTGGTGGTGAGCGATGGTGAGCGATGGTGAGCAGTGTTAGCGGTGGTGAGCGATGGTGAGCAATGGTGAGCAGTGTTGGCAGTGGTGAGCGATGGCGGTGGTGAGCGATGGTGAGCAGTGTTGGTGGTGGTGAGCGATGGCGGTGGTGAGCGATGGTGAGCAGTGTTGGCAGTGGTGAGCAGTGGTGAGCGGTGGTGAGCGGTGGTGAACGATGGTGAGCGATGATGAGCGATGGTGAGCGATGGTGAGCAGTGTTGGCGGTGGTGAGCGATGGTGAGCAATGGTGAGCGATGGTGAGCAGTGTTGGCGGTGGTGAGTGATGGTGAGCGATGGTGAGCGATGGTGAGCAGTGTTGGCGGTGGTGAGGGGTGGTGAGTGGTGGTGAGCTATGGTGAGCGATGGTGAGCAGTGTTAGCGGTGGTGAGCGATGGCGGTGGTGAGCGATGGTGAGCGATGGTGAGCAGTGTTGGCGGTGGTGAGCGGTGGTGAGCGGTGGTGAGCAGCCAGTCATTTCTCAGGAACTCGGGCCCAGTCACCAGAGGGGCCCATGGAGATGACGGGCATGCGGACAGTGACTGTGGGATTGTGAGTTTCTCTCCGCAGGGCTGTGAAGGTTCCTGCTTGGACTGGAGGCTGAGCTCGGCACTAGGAAGCGGCCTGAATCAGTAAGCACCTGAAATGACCCGAAGTCCAGCCCTGCACTTCTTGTCCAGGCTGCCCCGACCCTCTAGGCGTGGGCTGGGCTGGTAGAGAGCTGGCTCATTCTCCCCAGCAGCCTGACTGCAGGGGCCTGGGAAGACTGCACGTCCTCTGGCCCCCCACTACTACACCGCACCTGCCAGCCCGCCGGCCCCCGGAGGGTGTAGGTCCCGAGAGACGAACAGTAAGGGCAGGCTCCAGGGAAGCTTCCTGCTTCCGACGTGGGCCAATTTCCCACCTGGGGAGGAGCGAGGCCGGCCTCCGCAGGACAGGAATGCTGTGTGGTGGGGCGGGGGACACACAGAGGCCTGTGGGTGTCTGCACACACTTCAGGGAGGGTATCAGCACACAGGAGCAGGCCCTCCTGGGGCCACCAAGCCTGAGACTGTGTGGCTGGAAGGCAGGCCTGACCCTGAGTGGCCCCCTCCGGTCCTGAGACCCCCAGTACAGGCAGCTGGGTGGGCTGGGTGGGAGTGGGGCCGGAGGGGCCGGGGTGCACACCCCACACACCAGCACCTGGGTGGGCCACGAAGTAGACCGTGCGATGGAAGCAGCGGCCTCTGAGCCCTTGGCCGGGGCCCCGAGCAGCACGGAGATTCTGCCGGCCGCGTGCAGGCACTCAGCTGTGAATGTGCTGAGTCTGCAGGGCAGCTCCCAGGGCTGCGGGCGGGGGGCGGAGAACGCAGGGCCGATGACCAGACTTGTTCCTCCCTGACGCCTCACAGCCCCAGCCGAACAGGTGCTGCCGGACAGAGCCTCGGGCCAGGGCATGGCAGGCATCCAGAGGGAGGAGAGCACGCGGCATCACCTGATGTGCGCAGATGGTGGAGGGCAGCCGTGGGCATGGGCAGGACCTGCTCAGATGGGGGGTGAGGGCATCACAGGACCTGCTCAGATGGGGGAGTTAGGGCATCACAGGATCTGTTCAGTTGGGGGAGGGGAGCATCACAGGACCTGCTCAGATGGGGGGGGCATGGCAGGACCGGCTCAGATGGGGGGTGAGGGCATCACAGGATCTGCTCAGATGAGGGAGGGGAGGGCATTACAGGATCTGCTCAGGTGAGGGAGGGGAGCATCACAGGATCTGCTCTGATGGAGGAGTTAGGGCATCACAGGACCTGCTCAGTTGGGGGAGGGGAGCATCACAGGATCCGCTCAGATGGGGGAGTTAGGGCATCACAGGATCTGCTCAGATGAGGG
>NW_022589704.1:1719957-1732144 GCF_004348235.1 Phoca vitulina | reverse complement strand
TGCTCAGATGGGGGAGTTAGGACATCACAGGATCTGCTCAGATGGGGTTGAGGGCAGGTGGGGGCTGAGGTGGATATGCTCAGTTTCATCACAGGAGGCTGAAGTCCCTTTGTGAGGGACAGACCCCAGGTCTGAAGTCATGTGAGTCTAATTTCGCAGACCCTACAAGACACACCACAGATGGGGATGCCCAGAAAAGGCAGGAGATGGGGAAGGACCCACAGGAAGGCACGGTGAGCACAGCGGGAATGTTTCCTGAGAAGATGGGGCCTCCGGGAGTCTCAGCCCGGGGCTTAGATCTCTGCAGCCCCTCCCTTCTCTAAGCCCTGTTCACGTGCCCCTTCAAGTGGGATAAAGTCACAAGAGCAAGATGAAGGAATTGTTCTGCAGGGACCTATGGCCTGAGACGTCCCTGCATGAAAGGCAGTGGCCTTGAGAGCCACGGGTCCACAGGGCCACCGCACAGAGTCACAACCCTGAGGCCAGCTGAGCCCTCCAAAGTAGCTTTGCTTAGCTTTACAGGGGAGGCTGTGCGTGCCCCGGGGTTGTGGGATTAGCCCAAGGCCCCACATCTAGGAAGGGCGGGGGCCATCACAAGCACGTGTAGTGAGCACCTAATTCAGGGCCGGCCGGGTGCTGGCGCCTCCCACCACTGTGTGGTCCTGACCCAGGCCCTAAGCTGTGTCTCCAGACGGGGAGCCCCCAAGTCTCCCGAGAGGTGGCAGCAAGAGACACCAGCCAGGGCTCACCTCCACCCCTTAGAGTTTCCAGACCTGTAGAGGTGGTGGGCTGGGTGGTCGGCTGCAGAGGGGGTGAGGGCTGGGGGCACGGGCAGCAGGGGCTGGAGCTCTGTGAGGCCCATGTGGTGGGACAACACACAGCACCACGTGGCTCCGGCCACGGCTGACTTCAGGAAGAGTGTGGCTTGTCGGAGAAGTGCTACAGGGTGGGGGCGGAGGGGGCACCAGGCAGGGCTGAGGCCCGGCAGGACACCTGGCTCCTCCCACACCTTTCCCAGTGTCTCTGAGGAGCAGAGCTGGGAAGTTACCTCATCTACAAACAGACGCCTTTGGGGAAAATATTTGTTTCCCTTGTGAAAGCCATGTATATTTATTATTGAATAAATAGATAATACAGAAGTATTTTTATTTTTTATTTTTTATTTATTTATTTTTTTTAAAGATTTTATTTATTTATTTGACAGAGCGAGATACAGTGGGAGAGAGAGCACAAGCAGGGGGAGCAGGAGAGGGAGGAGAAGCAGACTCCCCGCTGAGCAGGGAGCCTGATGCAGGGCTCGATCCCAGGACCCTGGGATCATGACCTGAGCTGAAGGCAGACGCTTAACGACTGAGCCACCCAGGCGCCCCGAATACAGAAATATTTTTAAAAGAAAATAACTATCAACCATAATCCCACCTCCTAGTGATATTTTTTTCATTTTGTTCCATTTCCTCACAGTAATGTGTATGCATTTTTTTTTTTTTACAAAGCCGAAATAATTAAAAACCTCTGCCCTCCACAGGGCTGTCCTGCCCCCAGCATTTGCGCCGGGCCCCACGGTACTCGGAGGGCCCCACACCGCGGCCCGTGGGGGCTGGGGCCGTGGCGGCAAGCCAAGATCTCCCCCCCGAATCAGTCTGACTCTTTAGCCAGAACTCCGTGTCTGGAAGGCTCATGTCGCCAGCCTTGGCGGGTCTCCCTCTCAGGGAATGGGGTCCTTCACAAGCCCTGCTTTTGGGGAACCAAGGGACAGGGGCTTTGAAAGTTCCATCGAGTTCCACGGGGCCCCGGGGCGGGTGGTGCCCGAGGGACTGCTGGCAAACAGGCCCGGCTCCTGGCCGGGGGATCTAGGATTTTGTTGCTCTGGCCGGGGGCACAGGACACAGTGGAGAACTAGTCTTTGAGGGGGGCGCCCCTCAGAGCGGCCGGGGCTCAGGAGGGCGGCCAGGGATGGGCCTGTGTGCCCCCCGAGCTGTCAGCACCCTAACAGCAGTAACAGACGCAAGGCTGGTCCTCTTCTTGTCAGGACGTGGCCCCCCTGCTCCAGCAGTTAGCGAGGGGAGAAGGGGGGAGGCGTGTCTGCAGGGAGGGGAACCCACGGCAGGCCCAGGAAGGAGAAGCTGCAAGCGCTAGGGTGCCGCAGTGAGTCGGGGTGCAAATCGCCTACTGCGTTTATTCACTTGGAGATGAGACGATAAAACCCGCAACACGTCGCGGACCCACACGCGCACCCAGACTCGGCGTGGGCTGACCTGTTGCCGCGTCAGCCGCAGCAGGGGGCTCTCTCGGGAGGCCGTGCAGCCCCACAGGCCCGATTCCCGTGGTCCTGCACACCACTGCCCAGCGTGTCTCCGTGCTCGCTCCTGTATGCCCGCGTGCGGACAAGGAAGGGGGAGAAAGGCTGAGAGGTGAGGGCGGGGGCCGCACCGGGCGGCTCATGGGGTGTGCTGGGCAGGGACTGAGGTTTACGTGCTCTGCTCTGGACCCCGTGCGCCTCTGAGGATTCCTGGTTATCCGTTCCTGGAGACCCGTGGGTGCCGCCTCTGCACACACCTCCCCTCCCCCGGCCGTCAGTGCTCCCTCTGGGCCTTCCAGACTCCGCTCCAGCCCTGTGACCATATTCCTTTCTTCTAGCTCGTCCTCTTTCTCCCTTGCATCTGTTGTGGTCGTCTGCTAGGGCTGCCACATAATGCACCACAGCCCCAGCAGCTTAAACAGCAGAAATTAATGGTCTCCGTCCCCGGAGGCTTGGATGCCGGAGGCCACCAGGCCAGGCTGTCATCGGCAGGGCTGGTTCCTCCCGAGGCCCCTCTCCTAGGCTCGCAGGTGGCTGTCCCGTCCCTGGGTCCTCACGTGAGTGTCCCTCTGTGCGTGTCTGTGTCCTGATCCCCTCTCCCAATAAGGACACCAGTCCTATGTGAGTAGGACGCACCCGAAGGACCTCATTTTCACTTACTGACCCTTTAAAGACCCTGTATAAAAATACAGCCACCATCTGAGGTCCTGGGAGTTAAGACTTCAACAGGAATTTGGGGGGGACAATTCTATCTTCCAGTTCATGAATTCTCTCTTCAGCTGAATCTGATTTGCTTTTTAAGTGTCACATGAGGTTTACATTCCAAATACCTACATAATCATTTCTAGAACTTTGTTTTGGTTCCCTTCAAATCTTGCTCTTTACTTGGGATTTCAGTTTATCCATTTCTCACTTATTCATTTCAAGCGTTATCTTTCCTTTCAGGTTGTTTCAGTAGATGAAGTTCTTAGGAGTGTTAACCAGCCCCATCCAGGGAAATGCTCGCTGCCTGAGCTCACAGTCAGAAGGTTCACGGGCACGTGCCATGGGAAGCCCTGGGCCAGGGCTGCGGGAGCTGCCTCAGGCACGGTTCTTCCCCTGTTTGTGCTGCACACCCAGGACTGGCCGGGGACTCATTAAACGGTAACTTCTTAGCTTCAAATTCCATGTGGCATAAATCTGTATTCCCCCAAATGCTCAAGGGATGGGCCTGGGGTCTGGTTTTCCCCCTGGGGTCCCGGTGGACAGGAGAAGGCCCACTGCCTCGCGGGGCTGGTGCGTGCAGAGTTTCTAGTCCAGCTCCCAGACGCCTGTGACCAGAGCTCAGCTCCCAGGCCCACGGGACAGCAGTGAGGGTGTGGAGAGACAAGGCCAGCAATTGTGCTCCCGGGCCTAGAGTTTCGCACGTGGGCACAGAGAAACAAGGACAGAGATGTTTCCTGCGGTCGTGTGATAACAGCTCACCTCAGACCCGGGCTGTTCCATTCCTTACTAAATAAACACCCGTGGCTCCCTCGTATGACCAAATGTTAATATATCTTCCTCCATCCTAACCCCTTGCAGTGAGGGTCCAGGCAGAGGATCCAGATCCCCCCAAAGCCCACCTGCCCAGGTCTGAGATGGCGAAGTGGGCCTAGTGGTCAGCGGCTGCAGGTAGGGGAGCGTCGGAGTCTGTGACAACCTATCGAAGAGGGGTAGCTGGGTCCTCAGGGGTGGCCATGAGGCCACCGGCTCAAGGGTAACCCGGGCTACTGGCAGCAGGGATGACAAGGGGAATCCACCGCAAGAGTTGGTGGGTATTTTTCCCAGGCAAACGGTTGGAATGATTTTTCCCAGTGGACCCGAGGAGAGAGACATGAAGCTTGGCTGAGCAGGAGTGGCCGGGGTGAGGGGGACATGCCGGCCAGGCAGGAGGCCACAGACAGGAAGCAACCAGTGAGCCGTAAGGGCCCGGCTTACCAGGCAGAGCGCCGCGTCAGCGATGGGCATCCCCAGGTGGCAGCAGGTTCTAGGGAGGGAGAGCAGAACAGAAGTGAGGTTGCTGGAGGTCAGGGGTCAGGCCCCAAGAGGCTGGGGTGCCAAGCATTCTCAGAAGTGTGACGGCCTTTCGGGGTGGCAGGAGGAGGCAGGGTGCGGAGGAGGACTAGAAGCAGGTGCCCCAGGGCCCAGGGAGGAGGCCGTGGTGAGCAGACCTGGAAGGTGTCCGATTGGACGGGGTGCGACGTGGCCAGATGGCAGGAGCCGCAAGGAACTGCTGGCTTCATTCATTCAAGTGTGGAGAAGTGCGGATGAGGAGCGGCCTTGGGAGCAAGCCAGACCCCCCTGGTTCCGAAACCTGCGGGGGTGGGAGAGGGGCTTCTCTTCCAGCAAGGGTGGTGAATGGATCAGAAGGAAGGCGGTGCGTTCTCCACGGAAACCGCGTGCCTGGAGCATCCAGGGAAAGCGTGGGTGGTAGCTGAGCCGGTCTCGCTCTGCTCGGGCGGAGGACTGGATAAGGGGGACAGCAGGATGCTGGCACGGTGGGGTTGGCCCATGGCTGCCAGCGGGGCCCCCAGGACACGTCCTGGGAGTCCCTCGTGGAAGGGTTGGTCTCTGTTGGAAGAGCCCCATGCTCCCAAGCTCCCCGTGGCCACGCTGCCTCTCGTCCTAGCAAGGTGGCCTCCAGAGGAGGAGGTGACAACCTTGGCACTCGGGAAAGGAAGAGGACGCTCTGGGGGAGCCTTGTGCCCAGTCTCCCTGCCACATCCAAGCCCTCCGGGGGCCAATGAGGGCTGGGCACTCAGAGGGGCTCCCCAGTCTCCTCTGCTGCCCGTGGCCCCCTCCCTGTGGAGGGTGGGTGCTCAGATAGAGCAATGGCAAGAGCCGAGGCTTTGGGATGGAGACCCCGGCCCTGCAGACACGTGAGCCAGCCATTCCTCCGACATGAGTCGGGACTGACAAGACACTTCCTGGTGTCAGGCGCGGTCCCCGCCAGGTACATCGCTGAATGAACCAAAGCGCCCTGCCCTGGAGGAGCTCACCACCTCCCAGGGAGCCAGGGACCCTTGGTGCACGTCACCAGCCAAGCCCAACGTCCCTTTCCTGGGTGCCACCTGCCTGGGGGTTACGAGGCAGCAGCTGCATGGAGGTGAGGCGTGGAGAGCCGGATGCCTGTCCTACAGGTGAGCCAGGCCTCCGCCCATGGGCGCCTGGCCCCCACACAGACCCATAGCTCCTCCTCCCCCGGCTTATGCCTCCAGCTAGAGAGAGCACACCTCCTCCCCATCACACGGCGGTGTCTAGGGGATTTTACTGTTGCTTTCTGAGAAGATCGGAGGGACAGACACAGACAGCCCTTGAGGGTGGCGGGTCCTTGCGTGGCGGGCTGGCAAGGAGAGTCAGGAGACGGCAGGAGTGGGGAAAGGCCCTGTGTGGCCCCTCAGCTCATCCTGCCCCCTGGGCATAGGTCCCTTATTCGAAGCATGAGCCCCAGTGTGGTCCCAAGTGTGGCCCCGTCTGTTAAGACACTGGTGCATCACCCTCGGCCGGGTCCTTCACAGTTCAGGTCAGACCCAATGGCCGCGCTCTGACCCACCTGCTGACGGTGGGGACGTGCGCTACAGACCACGTGTCCTAGTGGTTTCCCCGGGGGGTCGTGGGCCTCGGCACGCTCCGAGGGGCTGAGCTGTCTCTCCGTGGATGCTGAGCGGCTTCTATGACTAGGAGTGGGCCCGTTATGCGGCACACACGTGGGCTCTGGGGCCAGGAGCAGGGGTGCATCTGACACCAGCGGGGCCACATCAGCCCCTCCCTGGGGACAGCCCTCACCACCCTGAGCAGTTCTGAGCGGAAGCCAGATGCCGGCTCCCAGAAAAGAGCTGGTGGGTGAGGAAGGCTCAGGGGCCAGATTTGTCCTCCGTCCCAGACGCAGGTGCCTGGGCAGCGGCCAGCACCCCTCCATTTCCGACCCCAGGCCCGCAGGCTCTTTCCCCCCATCCCCCCGGCTCTCCATGTCCTTCCTGGATGTGGGAGTTCCAAGAAAAGAGGCTGGGGGAGGCGGGACCCTCGGAGCGCCAGCAGCAGGGGGCGCTCAAGCTCAAGGAAGTACCCGTGGGGCCTCCTGCCCAACCAAGCGTCTGGAATAAAGCTAAGGCCCAGCCCCCGCCCCTCGGCGCTGGCCGTGGCCTCAGGGGCGCGCCGAGTGCCTGACCGCCCGACTGTCCCGGGCTTGGCGGGGAGGTGCAGGCCTGCGTCGGGGTGGGATGCGCGGTCACCGCACAGCCCTGCGGGGCAGGGCTCCACCCTGCAGTTGGCCTGGGCTGCCCCTGAGAGTGGGGACTCCGTGGTCCCAGAGCAGGCGCGAGCAGGGAAAGAAAACCTTTGGCTCCGTGGCCCGTGGAAGGCACGAGACAAGTATGGAGTCTTCCCCAATGCGTGCTGGCACCCCGGGCTGCCCCCTGCCCTCAGACTGAGGATCCACCTGCGGGCACTCGCCCAGGGCTGATGACTCTGTGTCCACGGGACGCGGGTGTGGCTCCCGGCCGCTGCCTGGTCCCCTGGCCACAGCACAGTGCAGACAGGAGCCCCCTGAGTCAGGCCTTGCGCCCACGATTTGTGCAGCGCTCTCACTTAGCATCTGCCCGGTGGGGCGCAGGACGCACCGTCATGGATCCCGGAGAGGACGCAGGGCCCCAGAGCTGTGAAATGTCCTGCTCCGGCCACAGAGCCCAGCAGGAGCCCACTCCGGGGCAGAGCCATCCAGGAGTGTCCCACGCCCACACCTGTGTCCACCGCTCTGACAGCATGAGGGGAGCTGAGTCAGCGGCCACCGTTCCAAGGAAGAGGGGCACCTGCGGCTCCAGCTGGCTCCCCTTTCTGGAAGGCCACACTGACCCGCCCTGCAGTGCCGAGCCCTCAGGGCAGCCGTGTGGGTACAGACCCTGGAAGTGCAAACACTGGGCAAACCAGTGAGGACTGGGTCATACCCAGCATGCCCACTCTTAGGGGATGACCCACAGGACCCAGGCCTCTGAACAGGCAGGCACCTCTCCCACGCCCCGGAAACAGAAGCCAAATCCTGCAGCCAGAAGGAGTCCCGCTGGACGTCACCCCTGAACACAAAATGCTTGGGAATTCTCTACACATGGGGAAATCTGGGCGGCCCTACACTGCCCAAGGGCTTCGTGGTTGAGCTTTGTTTTTCACATGATGCCTTGGAGCTTCTGGTCTCTGTGAGCTGTGAGGCCACCTGCGGGTGCCTACCAGCCACAGAACAGACAGGACCCAAGAGCACGGTGCTGGGGAGACACGGGGCGGCAGGTGCCACGAGCAGCAGGAAGGAGGCAGACAACCCGCACCTTCCTCCCCCTTCACCCTCCGGCCCCCCAGCCTGCGGTGAGAGTAAATGTGGAACTGTCACCCTCAGGCCCTGCTATGCACCCCACAAGGCAGGTTCCTGGGGACCAGGCCTGGGAGGGCAGCGGAGGACAGGGCTGATGTGTCAGCCCCAGGGTCAGCCCGCCACCCCCATCCCTGTAACCCCACCGGCCCTGGCCAGGACTGGGCCTCTCATTGCACTTGGGCCCTTGTGAGCAGGGGGTGACCCCTGATGAGGTCACCATGCTGCCTGGCCCCAACCCTGGCTGGCCTTGAACGGGGCTAAAAGCGGCTCCTGCCAGCCAGGGAGGCCAGCCCTGGGTGTGGGCGAGGGCTTGGCCTCTGACCCAGGCGCTTGGCTCTTCCTGGTGACTGTCCGTCTGTCCCCAAGGAGCATCCTCTGGCCGCCTGCGGGGCTGGGTTAACCCCCAGCGCAGGTGTTCCTGACCCTCCATGCAGCACGGCCCCCTGGCCGCCGGGGAGACTGACAGCCCCTCCCAGACTAGCGGCGTCCGCGCACAACGTCCAATGCAGGGGTCTCAAAGGAAACACAGCATTGACGCTGTTAGCAAATATTCGAGAGCTAAATTTGCCCTGCGGGGGTCTGTGGGCCCTTCTGCTAACGAGCCACGTGGAAAGAGCTATGCCCCCACCCCCGCCCGGGATTCTGGCCCCGGCTGTGTGACAGGGAGATTCAGCGGCCTTATCGGGCCTCCTGGGACCTCGCTCAGAAGGAAGCCCCACATCAGTCAGAGGTTAGTGACGGGAGGATGTCCTCTCTTCCCACCCACGTTCACGGGTCCAGGCAGGTCCAGGGGAGAGTCCCCACCTCAACCCGCCTGCTCCAGGCTCCCTCCCATCCTCATGCTCACCGTGGTCCTGACCCAGCTCCGATGGGGCCATTCCCGGCTCAGAACCTTCAGGGACCCCTCCCCCCACCAGGGCTGGTGCGGTCCCAGCCCCTTGGCCTCCCAAGAAGGTCTCCCGGAATGACCTGCTGCGGGTCTGCCGTCCAGCCTCACCCTGGCCTCCAGCCGGCCTGACGCTCCCATCGTCCTCCGGTCTGCACCTCCGTGGCTCCCAGCTAGCGGACCCCGCCCATCCCCACACAGTCTCCTCCATGAAGCCTTGGTACCTCCCCACCAGGAGCGATTTCCCCTCCCCGGGCCTCCCTGGCACCGACAACACTTGTGCTCTCCTGGGGTAATTCATCCCATTCCTGAGCCCTGGCCCCCCACTCCCAGCGGGCTCTTGTCCAACACAGACCCCTGGGGCCAGCAGCAGCCCCACCCCAGCGGGAGTTGGGAGCCCGACCACCAGGGAAGGGGGCCTGCTGGGAGGGGCTGGGCTGGAACGGGAGCTCTGGGCAGGGATGCTGACGGGAGGCAGCTGGTCAGTGACAGGCCGCCTGGAGGCGGCAGCACCTGTCACCGTTCCCGCCCTCCCGTGCGGAGCCTCGGAGGCATCTGCTGTGTTTGGGAAGAGCTGGCCTGCAGCAGACGCCAGGGGCTCCCAGGGACGTGGCATTCCCATTGTCTCACTCCCCCAAGCTGGGGGTCCCCTGGCACCCAGGCCTGAGCGGGGAGGATTGTGAACATGGGTCTACACACTCTCAGCCCCCCATTCTCCGGGCATGCCGTGGATCAGGTGTCCCCCAGTCATGGGCTCACTAGTTTTGCAGCCTCCGCTGAATCACCAAGGCAGACCCTCTGTTTCCACATCTGGAAAATGGGCATATGCCGTTGACGTGGAGTCCTCAGCACAGACCTACTGAACGCATCAGCTGTTTTTCTTTCTTCCTCCCCCCCGCATGGCCTCCAGCCTTCCCCTGCCCCTCGCAGGTGCCCCAGAGGTGCTCCCCCCATAGTCTAGACCAGGCTGGGTTCTGGGACTGGCGGGGAGGACCAGCCTGAGGCTCCAGCCTCGGCGAGGACCCCGAGCCAGGAAGCACTGTGGGGTTTTTCTGCTGGTCCTGGACCCCTTCGAGTGTCTGGCCGCCTCTTGGTTCACCCCACCCAGAGGCCCGAAGCCCCCGGGGAAGGATGGCAGAGCTGGCAGGGAGCCTCTAGCTGGATGCCTGGTGAGCAGAGGCCACTGTGCTCTCCTGGCCTGCTTCTCGGTTGCCGGGGAGACCCCTGGGACTGTCCCAGCTCCTGTCTTCTCTGCACTCGGCCTTGGAGAGAATCAGATAAATGGGGGACGTGGGGGTCTTTTGATGTTCTTCCTGTTTTCCATCAGAGAAGATAGTATTTCCTTACTTTTCTCCTTCTATTATTCTTTTTTCTTAGAAGATTATTTAAGATTTTTGGGGGGGGCCTTAGAATATAGTTCACTACAATTCCACACTCTAAATACTGCTTTTCTACGGCAACGTGAAGATTTCTTGCCACCCATCTGATTAGCAGCCAGGTTCATTTGCAGGGACACCTTCTTTGTGGTCTCATTTAGCCAACGTTGACAGGGCTCCGGAGTGAGAGGGGCCTGCGTGCAGGGGTTCACGGAAGCCTCACCCCTCCCCACCCCACGCACCCTCCCTCCCCACCCCCCAGCAGCCATTTCCATTCTTTTGACTTTATCTGTGTACTTGTTCCCTTAGAAAACACAAGAAGCACAAGCACGCCCACAAACCCTCTCTGTACCGTCCTGCGCCCCACTTTGTTCAAATGCTACTGCACACTGGCCCTCATGCTGTCCCTGGCGCCCCCCATGGCCGCACCCCACTCCTGTGGAGGCGGCCAGGATGTAGTCAGCCGACCTCCTGTGATGGGCGTCTGGGAGTGCTCAGTCTCCTGCCACTGAGCGCAAGCACCGCGATGGCCTCGGGTGTGTGTGTGGGGTGTTTCCCCCAGCGTGTCCCGGGCACATGTGTACTGTAGTTGAGGGTCAAATGCGTCCTGGCCTCAGCTCCACGAACCTCATGGCCCCGCAGGAGTGGCTGGGGTCTGCATTCCCACCTGCCATCAGAAAGGAGCCCCGGCTCTCCCAGTCTCACCAGCACAGTAAGCTGTTACATCCCTGGGCTGCACTCTGGTGATTGAGCCATGGGATATCAGCACGGCTTTGTTTCACGTTTTCTGCACGTGACCAGGAGGAGCACCTGTCCCTGTATTTAGGACACATGTGGGGGCACCTGGGTGTCTCAGTCGAGGAAGCGTCTGCTCAGGTCATGATCCCAGGGTCCTGGGATCGAGCCCCGCATCGGGCTCCCTGCTCAGCGGGGAGCCTGCTTCTCCCTCTCCCTCTGCCCCTTTCCCCATTCATGCTCTTTCTCGCCCTCTGAAATAAATAAATAAAATCTTTAAAAAAATAAAATAAAAGACGCATGTGCTTGTTCATCTCCACAAACTGCTGGTAACTTTCGCCCATTTTCCTACAGGTCACTGGACTTTTTCTTTGTTGTCAGGAACTTCGAGGGTTTGGAGTCCTGCATCTGTGATATTAGTTTCAAGTATTTTGTGTCTTTTGACCTTGCTTATGGTGTATTTTGCCATATAAACGTTCTAATTTTATGTAGGCAAATTTATTCATCTTTGCTTGATTGCTTTTGGGTTTGGAGTCATAGCTATAAAAGTGTTTCTCTGATTTTCGTTGTAAAAGGAGTCCTGTGGTTTTTTCCCAACACTTGCATGGTCTCCTCTCGGATCCGCTGGTCCCTGTTGTGAGGAGGAGGTCCAGTGTGGCTCTCCAGGTGTCCCTAAGCCATTGATTAAAAAGCTCCTCTCCCCACTCACTTGAGAAGCCACACTGACCACATTTCACATGCGGTGGACCCATTTCTGGGTTTTCTAATCTATTCTTCTACAAATGAACTAATGCCACACTCTCTAATCTAAGAAGCTTCATAAAGTGTATTATATCTGGTCGACTACCCCACACCTCCATCTTCTTTCCCAGGGATTTCCCAGCTGTGTATTCCCCTCTGTGAAAGAAAAACATTTAGAAGTGCCTGGTCTTACTGGACAAACACAAGTTCCCTCCACGTCTCCTGGTTTCCACATATGCTGGCCCCACACCCTTCTCTGCCTAGCAAGCTCTTGTTCTTTGAGACTCAGCACAAACATCCCCTTTGCTCAAAATCACTAAGTTCCAGGCACATTGACCTTTGTCCTGTCTCTTGAACAGGCCAAGTCCATTCCTGCCTTTGGCCTTTGTATATGTTGGCTCTTCTGCCTGGAACCTCCCCTCCCTCAGACTTTCATATGGATGGCTCCTCCTCATTTGGACCTCAGGCCAAAGACCACTTCCCCAGAGAAACCATCCTTGCCTGCCAGATTTTCCCATTTGTTATTCTGTTTTATTTTCTTCATGGTGATTTTCTGTATGTAAAATTATTTTACATGTTTGCTTTATGTTATATGCACTAGAAGGTAAGATCTAGAAGAGAATCGACTTAATTTGTTTTATTCTGTGATGAATCCTCAGCATCAAGAGCAGTGGGGGTGGAAGGAGCACTATAAACAGTTTTGGATGAAGGATGGTTGGACATATGGATGGATGGATGGATGGATGGATGGATGGATGGATGGATGGATG
>NW_022589704.1:1675470-1719947 GCF_004348235.1 Phoca vitulina | reverse complement strand
ATGGATGGATGGATGGATGGATGGATGGATGGATGGATGGATGGATTGGTAGAAGAATGGAAGGATGGATTCATGGATGGATGGATGGATGGATGGATGGATGGATGGATGGATGGTTGGATGGTTTGGTGGGCAGATGGGTGGATGGATTAATGGGTGGATGGATGGATGGATGGATGGATTGGTAGAAGAATGGATGGATGGATTCGTCGATGGATGAATGGGTGGATGGATGGATGGATGGTTTATTGGGTGGATGGGTGGATGGATTAGTGGATAGAAGGATGGACAGATGAGTGAATGAGTGGACAGATAGGTAAACAGATTGGTAGATGGAGCCTGCTCTGACTTCCCAAACAGTTAGTCACCCTTCCTCTGTGCTCCCAGAGCACTATGAACACCTCATCATTATAGCCTATGAAAGGTGTTTGGCACTGTCCCCAGCCTACTTGGATGTAAGATTTGTGAGGGCTAAAGCTCTCTCTGGTTGTCTCTGTCCCAGCCCAGAGGAGGTAGTCGGTAATGAACGCAGGTGAGAGTGACAAGACCACATGCCATAGCACAAAGGAGCATCTTTGGTTCAAGGCTTCGAGGGGCTATAGTGGTGCCTGGGAAACTACAAGGTGATATATGGGACCCCAGGGCCATAGGTCTGCCATAGTCAGGCTCTCTGGAGCCTGTGGTCCCAGCCTGTTCTATCTGGAGCCCTGAGATGTTCTCTTGCAGTGACTCTGGCTGGAGGAGCCTAGGTTGTGTACTAAGCATGGGTTCTGACATCACCTCCCCCGTCCTGATACCAGGTCAGCTGCAGAAGTCATGGACAAAGTCGTGAGTGGGCTGAGAGGTCAGACAGACCTGGGCTTCATAGGCTCAGCCACTATGGATTATGAGATCCTACTTCTCTGGATACTGAGATGAGAATGAAAATGAGGTTGTCATGCCCACTCTCAGAGGTGTGCCAAGGCCTAAATAAGCCAGTATAGTAAGAACTCCGGCTCGTATTTGGAGCATAGTAGTGACTCACGGGTGGGTGTCACTCCTTCCCTCCCCTTCTGTCTCTTTGCTCTTTTATGCCTTATTTCTGTATATATCTAACAGCTGAGATAGGACCAACATACTATACACTTCACCTGTGAATGCACCTTCTGACTCCAAAGATTCTCTTATTTTGGACATTACATATAAATGAAATCAGGCAATCTGTGGTTCTTCGTGACTGTCTTCTTTCTTTAGTATGTTTTCAAGGTTCGTTCTTGTTGAAGATATGTCAGTAAGTCATCCCTGTTTTATTGCCAAATAATAATATTTGTTGTTTGATAGCACATTCTATTTACTCATTCATTGGTTTGTGGACAACTGGGTTGTTTCCACTTTTTGGATATTACGAATACCACTGCTATAAACATTCTGTGCAAGTCTATGTGGAGGTATATTTTTGGGGGTGTATCCCTAGGAGTAGACACGCTGGGTCACACGATAACCCTATGTTTAAGATTTGGAAGAACATACAAATTTTCCAAAGCAGCTACAACGTTTTACCTCCTTATCAGCAATATCTTCCAGGTCCAGTTTTGTCGCATAACTGCCAACACTTGTTACTGCCTGTCTCTTTTGTAGCCCTGCGGTTGGCTGAGAAGTGGCATCCCACTGTGGTTTTGATTTGCATTTCTTTAATGACTAGTGACGTTGAGCACCTTTTCATGTGTTTATTAGTCACTTGTGCACCTTCTTTGGCAAAATGTCTATTCTGATTCTTTGCCCAGTTTTTAGTTGGGTTATTCATCTTTTTATTGTTGAGTTGTGAGTGTTGCTTAAATATCCTGGGCACAAGTTCTTCCTCAGATACATGATTTGAAAATTACTTCCCTCCATCCTGTGGGTTGTCTTTTTACTTTCTAATTGGTGGTGTTTGCCAAACAGAAGAATTTTTTTTTTTTAATAAAGTCCAATGTATCTATTTTTTTCCTTTTGCCCCTTGTGCTTTTGGTGTCTTATCTAAGGAATTATTGCCGACTCAAGGGCACAAAGTTCTATTCGTTATATTTTTGTCCAAGAGTTCTGTGGCTTCAGCTCTTGTATCAGGTGTGTGGTTCACTTTGACTTAAATTTTCTGCCCAACGTAAGGAAGCTTCACTCTCACCCAGGTGGACATCCAGTTGTCCGAGCACGCTTGCGGAAACATTCTTATTGTTCTGAAGTGAGGTTTTCTCTCCCCTGATTCTGAATGGAATATGTGCTTTTTAATAAAAAACTTGGATGTTTTGAACAACACAAAGAAGATAAAAGTTACTATCCAACTGCCATCAAGAGATACTTCAGAGCACTTCACCTTAGAAGGTTTTATATAAAGGTTTTTGTATGAAAATGAGATTTCTTGGGGCACCTGGGTGGCTCAGTCGTTAAATGTCTGCCTTCAGTTCAGGTCATGATCCTGGGGTCCTGGGATCGAGCCCCGCATCAGGCTCCCTGCTCCATGGGAAGCCTGCTTCTCCCTCTCCCACTCTCCCGGCTTGTGTTTCCTCTCTTGCTGTCTCTGTCAAATAAATAAATAAAATCTTAAAAAAAAAAAAAAGAAAATGAGATTTCTTACATTGCTGGACTAGTTTTGGTCATTTTAAAAGGCTCCATAGTATTCTAGTGGCTGGATTTGCCATATATTCACTCCCGCGTTATTGAAAATTTGGGTTGTTTTTAATATATTGTTATTATAATCAATGCTGTTATTACCAGACCAAACATGTCCTGTAAAATGACAAGGCAATTAAACTAGGGCAACTTGATAAACTCATTTAAAATAAATAACATTCAGGGGTGCCTGCATGGCTCAGTCAGTTGAGCATCTGACTCTTGATTTCAGCTCAGGTCGTGATCTCAGGGTTATGAGGGCGAGTCCCGTGTTGGGCTCTGTGCTGGGCAGGGAGCCCGCTTGGGATTCTCTCTCTCCCTCTCCCTGTGCCCCTCCCCCACTTCTCTCTCTCTAAAAAATAAAATAATTTTAAAATAAATAAAATAAATAACTTCTAGTTTTTAAAATTATAAAAGTATTATTGCTTGGGGCACCTGGGTGGCTCAGATGGTTAAGCATCTGCCTTCGGCTCGGGTCATGATCTCCAGGTCCTGGGATCAAGCCCCATGTCGGGCTCCCAGCTCAGCGGGAAGTCTGCTTCTCACTCTCCCTCTGCCTCTCCCCCTGTTTGTGCTCTCTCTGCCTCTCTCTCTCTCTCTCTCAGATGAATAAATAAAATCTTTAAAAAAAAAAGTATTCCTGCTTATATACCTTGGAAGCCGCAGAATCATGGAAAGAATAATCCAACACACCCCCCACCGCAGACACCATTGTTCAAATATCAGTGTATTTCCTTACATTCTTTCCTATGTGATTTTTGGTGTGATGGGTTTTTATGCGCTGGGATTAGACTGTACATTACAGCCATGCCTATGTTCTCGGAGCTGCGGCTTCATGGCCTGAGAAGGGGGAGCTGGACTAGGTTCTTTCTTGAGCCTGGAGCGGGTTCTAGGCGCTTCGAGGGAGCGTCCAGCTGAGCAGCTGCAAGCCGGTAACATGAATCTCCATGTTCCTTGCAGCCAGTCTCGTCCAGGGCAACCTTTCCCGCCAAGTGTTGTTGCAAACAACATCAGCTCTCCCGCTGCACAAACGTGTCCGCAGGCTCTCCGGGGGCCTGGCTCGGCGGCGGCTCCGGGAAGACACCCCCCGAGCAGCGGATAACAGGGTGTGTGCGGGAAGGGCTGCGGATCCCCAGTTAGCAGTGACCACAGGGACGCACACATGTGGAGCACTGCCTGGGAACCAGCCGCTCAGCTGCCACATGCGAGCTTGTCGCTTAGCCTCCCGAGTGGGCCCCTCCTCACCCCTGCAGGCTGCGGTGGCCCACAAGCAGGGCAGTGGGGGGTGGGCCACGCTGCTCTCCTGGGGAGTGGAGCCTGACCTCCGGCTCGTGCTGCAGACAGACTGGATGGGGCCTCTGGATGACTGTGAGCACCCTTGCCAAAAAACACACACACACACACACACACACACCACACAAGGGGTAGAGAACTCACTTTTTCTGTCCTACCTCAGTCTCTGCAAACATCCCTTTCTCCCCACATCTGGGTTGGGGACCTGGGTGCCCATTTGGCTGCTCCCCAAGCCGGGGGCAGCAGGGTCCCAAGGCAGTTCCACGCACCCACGCACACACACACACACACACCACACTCAGGGCCTTACTCCCTCCACAGACAGGGTGCGAATCACATGGACATCTCTTCTCAGGATCTCACCCTTCAGGAGCCAACACCAGCAGCCCGAATCTCCCAGTAGGTGACACTCCCCCATCTTCCCACCCCAGTAGGTGGGATTACTTGCTATGTGTTTACTGACAACCCCCCCCCCCCCAGCTGCAGGGAGACTCTGAGTGTTAGGTCTCCCAGGGTTACGCCATAGTAACAGATGATCCCATGAGATCCGAGCCGCTTTGCCCACCAAAGATGGATTTCTTTCTTTCTTTCTTTCTTTTTTTTATCATAAGTGTGCTCTTATCCCCCATCCCTTACTTCAGCCATCCTCCCATCTCCCTCCCCTCTGGTAACCATCGGTTTGTTCTCTAGAGTTAAGGGTCTGTTCTGTGGTTTGCCTCTTTTTTATTCCCCCATGTTCTTCTGTTTCATTCCTTAAGTTACACTTATGAGTGAAATCAGATGGTATTTATCTTTCTCTGACTGACTTATTTAGCCTAGCACCATACCCTCTAGTCCCATCCTCATCATCGCAAATGGTAAGATTTCATTCTTTTTATGGTTGAGTAATATTCCATCGTGTGCATGTGCACCACATCTTCTTTATCCATTCATCTTGGGCTGCTTCCATATCTTTGCTATTGTTGGTAATGCTGCCATAAGCATAGGGGTCCATGTATCCCTTCGAATTAGCATTTTGTATTCTCTGGGTAAATACCTAGTACTGTGATTGCTGGGTCATAGGGTAGCTCTATTTTTAAGTTTCTGAGGAACCGCCATACTGTTTTCCAGAGTGGCTGCACCAGCTTGCATTCCCACCAACAGGGCAAGAGGGTTCCCCTTTCTCCGCATCCTCACCAACACCTGTTTTTTCTTGTGTTGTTGATTCTAGCCATTCTGACTGGTGTGAGGTGGTATCTCATGTGGTTTTGATTTATATTTCCCTGATGATGAGGGATATTGAGCATCTTTTCATCTGTTGGCCATCTGGATGTCTTCTTTGGAAAAATGTTCACATCTCCTGCCCATTTTTTTTTAAAAGATTTTATTTATTTATTTATTTATTTATTTGAAAGAGAGAGAGAGTGAGCATGAGCAGGGAGAGGGAGAGGGACAAGCAGACTCCCCACTGAGCACAGAGTCCGATGTAGGGCTCAATCCCAGCACCCCAAGATCATGACTTGAGCCAAAGTCAGATGCTTAACTGACTGAGCCACTCAGGTGCCCCATCTTCTGCCCATTTTTTAACTAGATTATTTGTTATTTTGGTGTTGAGTTGTATCAGTTCTTTATATATTTTGGATACTAACCCTTTATGGGATAGGTCATTTGCAAATATCCTCTCCCATTCCATAGGTTGTCTTTTAGTTTTGTTGATTGTTTCTTCCCTGTGCAGAAGCTCTTTATTTTGATGTAGTTCTAGTAGTTTATTTTTGCTTTTATTTCCCTTGCCTTTGGAGACGTATCTAGAAAAACGTTCCTATGGTTGATGTCAAAGAGATTACTACCTGTGCTCTCTTCAAGGATTTTTATGGTTTTAGGTCTCACATTTAGGTCTTTAAACCATTTTGAGTTTATTGTTCTGTATGGTGAAGAAAGTAGTCTGGTTTCATTCTTTTGCATGTTGCTGTCTGTTTTCCCAACACCATTTGTTGAAGAGACTGGTTTTTTCCCATTGGATATTCTTGCTTCCTTTGGTATAGATTGATTGACCATATAATCATGGGTTTATTTCTGGGCTCTCTGTTCTGTTCCTTTGATCTGTGTGTCTATTTTTGTGCCAGTACCGTACTGTTTTGATGACTACAGCTTTGTAATACAACTTGAAGTCTGGAATTGTGATGCCTCCAGTTTTGTTTTTCTTTTTCAAGATTGCTTTGGCTCTTCGAGGTCTTTTGTGGCTCCATACAAATTTTAGGATTATTTATTCTAGTTCTATAAAATATGCGGTTACTATTTTGATAAAGACTGCATTGAATTGTAGGTTGCTTTGGGATAGACATTTTAACAATATTTGCTCTTCCAAACCATCAGCATGGAATGTGTTTCCAGTTCTAGGTCATCTTCAATTTCTTTCATCAGTGTTTTATAGTTTTCAGAGTATAGGTCTTTCACTTCTTTGGTTAAGTTTATTCATAGATATTTTATTGTTTTTGGTGCAACTGTAAATGAGACTGTTCCTTAATTTCACAATTCTGCTGCTTCATTATTCGTGTATAGGAATGCAACAGATTTCTGTATATTGATTTTATATCCTGCTACTTTAATGATTTCATTGATCGGTTCTAGTAGGTTTTGATGGAGTCTTTAGGGTTTTCTATATATATGTTTTTTTTTTTCTAAAGATTCAGGTTTTCTATATGTAGTATCATGTCATCTGCAAAGAATGAAAGTTTTACTTCTTCCTTACCAATTTGGATGCCTTTTATTTCTTTTTCTTGTCTGATTGCTGTGGCTAGGACTTCCAGTACTATGTTGAATAAAAATGGTGAGAGAGGACATCCTCTTCTTGTTCCTAATCTTAGGGGAAAAGCTCTCTGTTTTTCCCCATTGAGTATGATGTTCACTGTAGGTTTTTCACATATGGTCTTTATTATGTTGATGTATGTTCCCTCTAGACCTACTTTGTTGAGGGTTTATCATGAATGGATGCTGTGCTTTGTCAAATGCTTTATCTGCATATTTAAGTGATCATATGGTTTTTATCTTTTCTCTTATTATTGTGACATATCACATTGATTATCTTGTGACTTTTGAACCACCCTTGCATCCTGGGGATAGAAAAAGATGTATTTTTGCACAGGTTACAATCCTAGTGGGGGTAGGTGCTATGGGGTGCTTTGCTCCACTCTGAAACCCAGGCTCATGAAGGCCCCACCACCTCAACACCCCACCCATGGCTGCTGCAGAGACAGACACAGGCCAAGCCTGTCATACATGCTTCAGACACGGATCACTTCTGCTCATGTCCCTCAGTCAGAACTGGCTCCGAGCTCCTGCCTAATCAGAGGGGCAGGGTGCAGAGCAGCAAACCCCTCTGCCCGCACCTCCAGGGCAAGGATGATGCTCCTTCTGGCTGCATCCTTAGCACCCAGAATGGCAACAATGCCACTGAACACTTGTTATGTGAACTTCAGCCCTATTCTTTGCAAAGCTGGACAGAGACCAAGAGGAGCTGCAGCCAGCCTGCTGCAGCCCTTGCGCTTCTCTCCCCACCACCCTTGGCCAGCGGAAAGAACCAGGCCATGGCCAAACTTGTCTACCCGGGAGAGAGGCCACCCTGATGTGGGGGCAGCCAGAGTGGGGGCAGGGTGGAGAGGACAGCTCACTACATAGGCCATTGGGCCAGCTAGAGAGGAGGAGAGAGGGAGGGAGGGGGAGAGAGAGTGAAGGGGGGAGAGGAAGAGGGAGAGAGGGAAGGGGGAGGGGGAGAAAGGGAAGGAAGGGAAGGAAGGGGGGAAGGCAGGAGGGAGAATGAAAGGGAGGGGACAGGGAGGGAGGGAGACGGAAAGAGGTGGGGTTTGATCCCTCTGGGCACAAGAGCCCTGACTGACCTCAACCCAGGTCTGCCAGGGTCCTCAGAGCCCCTGGTCATATGAGTCACTTCTCCTCTTGTGAGCAGAGAGGAGAAGGGGAGGAGGGAGGCAGCTGAAGAGTTTGGTGGGGCAGAGCCTCTCCTGGGCATGAGCAGACATCCCCTGTCCTCTCTGTGCAGGAGCAGAATGCGAGGCCCCCTCACAGTGGGCCCCCCTTGGAAGGGTTCAGGAAGAAGCCAGACCCCAAGTCTAGGAGAAACTCTCCCCCCCCGCCCCTAACTGCAAGGCAGGGTAACTTAGACCCACCAATGGGCCATGTGACCTGTCTACTTCACAACATCAGACACAGCATTTCTCTAAGCCAGAGGGCAGAGGGTGGTCAGTGGCCCAGAGGCCAGGCCCAAGCCCAGTGGTTGCTCCCGCTCAGGCAGTGACCGGCGGGTGGGGGGGCTACTCCCCTCCGTGAGAGGCAGACCCTGGTCTTTAGAATGAAGCCAATGCCTGCTGACCCGCCCAGCTTCCACTGTGTCAGCACTTGGCACTGTGTGGACCCCAGACACGCTGCGACCATGGGGCCGTGGCTCTCTGGAGGCCCCGTACCCAACACAAGCAGGCTCTGGGACTGAGAGTATGGACGGGGCTGGGCTCAGCCAGCGGCGGGGGGCACCTGCCCTTCCCCCTTCTCCCACGGCGAGACCCACGTGAGCATGTCCCAAAGCATACACGCCTGGCCATGATGGGAGGCTGTGGGGACAGCAAGAACCCTGGTGAGCTGTCTGGAGGTGGTGGCCTGGAAGCTGGGCTTGGTGGATGGGCTAGACCTCGACAGCCGGCTGCTGAGGAAAAAGTATTTCTGGCTCCCTGTGACCTTCCCTCTGAGGGCCGACTCCCCAGGCCCTAGCCCCTTGTCCCCGTCCCCTGACCCCACTGTGGCTCCCCACGTCTTCCTGCTGGGGGCTAATTAGGCCCAGCTCTGTGCCTGTTGCTCTCCGGGGGCTTAGCTCGTCTGTTTTTATTATGGTGTAAAAGCTTCTAGAAGCTTCAAACCATCCCATGTGGTTTCACTTACTTGTTGGCACCGAAGGCAGAATCTTTACAGATTCCAGAAGCAATCCACCCTGGAGCACGTCATTGAGGACCCTACCTGGGGAGGCTACAAATGGGGGCCCAGGGGGGCTCCAGAAGCCAAAGCAAACAATGGTTGCAAGAAGGACATGGAGACACCCCAGGGGGTCAGCCTCCAGCTTGGCCCTCCTCTGCCCATCTGCACAGTGGTGGCCTGGTGTCCCTGGCTCCGCCTGGACAAGGCTGAGCAGTGGTCAGGGGCAGGCCGTGGTGGATCTGCCTGGGCTGTGAACTGTTCCTCCTAGAGGCTCCAGGCCTGGCCCTGGGCCACCCTCTCCAGATCCTCTGTCCCTTCAGAAGTATGATGACGCTGGCTTTTGGCACGCTGCCCCAAGGTATGCCTCTCTGGGCTTTTAGAAACTGGACAAGCCCTGGGCCTGCTGCCCAGAGGACAGGCCCAGTCCCCCATCAATGCTCCTCAGGATCTCTGCTGGGGGCAGGGGTCATGCTGGTGGCCAGCTTGGGCTCCCATCTCCTGCCACCTGGAAACAGGCCACTGCTGCCTCAGCTTCAGGACCAGCAAGAGGAAAGACCCAGAGCTTCTGTGGGGGCCTTGGCTCCTGCCTCCATCCCTGCTCCTCCCCGGGAGGGTGGACCACGCCATCCAGCGGCCAGGATCCAGGAGCTATGAGGAGGAGCCCCTGTGTGCCGCACCCCAGGCCAGGGCTCTGCCTGTTCCCTGCGGCCCCTCCGTTCTCCCCACAGACACCCCCGTCTCCCGGGGGCTGCCAGCCAGCTCCCATCCCCAGCTGCCCCATGTACCTGAACAGCGAGCCCTCTCTTGGGTGTTTAGAGCCTTCCCACCCCAGCAGCCCTCACCCCACCTCCCTGGAGCAAATGGGGCTGGGGGCATAGCCAGGGCTGTGTCCGAGCTGGAATTGGTCCCTGGGTGGCCTGCCGTTTGTCCCCACAGAGCTGTTTCTGTCTCCCCCCCCCCCCCCGGCCAGTGCCCGCCACCTTAGGATGTCTCCCCACCCCAGCCGCCATCCTGCACGGGATGCCGGGCTCACACCTCGTGCACCGAGGAGGGGAGGCGGTGGGCCGGGTTTCCTCAGCAGCAAGGGCGTGACGACAAGGACCCTGGGCCCCTCTCCCTACACGTCCAGCGTGGCGCTGAGCTGCCCGTGCCTTTGCCGGGTCACCCTCGGCAGCAGCGCAGGGGCAGTACGGCCGCTCCCAGCTGCCAGCAGGGCCGCAGAGGGGCCCGTGGGTGAGCGGCCCAGGTGACTCACCTGGAGTCACCCGGCTGGCTTCCGGGCTGGCAGAGTTCATTTCCCGGTGTGTCCGCAGGACTGAGGGCCCCAGACATCTGCTGGCCGCGACCTGCAGCGCCCGCGGCTCCCTGCCCCCTGACGTTCCCAGCACGGCCACTTCCTCCTCCGGGCTCTGGCTCCCGTCTGCTCAGACCACAGAGGCTCACGTCCACCACCCCCACATGTTCTCTTGCAAGTCTCGGAAGCTGCCCGCTCAAGGGGAAGGGACGGTCCAGGGTCGTGGGGGCAGGGTCACGGGCAGTCCGAGGGTCTGCCGCACCGTGACGGACTGCTTTCTCTGACCCACTGCCCCCCTGGACTGTGTTCTTGGCCTGTTTTAGGATCCCAGCCCCTTTTCGGAGCCCAGGAGTTGGGTCTGCAAGGAGGACCCTCCCGCGGAGGAGCCCCCCCAGGCTGCACTCCCGCTGGGCATGCACTGGTACCCCAATCCTGGGAAGACCCCCTCCCCACCCGGCTCAGCTGACCTGGCCCGGAGGGTCTCTCCCTCCGGCTCCACCTGTGTGCCTTCTCAGGACACCCCCAGCCCCGCCCCTCCCGGCCCCCCTGACCTCTGAGCGGGGGCTGGGGCCATTTGTCCTACACTGAATGCATTTACTGTCTCACATTTGGTCTGTGAGTTGGGACAGAGCCAAACAGGGCCCAGCCCGGGAGGAGAAGAGGGCTCTTGTTTCCGCTGAGCCCCTCACCAGCTGCCCAGCTTCCCCTCCCTGGGCCTCCCGCACCGTCGGCAAACCCGTGGCTGGAGCAGGTTTTCTCTGGAGGCAGTTCCAGACCTCGGCTTTGGGGACCCCAGGAAGGTTCTAGAACAGAGCCTACAGCCCTGGCGCAGCCGGCTGACCCCTGGGGTGGGGCGGGGTCCCCCTCGACAGTGAAGGGGAGCTGCAACGGGCGGTTCTGGCTGGGGCTCCTGGCAGAGCAGCCGTGGGGGACCTGCCCCCGGCACCGCTGTGCGTGCCGCTGGGCCCACCTGTCAGTCCCACTCCCTGCCCTCCTACCTCCCCCAGGGCTGGCCAGCCCACGATGTCCCCTTCCCATCCCATCTCCCAGGGACCCCCGCACATGATCGGTGAGGGAGTCAGCCCAGTTTGGGGGTGAAATGCTGATAGGGATGCTGCGCAGACAAGCAAGCAGTCCTCCCTCCGTCTCGGGAACCTGTGAAGACAGAGCACCCCCAGCAGCCTGGACCCCCTCTGTCTCCACATGAAGGAGCTTTCCGGGGAAGCGGGGAGCCGTGGAAGGAAGATTGGGGGTGGGGGAGCCCCAAGTGTGGGGGGGAGGCCAAGAGAGCTCCCACGGTAGGGCGAGGCCACCAGCGCTCGCCGCCCGCGAGGGTGAGGCTGGAGAAGGGCCTTCGCTCCCGTGGCTCTCAGGGTGCGGGCGGGTCACGGCGGCCTGTCAGACGGACGAGAGGCTGCAGGGAGGACAGGACCAGCAGCCACAGATGGACAGAGCTCGGCTTCCCGGGGTGGGGGATGCCGGGCAGGGGGTAGGCCTGGGGGTAGGCGGGACGTGACCCTCAGCCACGGAGAGAGGGTCAGCCAGCCAGAGACCATGACTCATGCGCAGCTGTCCCTGGGGTCATGCAGAGATCTGAGTACAGGCCAGGGCCAGTTACACCCCCTCGGAGACCTTTGCTTTCATGGTCCCTCTCGAATGGCCTCAGAGGTCTCCTCATGGCCCTCGCCTCACACAGAAGGAAACCAAGGCCCCCATGGGGCCCCACTAGTCCTCACTGTGGCCGATCCTGGAGTCTCCTTCCGTCTCCCTCCCGCGTGAGTCTGGGTCCAGGACAGAGTGGGTGGCCTGCTGGGCTCCTGCTGGCCTGACTCACCACACGGTGAACGAGCCGCCCCCCCCCCACACCCGCCGGCCTGCAGGGAGAGCACCCAGGAGCTGGGAGGCCCAGTGGTTTGTGCCACTCAGCGGGCTGGGAGCAGGCCCCCCGGTCAGGGATGCGAGGTCCCATGCCCCCAGGGCTCCCTCCCACTCGCACACTTCCCGTCTGGTTCAAGGACTAGGCTTACTGCTCAGCAGCTGGAGCCAACTCTGGGAAGAGGCAGGGCTCTGCCCTCTCCCTCCACCCCCACACAGCCCCAGGCCCTGGGACGGCTGGCCGGCCTCTCAGCTGGCTGCCTCCCACAGCAGAAGGGGGCCTGAGCTGCACAGAACTTTCCAGGAGACATGTCAGAGTTAGGTGCCATCCACTCCATTAATCAGAATTATTTAATTAGGAGGATAAGACACAGCTCATCGAAGATTCAATTATAATTAGCAGCTGACAACACTTGGGTGAGTCAATGACCCGAATGGGTACCATTCGCACTTCCCTGTTTGGAAAGCCTGAGAGATTAGAACATTCCAAGACTGGGGTGGGGGGGGTGGGCGCTGCCGAGGTGAGGTCAGGAAAGGGAGGCGGTGTACCCCCAAATCTGGCCTCCAGCACGAGGCAGAAGGCACCACCTAAAGCTGGCCTCCCAGAATGCCACCCGTGTAGTCACTGGGCCTCGCTCAGAAGGGCCCGAGCCCGGACGTGCTGCTGACACCATGGGAACATCCTTAAAACCTGGAACAAGACGTGGCATTTCCAAGTTGCCAGGCCCGCCCAGGGAGCAGCGGGTGCGGCCCACAGCCGTGCATAGAGTGCACCCTGCGGCCGCCCCGGTTCCCAGGGTGGGAGCTCCGGAAATGAGTGAGAGGTGGCCCCTGACCTAAGCGCTCTGGACGGACACCACTGAGAGGGGGATGGGGGTGGGCAGCCGTGCGCCTGGGAGCTGAGGGGCGTGGGAACGGGGAGTACTGGGGCCTCCACACTGGCGGCTTCGCAGGCTAGCCCGGGTTAGGAGGTGCGGAAGCCCGAGTGGGAACAGCCCGGGCTGTGGATTGGGGTGTGGGTGGGGCCGAGCGCCGGGGCCATCTGTTCTGGGGTCCGACTGGCAACGTGCTTCGGGCAGGGGCTCCCGCTCTCTGTGCTGCAGGAACCACCCTGTCACCGGGCCTGTCCTCACGGAATGAGCAGTGGCTCTGTTCCAGGCCCACAGCTCGTTCTCAGCCCCGCGAAGGCCCCCAGGAGGCTGACAGGGAGTGGACAGAGGGGCACCGGAGCCGTTAGCCTGGCCTGGGAGTCCCCACCCGACCCTGGGGAGCCTGAGGACCCAGAGGACCGAGGGGCCCTGTCACAGCTGCTCCTGGCAGCAAGCCTCTGGGCTGGAACGGCGTGTGTCTCCTGGCAGAGACCCCCAGGTCCCCTTGCCAGACATGCTTTTCCTCTTAGCGCTTACAGGTGCCTGGAGTCACAGCACCTTCACCCCTGCTGTTGGATCTCTGGCTCTGTGAGCTCAGGGCCTTCGTCCTGGGTTCGGGCCTCCACCAGTTCCGGCACATGGTGGATGCTTGGCCCTAGGCTTGGGGCCAGAGGACTCGCTGGGCCTGGACGTGAGCAGTGGCAGAGGCCAGGGCAGCTCCAGGCCCGCGGGCCATTCGCTCCTGAGCATCACTGAGTCTGACGAAGCACGGGCAGGGGAAGCTCTGCCCAAACGTCCTCTGCCCCTCAGGCTCCACGCGGTCATGGCTAGAAGTGCCCCAGAGACCCCATCGGAGCCCACCACGCCCGGGGTCCACGCCCAGGTGGAGTGCCTGTCTGGGTCTGGGGCTCTGGGAGCTGCTCCAGGTAGGAGACAATCTGGTGCTTGCAGCTCAAATCCAGGAGGGACCCCTGCAAACGTGGGGGCACCAGGCAATGGTCAGCACTGGGGTCCAGGGACCCACCCACAGTCCCAGCTTCAGGATCGGGGGTCATCTGTTGGGAAACAGTGCAGCCCTGTCAACCCTAAGGCCAGGCCTGATCCCACCTCTGTCATCAGAGATGCCGGAAGCTTCTGTTATTGGAATCGCCTGTCTGGAACCTTCAAACCCTATGACATGGCCGTCTCCGTGGCAGCCATGAGCCCCGGAGACGCAGAGCCGAGGAGTCACGTGGCCTGTATTAGTGTCCTGGGGCTGCTGTAACAAATGACCACCAGCTTGGTGGAGGCCAGAAGTCAGAACCAAGGAGCCGGCAGGGCTGTGCTCCCTCCAGGGGCTCGAGGGGAGGGTACTTCCTGCCTCTTCTGGCTTCTGGGGCCCCTGTTCCCCTGGCTGTGGCAGCATCACTCCAGCCTCTCCCTGTGTGTGTCTGTGCCTCAGATCTCCCTCTGCTTCTAAGGACACCTGTCATTGGATTTAGAGCCCACCCTAACCCACGATGATCAGACCCTGAGACCCTCAATTACGTCTGCAAATATCAAGTAAAGCCACATGCAGTCCGCAGGGATTGTGACGGGGTCCTGTCATCTGGGGGGGGACACTTTAACCCACTATGCAGCCCTACGCTGTGACACACATCCCTGCTCCTCTCTGAGCCTCCTTACTCATCCCTGAGCCTTCCTCAGGGTGGGGGGGCGACAGGGGGATGCTGGACGGACCAAGGGAGTCACATGCCCAACGTGGTGCTTGTTCACAGCAGGTGCCCCCTACATGTAGATGCCAGGGTTCACTGGGGGCTGGGGTCCCGGGAGGCAGAGTCAGGCAGAGTCGGGTCCCACTGGATGGGAAGAGATGCTGCTGAGTTAGTGCCCGAAGCGCCCCGGGAACTGCCCTGGGCAGAGGTGCCTTGTCCATCACTGGGCAAGGTACGGTGTCCCCCCAACCCCTGGAGGGAGGCAGGACAAGGTCACTTCCAAGGGTCCTTCCAGATCTCCAACCCAAACACCCCCTTCTACTGCACCTTCATCCAAGCTGAAAGAGACTGCAAACCAAATTAGCCAAAGACTTCACAGGAATTGATTTTAATTTAAAGCCCTTTGAGTGCTCTCTCCCCTTGATGAAAGGACAGTAGAATGAGACCTGTTTCCTGATGGCCCCGAGAATTGTATCTGATCTAAATCTCTGCCCCACGCGGTCTGCTCCTGACGAGGTCAGCTTCTCCTATTGTCTCCCGCTGATTACTGAGCTTAACCTCCAAAACCTAATTTCTTCTTTTATTCCAACCTTGTGTCTTCTCACATTCTCTAATAAATATTCTCCTGAACTCAGAGTCTCGAAACCAGAGTGAGTCACAGCAAATTCTGAAACAGGCATGTGGATGGTTTCTCCCCCATCTAGGTGGGACACAGAACGTCCCCAACTTGGGCACTTCCTCAGGAGCAAGACTGCTCTGTTTTTGGAGGAGGGCACAAATTCAAATCCACGGGCTAAGAGATTCTTGGGCCGGAATCTTAGATGCTGACTAGTCTCATGACTTTGAGAAGTCAACTTTGACTTTGAGGAAGCCTTGGAATCAGAGGCGTGTTTTGGGAGCGCCCAGAAGTGAGTATGCGTCCGTGCTCGAGAGGGAGCCTGGGCCATGAAGACCCCACAGCACCAGGGTCCCCTTCCTGGTCCTCAGCCTAAATCCCATTAGCCAGTCACCATGTGCCCAAGGACAGGCCGGCCCCCTCCCAGACAGGCCCTGTGATGGCAGGCCTGGCTCTCCTTCATCCCCTTCTTCCCTGCCCTAGTGTCCCCCACGGGGCCGACTGTGGAACACAACGCAGGCGTTACCTAAACCTGCAGACCCATGATCCCTCCAGGCCTGAGCCCCCAGCAGGGCTCAGACATCCTCCTCCCCTCCCCTCCGTAGCTGCAACCTTGACCTCCACTCCACGAGAAAATCAAGGCTCAGCTGCACCTGCTCCATGTCCCTCAGGCAGCAGAGAAGGGGCCCATCCTCCCCCCAGGGCCAATCTCCCCCTCCCCAGTCACAGCCCCACTGTTCTTCCAGCGCCCTCTGCCCTTGGCATGAGGCTGCCCCAGGTGTCCCCTTTCTCTGCACCCTCCCTCGGCCCTGCCTCCCACGAGCTGTGGGCCCCTCTGCCAGTCCCCACGGTCAAGCTCTGTAAAGGAACCTCTCCTTCCCTCCTACCTGGTGACCACTTGCCGAGGCCACTCGGGACAGGTGACCGGGCCTCCCCATCCTCTCTAGGAAATATGCCTGTCTCACACGTGCTTAAGAAACACTTGCTTTTCTCTGCTCCAGGCTAGAATCTGGAATTTGGAAAGCTGCCTTTTAGAGAGGACTAGAAAATGTGTATTCTATTTGATCCAAGGGTCTCAACTGGTCATCTTGTGCCAGAGCTTAGAACCTTGAAATCTTGGGCAAGAGGGACCTGCAGGGATCGCCTGCCCCCAAACACCACAGCGTGTGTGTAGTAAGAGGGGGTAATGGTGCTCGTTCCTACAGACGCTCGCACTGGGGCCCAGAGACACACCGTGGCTTGGCTGTGCTGGGACTCGGCAACTGTAGTCCTGATCCATCCTGATCAGTGCTGTTCTGACCCTGTTCTCGTGTCTCCAACCTCGGCCAGTGTCCATGACAGCGTCCTCCCTTCTCGTCCCCCACAACTTCCAGATAAGACACAGGAGCAGTTCTTGTTGCTGTGTCTCTAACATGATAAGAAAAATGCTTTTAGGGACATGTAAGTCTCTTCAGACGGTGACTCTTGCAGTCTGAGAGGGGAGAACCTTGATTTGCACCCCGAGACAGCGTCTGCACATACCTGGAATCCTACAGGTTCCTTTTGATCGTGACTCTTAGCAAGTCCCCTTCTGCGATCAAAGCTGGCGAGGGGGACAGGCCCCTTTGGAGTTGGCTGGGGCTTCCCGAGGTGCAGGTCCTGGTGGCCACAGCATTTGGCTCCAAATGCAGAGGCTGACAGGTGGAGCCCCAGGGTTTCCTCAGAGGGCCTTTACCCTTGTAGACTCTTCTCCATGGAGCACTTGCTAACCACCCTGGCCACATGCCGTGTGTGTGCGTGATGTCTGCGTGCCCACCCTTCACTCCTGAGTTTCCTCTGACAATGACCCTCTCCCCAGTCCAGTGACCCTGGAGGGACTATAAATGTGGCAGTGGGCACATGACCCAGGCCAGCCACTCAGCACAGCACAGCCGCGGAGCCCCAGACCCGCCCGGGGACAGGCACGTGACCCAGGCTGGCCCGTCAGCACTGCCCAGCTGCTGACTGCTGGACCAGCCCAGGGACAGGCCCATGATCCCGGCTGCCAGTGAGTCCTATGGGAGACTTAGAAGTATAGTGAAAAGAGAGGGTTGCTCTATGTCTGGAGCTTTTTATGACCAGGAGAGACAGTCTACCTGAGAATAAAGCTACACAGGGAAAGCCGAGCAGAGAGAAAGGGAGAGAAAGACTCTGATAACTTTGTCTAACCTCCTGGATCCAGCTGTGCCTGAAGCCCCTTACATCTTCCAATTCTATAGTCCAATCAATCATCCTGTTTCTTTGACCAAGTTTTGAGAAGGGTGTCTGTCACTGGCACACAAGACGGCAGACCACTAAACCACGCCTTCTTGCAGAGACTAGACGGGAACGGGACAGCTGGCCGCTGGCCTCCTGGTGACACGGCAGCACGGTGGAAGGAGCTCTCCTCAGGGCTGTTGGAAGCTCCCTCAGTCAGGAGCCTGGTCTTTGGGAGGGCTGCGCCATGCCCTACAATGTCCACACTGGGGTCCTCGTGCTACAGGGAGGCGTCATGGCTCAGAGCCCATGACAGGCGGGGCGTCCCCAGGGAGGAAAACCTCAGGAGCCCCCGCCTGAGCCCCAGCCTGACCGAGTCTGGGAAGCAGTGCCCTTATAAACTAGGGTCTGTACGTGTGGGGCCTGCGAACAGGTCACAGCCTTCATGGGACACGCTCCTCGGGAGGTTCTGTGGGCCGTGGGAGCGCCTGATGTGTGGGAGGGACAGCGTGGCCCACAGCCGCCGCGGCGGGTCTGCTGACAAGCACCGAGGCCCCCCAGATGCTGGCCAGCCCCTCCTGCTCACCTCCAGCCACACCCGCAGCAGCACCTGCAGGCCGCCCTCTCCCGCTCACGCTCGTGTGAGGACGCAGGCTGCCGCTGAGCTCCGCAGTTCCCTCCCGCTCACCACCCCGACCACACACAGCCAACCACAGATATTACTCCAGCAGCGGCCAAAAAGCCTAGAAATAGTGTGTAGGCTTCGGAGAAGTGACCATCGCAGGGGCTGGGGCGGAAGGCGTGGAGACACCACCAGCCACCCGTAGACACCCCGGGCTCAGGCTGGCCTATTTTAACAGCAAACGCTCGATGAATTCATCTTTTCCTCTCTCTTCCTCCACCTCCTCTGTGAGATCTATTTTAAAAGATCAGAATTTTCTTTACATCCACCTCCAAACTGTGCTGCGGGGGGTAAGTGGGACACAAACAGACGGGGGTGGGGCGGGGCGGCGGGAGAAGCGGGGGCACCTGCAGTCCCGGGTGGGGTCTGGTTAGTCAAGCACCTCTGTCCCCCCGGGGTGATGGCAATACTGCAGCACGCTGGGGTCGGACCCCACGGCTCTGTCAGGCCCCCCACCCGTCTCTGTCTCCTCATGGACTTCCCTAGGGGCTTGGGCCCGAGACCGGGGCAGGGCTGTGGGCGGAGACAGCGAGGGGGTGGAGCCCGGCATCTGTGTGTTCCCCCATGCACTTGGACCCTGGCCTGGCCCGCTCACCCTGAAGCCCAGCCGAGGGGGCCGATCGGGAGGACGGTGGGGGACTCGGTGTCTTCCTCGGCTCTCCACTTGGGCTTGGGTCCCACCTCCCTGTCTGGGATCCTGCCAGGTGTGAGCCCACAGCTCAGCCCAGCCACAGCCCTACTCACTGCCCCACAGGGGCAGAAACCTCGGTCAGGAGAATTCCAGCCTACTGAGGGGAGCTGCCCGGACACCTAGAGGCTCGAAGAACCCACGGAAGGCTGTTGAAGTCAACCTGGGGAGGGGCCCAAGGCAGCTCTGTCCAAAGGACTGGATGATGGCAGCGTGGTGGCCCCCAAGAAGTTGCTGGTCAGTGTGGCCTTGTCCTCCACCTGAGAGTCCCGCTAGGGTCCCCCCATCTGGTCTAGCTGGCATCCCAGGATGACATCTTGGCCGGGGAGTACGTGATGCAGCCCCCACCCCTTCATCCCATCCATGATGCCTAAAGGGAACTCAGGTGCAGGAGGGAAGGCAGCAGGTCCCACGTCCTCGTGCACCCCGGTGCTGGTCACCCCAGCTAATTAGCCTGGGGTCCTGCCCGGGCCTGGCCTCTTCCTGCTCAGAGCTCGCAGGTGAAAGGGCTGACATCCCAATGCAGGGGTGCACTGAGACCCCCCTCAGAACCCCTGGTGCTGCTCTTCTAAGGAGGCTCTGGGGAGGGGAGGAGGGAGCCCATCTGTTCCCGCCAGACCACGCCCCACCAGGCTGACCACCCACCGGCTGGCTGTTCCTGCAGCCTCGGCCTGGAGCATCCTGCTTAGCTTATGTTCTGGAGTCCCAGAGATGACCAAGCCCCCCTGGGCCCTCCCCCTGTCACGTGGCTCAGTCCATCCAGCTAGTGCCTCAGTTTCCTGCTGGACAAGGAGCCACCTTGGCCTGGCCTGCTGGAAAGGGCCCACCCCAGCGCCCCAAGCCCTAGACTCTGCTAGGGTCCTGAGTCTCGGGGACTTGTGCACCCTCACCTGTGGTCAAATCCGCACCTAGACTCCTTCCTTCCTCCCCAGGCCTGCCTCTTTCAAGAAGCCCTTCAGGATAACTCCACAGCACGGTAATGTCACCCTCTGGAATTAGGACTGCTCGTGCCCACCTACAACCTCTGTCCACTACACACGCGCGCGCGTGCACGTGACTTACCCTTCTCCTTTAATACTTGCAGTCCCTGCTGTTTGAGTCCAGGCTCGTCAACAGCAGGCCCACTGTGTTGGCTAGCCCGTGAAGCTCCCAGCTCACCCCTCAAGGCCTCTGGATGCGCCCAAGCTTGTCCTCTTAGACCCGCCCCCCCGCCTCCCCAAGCCCAGCCCCCGCGCCCCAGGGAAGCCTTGCTGCCTGGGATGGGGGCAGCTCAAGGAGCACACAGCAGGGATGCCATCGGCGTTTGGTGAACCCGCGTGCGAGGGCCGTTGGAAGACAACTCCCACCTACAGGTGAGATGTTCTTGGAGCAGACCGGGCTGGGAGCCCCCTCCCCTGGGGCAGCAGGACACGGAGCTGCATGCAGGCCAAGTGGCCAGGCCTGTCCCCATCACGTGCCCCCTGCCATGTGGTCACACTGGCTCCGGTGGCCCGAAGATGGACAGTGAGCACCTGCTCCCACCCACCTACTCCTTTACCTCGGGGAATGGGGGTTCCAGAACCCCTTGGGGTGACCCTTGATGGCCTGGTGAGGGCCCATGGCCTGGAGAGAGCAGTGTGTGCTCTGCTGGGGGCCCTGGGGGCAGGCCCTCGCCAGCCAGCAGCAGGACGGCTCCCAGGTCCAGCCCCAAGCACCCCAGCTATGCCCGCTGCCCAGGGGAGCCCCGCAGCTCCTGGCCTGGGCAAACGAGGGAAGAGCCCTGCGAGGGGAGCTGCCGTGTCTGAGACGCAGGCCTGTCTGGTCTCGCGTCCTGGCCCGCACCCTGCCTTCTGGGGGCCGAGGCTGGGGCAGGCCTGGTGGACATGCAGGGTCCTGCATCCTGAGCCAGGTGGGGGCTCTGGGGGTTAATCAGGACCCGCACGAGCCTGCAGCAGCCGGGACAGGGTGGGAAGGCCCGCGGCAGGGAGACCGCAGATGGTGGCATTCAGAGCTAAGGCCAAGGCCGGGCAGTTGTAGACCGTTCCTATGACGGGACACCCACCTCGTTCCAGTAGCCACATGCTCCCTGCCGCCCCAGGCTTGTGACCAGGCTTACCTCAAGGACCTGACCTGAGTGCCAGGTAAGCCCAGGCCTGCGCCCACAGCACTGACCACCCCGCTCCAGGCCCTGGGGCCCTGCAGCTCAGCACTCGCAGGGAGCCCCGTCCGAGAGACCCCATGGAGGTGGCCATGGGGCACAGGGGTCCCCAGCCCTCACACCCCGAAACCCCAAGGGAAGACAGACGGGGCGGGCCTCCCGGATGAGACCCTGTATGAGCCAGTGGCTGCAGGAGGGAGGGCCCCACTCCTGGTCCCGACCACACAGCCCGCCTCGTCCCTCTCAAGGCCAAGGGCAGACAGCAGCCTGGCCCAGACCCACACCAGGGCCCTTCTGGGAAACGAGACACGGTCTATTTTTGCTGGCTGACAACACAACAGAAGCAGCCGCTGTGACTTATCTCTGCCACCCACGGGCGCGGCCACAGAGGCGGCTTTGTGCCCCGGGGCTCCACAGCCCCCCACCCCCCACAGTCCCAGCCAGAGACAGGGTGGGTGGGGGAGGGCCCCAATGAGGCCCCTGAAGGCCCTCGGGCCGCCGGCCCCCGTCTGTGTGAGTCAGCGCCTCCCAGATCGCCCCCTGCGCCCCCGCGCGCCGGCCCTGGAGAGGTCCCCACCAGCCCACGCGGGGCCCCCACTCTGCAGGCAGCATGGCCCACTGCTTTTTGGGGGGGTCCTCTCCAGCCCCAGGCAGGGCTAGCCTCTCCGGCCAGGGTCACCCAAGACCCCCACCGCACCCCAGTATCAGAGGGCCTGGAGTCAGGGTCTCAGGGACCGCAAACCGGAGCCCCTCACCCTCTCCACCCCTGCCGCTGGGGAGGACAATGGCCCTGCCTGCCCCCACTCAGGCCGGGCTGGTCTGGACTGTGGCGCACAGACTTGGAGGAGTCCTGGCTGAGCCGGACACGGGGCAGCACTGCTGGACGTGAGGGTGGACCTGACGGCCCTCTGGGGCCAGCAGCGTCCTCTCCCGTAATGTCGCCACACCCCGCAAGCCCGGCTCAAGCCTGCAGCAAACGTCAGGACCCAGGAGACAGCCTGGCTCCCCCCCACCTGAAGACATGGTCACCTTCCCCCCACAGCCAGACTGGAGTGGACAGGCCCCTGCGAGGCTGGGCAGGGCTGGGGACAGACGCCAGGCCGCAGCCCCCGTGACCCCAGAGGACCTCGATGACGTGGACTGAGGTCTCAGATTGCTGGTCTGCGGGCTCTCAGCTGCCACTTCCCTGCCTGCAGCGTCCCCAGGCTGGTCCCAGGGGCCGAGCCCACACGGTGCAGCTGAGCCCACCCCACCAAGTTCCATGCTGGGGTCACGGATCCCCCCGCAGACAACACCAGCCACGCCTGGCCACTGTGCTCCCGCCAGGGGCTTTGTGCTCCTCAGAGCAAAGCCTGACATGGGGCTCGTCTCTGGACCCCTCCTCCTCGGGTCCTCTTCTGGTCTGCAGCTTCCGGTGAACCAGTTGGGGCCACGGGCAGGATGGGGGCCCATTCCACAAACACAGCCAGGTGGTCTGCAAAGGTGAGCCTGGAAGGCAGGTGAGGCACCTGTCAGGGGGGGCCGTGCCCACTCTGCTTCTGGAGAGTTCTCAAGGCTGCTGACATCAACCATGGCTACTCCGGACGCCCGAGTCCCCTGGAGCCATGAAGCTGGTGCTGTGGTTGACCAGCGCTCTCAAGATATCACTGAGATGGATCAAGTTACAGGACAGTCTATATACACAGGTGACCTCATCGCTGTCATGGAAGGGCAGAGGGCACACGCCTTTAGGCACAACTTCAATGAGTCGTAATAATTGGATGCACCCACCACTCCCACAGCCACGACATGGAGTATTTCATGGCTCCGGAAAGTTCTTTCCTGCCCCCTCCCAGTCAGGCCCCACCCTGCAGGCAACCTCTGCTTGGATTTCTATCACCGTTGTTTCCTTTCGCCTCTTCTTGGACTTCGTAGAAATAGAGTTATATGGAGGTATTATTTTAGGTCTGGCTTCTTTTGCTTGAATTTTTGAGGCTCTCCCATGACGTCCCCTGTCCCCTCTCACTGCCAGGCTGGGTTCCATTGTGCTCCTACAGCACCAACTCCTTTCCCCAAGTTCCTGTTCAGAAATAACTTGAGTTGCTTTTCGGTTTTTAGCGATTATCAACGGAGCTGCTATGAACATGCTTTTACAAGTCTTTCCCCAGACATGTATTTTCATTTCTCTTGGGTAAATAACAAGAAATGGAATTTCTGTGTGGAACAGTAGAAGTATATTGAGCTTTATAAGAAGCGGTCGAAGAGTTCTCCCACCCGGCCGTGTGACCTCATAGCCCCACCACCGTGTTCGAGAGTTCCGCCTGCTCCGAGTTCTTGCCAATACTGGGTGTTGTCAGGGATTTTTCATTCCAGCCGCCAACTGGAGAGAAATGCTATCTCCTTGTGGTTTTTACTGCATGTCCCTGATGATTAATGATGTCTGATGATTTCAAAAGGTGTTTATCTTTGGTAGTAGGGTCTTTATATATTTAGGATAAAGGTCCCATGTTAGAGAGACGCACTGAATCCTTTCTTCCAGTCTGTGGTTTGCACTGTATTCTCTGAGCAAGTGTCTTTGCACGAACAGATGTTTGTAATCTTAGTGAAGCCGAATTTATCTGTTTTCCCTTTGATGTGTATTGTTTTTTGTACCCTTCCTAAGAAAACCATCTCCTGTTTTCCTTTGCTTTTACAGTTTTGTCTATGATCCATCTCTAACTTTTTGTGTGTGGTGAGTTAAGAGCTGAAGTTCATTTTTTTTTCCTCCATCTGTTTATCTGCTTGTTCAATTATTTGTTGGAAAAAAATTTCCTTTTCTGATTGAATCGCCTCATCACCCTGGTAAAAAATCAATTAACCATGGTTCACCACAGTATGGATGTACTAAATACACTTGGAAAACAATCAATTTTATGTTATGTGAATTTCAGCTCAATTTTAAAAAACCAATCAACCACATGTATGTGTAGCTGGGCTTCTGTTCTGCTCCATTAATGTAAATGTCTGTATTCACACCAACTTCCCACCAGCCCAATTGCCGTCCCTACAGTTAGTCTGGAGATCAGGTAGTATGAACCCTCCAACTTGGTTGTGCCTCAAGATTGTTTGGCTATTTGGGACTCTTTGCATTTGCACACACTTCTCAGACTTAAGAGTGAATGTCTATGAAATGACTCAGGATTTTGATTAGGAAGGAATCAATTTGGAGAGAATTAACATTTTCACAATATGGAGTCTTACAATCCAGGAACAGGGTATTCTGCCCTTATTCACATCTGCCTCAATTTCTCAGCAATATTTTAGGTTTTTAGCAGAGAAGTTTTCATGGGCTTGGTTAAATTTATTCCTAAGTACTTGGGTTTTTTTTACACTTGTTTTTTTTTTTTTTTACACTCCCAGAGTTTTAAATTTTATTTTTCCAAGTATCTGCTACTGTATTTAGAAATATTGTTGATTATTTATGTTGACTTTGTACCCTGTGTGTTTCATAAATTCACTTATTATATCTAGAGTAGCTTCTTGTTGTTGATTTTTTAAGGGTTTCCCATGTAAACAGCAATGATGTCTGTGAATAGGACAGTTTTACTTCTTTCTTTCCAGACTTTGTGCGGTGACACTGGCCAGGACCAACAGTACAGTGCTTATAGAAGGGGCAGGACACACATCCTTGCATGACTCCTGATATTAGGGGCAGACCACTCAGGGTTACAGTGTTCGTATGAAGTTAACTCTAAGTTTCCAGAGACACCCTTTATCGACTCGAGGAAACTTCCTCCTATTGTTAGTCTATGAGAATTTTTTTTTGAGAGAGAGAGAGAGAGAGAGAGAATCTCAAGCAGACTCCATGCCCAGCATGGAGCCAGACTTGGGGCTCGATCTCATGACCTGAGCCAAAACCAAGAGTCAGACGCTTAACTAACTGAGCCACCCAGGCACCCCAGTCTGTGAGAATTTTTATCATAGATAAATGCTGAGTGTTTTCAAATGCTCCTTCTGTATCGATTCCGGTGAACACATTTTTCCCCCTTTTTTCTCTTAATGTGCTGAATTGCATTGACTGTTTTCTGACAAACTAACCTCACATTCCTGGGATAAACCTGACTGGGTCCTGATATATTATTCTTTGTACATCTTCCTGCATTTGATTTTCTAATTAAAAAAATGATATTTCTGCATCTGTGTTCATAAGGATTTGGGTCTGTATTTGTCATTTCTTGTCAGGTTTGGCATTAGGGTCATCCTCGCCCTCATAAAATAATTTTAAATGTATCCTTCCTCCTTGATTTTCTGAAATAGTTTGTGTAAAGTTGGTATCATTATTTTTTTTTTTAGATATTTGATAAAATTTAACAATGAAAACATCTGGGCCTGGGATTTTCTTTGTGGAAAGGTTTTTGATAGCAAATTCGATTTCTTTAATATGTATATGGCTGCCAGGATTTTCTATGTATTCTAGTGTCACTGTTGGTAAGTTAGATTTTGGAGGAATTGTTTGTGTCACCTGATTTGGTGGACAGAGAATTTGGGGTTGACGGGTTTTTTTTAAGAGTAAGCCCTTCCATCGTCTTCTGGCCACCATCACTTCGACAAGTCAGCTGTCACTTGTACCATCTTCCCCTGGAGGTCACGGCTCATTCTCTCTGGCTGCATTCAGGATTTTCTCTTTTTATTTACTCTTCAGCAATTTGATTGTGGTGTGCTTATGGATGATTTTCTTTACCTTTACCCAGTTTAGGGCTCATTGATCTTGAATCTATAAATCTGTGCTTTTCACCAAATTTAGGGGAATGTCTGCCTTTTCTTTTTTTCCCAAAATATTTTGTCATCCCACTCTGTATTTTCTTTCTTTCTGTAACTCCAGTTACAAGTATGTGAAGCTGCTCAATAGCATCCGCAGGTCACTGAGGCACTGTTTTGTTTTGTTTTGTTTTTTTTAATATTCCTCTCTCTTATTTTTCAAATGTGGTCATTTTTAAAAAATCTGTCTTCAGGTTTACTTATGTTTTCTTCAGCCACCTCTAATCCTTTGTTAGCCTCTCCAGTGCATTTTTCATCCTAGATATTTTACACTTCGGTATTAAAATATCTATTTGGTTCTTTTTATGTCTTCCTTTTCTCTGTTGAGATTTATTTCCACCTGTTCACTTTTTATGGCTTTTATTTTCTTGTTTCTTTACATGTCTAGGAATCTTTATTTACAGAATATTATTGATGATACATTGTTCAGACTCTGGGTTCCATTATCTTTCTCTGAAAACTATTAACTTTCATTCTAATAATGAAACTTAATTCTAATAATAATAAGCAGTTTATTTACTAGATAATCACCTTGCACTTGTGGAGACTTCAGTAAACTCTTTTGGGGTGAATCTATTTTGACTCTTCCTGTAGTTTTAGGGAAAATCCTTAGCCCTAGGACGTAGTCTTTGCTCTTCAGTTGTGATCCTTCTGGAATTTCAGTGGAAAATCTGAGGTTTTTACCAACCCCCCGTAACTTGACAGGATTGAAGCTCCAAATTCTGGCTCATATGGTGGGTGAGCCACAGCTGAAATCTCCACTCACCTCTACCAGCTGTGATTTCCCAGCAAACCCCTACATGTGTCACCAGGATGGAGGAGAGCTTATACAAAGATTTGGCCTCTCCCTCCATGGCTCCCAGTTTTCTTGGACTTCCTTTCTCAGTTCTCCGAATGCCACCTTCTGACACTTGACACCAAGTAGACTGCTTGAGTTACACCTGGCCTGCATGGGCAGACGAGGATGCCCTCAAACATCCTGTCTTCTTTAGTTTCTATTTTAGGTTCTGCTCCAATATTTAAAAGATAGTGTTGTTTTTGTGTGCTTATTTGTTCAAAGTGTATAATTGTTGTCTTAAGGAAAGTTAGTCCAACACAAGGTATTTCACCAGACTTTTATGAGACTTTATAACTTTTTTGTTAAGTATGTTGAATGGAACATCCTGACTACAGACTTATTAGGCAAGAGTCACTTCCCAAGAAACATTTATTGCTCAAGTTTCATGGTAGTCCTCTTCCCTACCTCCTTCTATTCTCCCTTGGACTCTCATCCCCCAAGATCATCCCCCCGGGTCATCTGTTAGCTGGAGCATTGTGGACAGCTTCATGAGACATTCGCAGGACACCACACAAGACTCACACCACAGTCTCTAAGTTATGGGGTTGGAACCACTGCAAGAAATAAGGTCAACCATGTCCAGAATTGAGGTTCTGAGCTGCAGAGATGTTTCTAATGGGTTGAGGTCTGTATAGGATCCAGATCACAGCAGTGGATGAGAGGGCCCTCAAAAGGTCTGTGTGGAGGGGGCCAGGGTAAGAAAAGGGAGGCATGATTCTGGCTAAGTGGAGAACCATCACCTTCACCCCAGGCCTCAGCCTGTGCTCACAGGCCCTGAGCAAGACAAAATAACTTGGGAATGTAGACAGACAGGATATATTCAGAAGCTAAGCTGCTCCTTCCCAAGAGGTGGGTAGGAAAACAGAAAGAAAAGGTTCATGGGGCAAAGAACCTTTCCAAGGATCATGGGCATGAGGAGGAAAGGGCGAGAGAGATGCCACGCAGACAGGACCCACCCCTCAAGGAGCCATGACTTCGGTGTCACAGCAAAGTGAGGGGATGGCCACTGGCCTCCTACAGACACCGGGCTGATCAAGGTCCAGATAGGTAACCTCAAGGAGATCACATTTCAGGAATGAGGAAGAAGTCCTGCAGGCATCCACGTCAGTGGAGAACCCTCAGTGGCTCATGATGGAGGGGAAATTGTGAACACCACAGTTCTTATTCAGGTCCCCAAACATAGCCATTCGACCAGGTAGCAATTGGGACTTTTGGGGAGTGGAAAGTGCATGCATGACCCATGAGTTCTCTCTCCTCTCAAGCCAGGGCTCACATGTGAGTGACAAAGAGGTATGTTCATGATCAGCAGGACTCTCAAAGCATCCTGGAAAATACGGCTCAGGTAGGAAGGTCAGATCAATAGGAAATGGATGAAAATTAAGATTACAGGTAAGAGAAGATACAAAACAAAAGGCATGATGGTAGATATCCAGACCAGTAAGTCAGACATTAATGTTTAGATAATTAGTATGTTTATAGAATAGAGTTCAGGTGTCAAAATAATTATTGCAAAGAATGCATAATGCGTGACATACATTCACAAAACAGAGCTTGAAACACCCACATTATTCAAGCAAAATTTGAGGACTGGAAGCAAGGAAGGAGAAAATTCAGTACGCTAACATGTCCCATTCTATAGGGAGTGAACGAGTTCCTGATGTAGTATTAATGCTGGCTGAGAAATCGTCATAAATATGTGCATTGATAAGGTAGCCACTGGTCAAATAAAAATGTTTCATTTTCAAATAAAGAAAAAGAGGAAGCAAGAAAAACCTGAGCAATGTAACAAAAGAAACACAATAGCAGTAATAGTAAAGCATGGGAATGTTAGGTGTCAGGAAGCATATTAAAAGATAAAAAACAGACAAAGCAAAACCTGATTAGGGCAACCAACTATCGAATGGGCCCAAAGATGAAATCCAAGTCCCCTGTTGTTGCAGGAACAGAAGAAACCAAGCCCACAGGGTGGACCCCGAAGCCGGTGAGCAGGGGACCCTGGAGGGGGCAGCACCCCGGCACCCAGTGTGGATGAATGAATGAGCCAGGTAGAAGCGCAACAAAGGAAGAACACAGGTGCAAATATGATCATCAGAAAACAGCGCAAGACCACCTGGAAATGTGGAAAAGCGCATCAAAGGGTTTTCTTCATATGAAAAATTATACTTCAGCCAACAACCAACACCTGCTCCGTGCCGTGTGTGGTCGTGTGCGATCTGCGGTGAGGGGTGCATGATTTCATCTTCCGGACAACTCTTTCAAACTCCCTTTCTGTTTAGGCCGTGTGGACACCCTCTCGCCTCGGGTGGCTGCGTCCATCCCGCCGACGCCCCCAGCACAGATCCCACAACAAGGGGACAGGGCTCAGGAGCAGCCGAGGGGAGCGTCGGTTAACACCCCCTGAGCCTCGGAGTAATCAAGAGCAAGAGAACAATGAAGGAAATGTTCTAATCCAGTGGTGTGACTAACACGCTTGGCTCTGTGGCGCAGACTGCTCCCCCAAACACATCACATGGAGTTTTTCAAACCCCTGTGAATCATTTGATTATATCTGCCTGGGAGAGTTGGGTTGAGGCATTAAATCAGATCCCGGACCAAAATGAACATCTTGAAAAGCACATATTTTTAAATGTTTAAATCGCTTGGGCCAGGTTCTCTGATCATGGTGTAATAAAATCAGAAATTGATCCCAAAAAGGGGAGAACAGGAAAATATCAAACCAGTTGGGAGCTTTCCAAAACTCTTAACTCCATGCTGAAAGAGAAAATAAAACATTGTAACAAACCAATGAAATCACAGCAGCCACAGGGCCTCACATCAGAACCTGTGACATGAGGCTGACTTTGTCATCGGGAGAAGACTCGTACCTTTAAATGCGTTAAGCGTTAGCAAGAAAAGTCAAAGTGACTGAGTGGGCAGCTTAGGAGAGCAGCTAATTAATCAGGAGAGAACGGAAGAATCTACACAGTAAAGATAAGAGCAGATGTTAATAAAACAGAATCTGAAGGGACATGGGTAGAATGCACACACAAATTCAAGAGCAGACGCCTTAAAAACAGAACAAGAGATTAAAAATAAATAAATAAACAAACAGAAGGCGTAAAGCCTCAGCAAGGCTGGTAAATATGGAAAAGAACAGAAATCTATTATAGATTAATCTATTATCTATTAATCTATTATATTATCTATTATCTATCTATTAATCTAAAATCTATTATAGATTAATACTGTTAGGAAAGATAACAGGTTTACCCACAGATACAGAAGAGACTGGTCTTTAATCAGAAGAGAATGCTGTGTGTAACTCTGTAGAAAACAATCTTAAAATCTCCATAAACTAAATGATTTTCTCAGAAAATGTAACTTACCACAGGTAAGTCCTGAAGAAATAAGAGACCCATAAAGACAGATTCTCTTAAAATACTGAGTTATTAAAAAAATTCTCCAAAGACTCTCTGTCTAGTTATGGTAAGTCCATGATTTCAAATCAAATGTAATTGTGATACCAAACCAGGCAGAATGCAAAAAAATAAAACCAAAGACAAATTTTCCTATGAAGAAATATGAAAATCCTCCATAGAAATTCAACAGTTTGTTAGGACAATTATGCTCTCTGAACAAGTGATAATGATTCTGGGAGTGTGATATTTCTTACCATGAACGATCACATGAAGAGAGGACGGCAGCGCTGTGAACTGGCTGCCCCAAGCCCTGCCCTCACCTCTGACTTTCCAAGCCCCCTTCTAGAAAGGGGCAGCCATTTGACAGGTTCCTACTAATGAGACGTGAGCAGAAACCCTTCTGAGTGAGATTTCCAAGGAAATCTTTTATTTTCCCGATAATAAGAAACAACACACCCTTTTTGTCCTTCTCTCTTCCTCTTCTTCTTCCTTCCTGGAACTCAGAGGTGGTACAGCAACCCTATTGTAACAATGAGGACAAATGCCACAGGCTAAATCTAGTGAAGAAATAAGCCAGAAAGAATCAGCGTCCTTGATGACACCACTGAGTCACCATGGGTGGTCCCCTCCACCTTATTTTCTGTCTTATTTGTATATTTATATTTAAATATATGTAAATTTTACATTAATAATTTCTTATCATGTATCATACTATATATTGTATATTTTAAATATTTATATTTTGTCTTATTTTCACAAGACAAATATACCCCTTTTTTTTAATAAGCCACCATTCTTTATTCTGTTACTTACAGTCAAATCCATTTCTAACTGTTAATCTTTTATTCAACACGTTTGTTGAATATCGAATGTTGAATATTTGTGGCGAGCACGAGGTTTACGGCTTTGTGTCTTGAAAGACCTGTGATGGAGGTCTGATCAATGAAATCAATCTTGATTTTTAAGTCCTTAGAACAAAGCATTGATCTGCACCTGCCGGACTGGGGTAAACTGATGCCCGCACCAAGCTCAGCTGTGATGCTGGTCTGTAATGACAGAGATGAAGTTTTAGTTTTGCAAAGTCAGGAATAAAGCAATGCTACCCCTCATCACCACTACTATTTAGTCGGGCTTTTGAAGCAGTAACCGACCTCAGACAACCAGATAAAACACTGAGACACGGGCTGGTGGTAGGGGGCCTACTGAAGGCATCTTCCCAGCAGCTCTGGCCCCTGACCCTGGGAGGCTAGCCGTGGTCCTGGCCATGCTGGCCTCAGCGCTGATCCACGCCCCTACCCCCTTCCCTGAGCACGGTTGGGATGGGGCTGGATCTCACCATGTGCAAAGAGAAAAGGGACCTCAACGACACGAAACTGACTCAGAGGAAGCCTCAGGGCTACCAGGTGCTTTCCCAGCTCTGACCTCCCCCTGCCCATCTCCTTGCACCTCTGCCCGGGAGGGGTGCTTTCCCGTCCCCCGTCCTGGGTACCTCTGACCAGCACCCAGGCCCACCCCTGGATCGACCACGGAGACCCTGCCACAGGCCCAGGCCCAGGTGCCTTCCGAAGGCCTGGGACTGAGGAACACAGCTGAGTCACCCTTCGGGGGCCAGGAGAAGCTGGTGCGGCTCAAGGAGGGTCCCCCGATGGTATCAACCAAGGCCCCGCTGACAGCACTATGGAAAATGGAGTGACCAGGACACTGGCAAAGACTGAAGAGCCGTTTGTATGGCTCTGGGAATAGAAGGTGTCCTCGAGCAATCCATGGCAGCCCAGAGGAGTGGGCTGCACTGTGGACCCCACAGGACAGCCAGGCCTGGAAACTGGAGACCCTGGAGAAGGGGCTGCTCTGCCTTGGGCTGCTCACCCCGTCACTCCTGGACACACCCAGGATCTGCCCCTGCTCACCCCAGCCACACCCGGTCATGTCCCCCCAGCCATGGACCCAGTCTCACCCCACCACACCTGGACACGCCCCAGATCTGCCCCTGCTCACCTAGGCCACGCCCATAAGCCCCATCCTGTGGCTCAATCCAGCTCCATCTTCTAGAGCCATGTGTCTCTGAGCAGGCAACCACTCTTAGTCCTACACCATCTGGATGAAGTCTGAGCCATAGGATCCCTCATTCAGTGTGGGGGCAGGTGGGGCACTGGCCCCAGAACATCACATCCAGTCCAAGGGGGGCTGTTGCCGTGAGCATTCCCAGCTCCGGGAGCCAGGCAGGAGTCGGGCCGGTGCCAGGCTTTGCGCTGCGCCCCATGCCTGGTCCACTCCTCCCCCCACCTTCCCCACTGCAGGCAGCCCCCTGCCTCCTTCCACACCCCATCCACAAACCTCCTCTATGTTTTCTGTTATTTCATGAAGAATTTCACTAAAGTTACAAATCGATCATTACAATCAACACTGAGCGGGACAGCCTCACGGGGAAGTCTGGGTTGAGAACGAGGCTCCTGCCCCTGCTGCGGATCCACCTGCTACTGAGGACATGTGCGCTGGGGCGGTGCCGACGGCCTTCTGTGCGTTAACCTGCTCAGGATGGTGTGACCGTTACCGCGTTTTACAGGTGAGGGGGCTGGGGTCCAGAAAGGCTGAGTAACCTGCCCAAGGACACACAGCAGATGTCGAGAGAGCTGGGTGTTAACCCAGCAGAGGGGCTCCTAAGCTGTGATGACACGGCCCCCGGCTGCCAGGATGAACACTTACAGCCCGGGGCTGGACTCTTGTCACTTACATGCTACAGCTCAGAACATCAAAGCAAGGAGGGGTTAGTGGCCTGCAGGGCCAGCAGGAGGTGGACCTGGAGTCAGCCCCAGGGAGCCTGGAGTCCCCAGGATGCGCTGTCAGCGGCCGGAGACGCTGGAGGAGGAGGGTCACAGTCCGGCCGGGGGCCCAGGAGGCGCTCGGCAATCTTCTACATCAACGCCTTGGCTGCAGGCAGGGAGACTGCGGTCCAGAGAGGGGGTCACTTACCCAGGGCCACGACACGTGGCAGGGAGGCCGGCACTATGATGCGCTCTCTCTCCCAGCCCTGCCCGTTCACTTCCCCTCCCCGGGGCTGCACAGCAGCTCCTCCCGCCCCAGAGGACCCGCCCCAGGGGCTCCGCTCCCTCCTGCTCACACCCAGTCTGACCTCATCTTCACGTGGCCTGGGGGTGGTGGTGCCCCAACCCTGTGAACAGGCCCTGGGGGCCCAACGCTGCCTCTGGCTGCAGAGCCCCCACTTCCTTCCCTGCGATTCAGCTGCCCTGGCTACTTCAGACATCACGTTTATTTCATCACAAGACACCAGCAAGAGCAGAAACCAAAGTGCAGAGTGGAGTGTTTACAGAACGCACGCGGGACCAAAGCCTCACATTCCGAACAGGGTAAGAACGCACAGTCAGGGAGAGGGGGGACGAGCGAGTGGACACGTGGGCACAGGGCCTGCAGACACGGAGCCCCGGGGGCGTTAACCAGACCTGCGGGCTCGCGAACAGGTGCTCAGCATCGGCTCCCCGCAGGGAAGAGCATGCTTGCCGCAAGCACCACGGAAAGGCTAAAACAGACCCACGCGGAGATGTTGAGCAACTGGAATCTCCATACAGCATTGATGGGAGTGAAACCGTTACAACTGCTTTAGAAAACAGCGTGGCAGCATCCGCTTAAAGCTGAACGTTTGCATGTTCTGACTCCGCGATCTGACGCACACATATGTAGATGTTCCCCATACGCGTGCGTACGTACGTGCGCCGAGAGGCGGTCAGTCAGGTGCACAGGAGCACAAATCATAATGGCCCCAAACTGTTCATAATTCGAGGGCCCGTGGGTACAGATGCCTGACTCCATCTACTCTACGATGCAAGGTCATACAGCAATGAAAAACCACAACCACCAGCCCCACCCAAGCATGGATCTCCCACACACGGGGTTGTACAAAGGAAGCCCCACCCAAAATGGTACGGGCCCGTGTTACTCCATTTATGAGAAGTTTTAAAGCAGGCAGGACTCCTCTCTTGGAATGGAGGTTACCTTCAGGAGGTGGGAGGGAGCCTTCCAGAATACGGGAGATGTTCTGTATGTTGACTTGGGGGCTGCTCACGTGGACGTGTTCGCTTTGTTAACTTGCATTGTGCTGAACGCTTGTATTTTGTGCGCTTCTCTGTATGTATGATCTACTTCGGAAAAGTATAGTGAAAAGCCTACCAGCAATTTTGAAACAACTGATTTATACTAAAACCAGGGCAAGACTCTACAGAATTCCCCTTTGAAAAGAGGGCAGGCTCATCCTTTTGAGTTTGTAACAGCACACACAGAAAACAGCATTTGTCCACAGCCTGAGCAATGCTGTGTCCCTAGCACTTCGTTCAACCACAGGGCAGCACTTCGTTCATGCCCCAGCAGAGCAGGGGGCCTGGGCGCCCCGTCCTCGAGGCCCCAGCGGGCCTGGGGTGGGGTGGGGAGCTGTTTAGTGGTGCTGGTGCACGTGGGGAGAGAAGGGAGATAGGAAATGGCTTGAACTGAGCTCCCGAAGGATCTGCCAGCTGGCAAAGTCACCAATAAAGACATGACTCTGGGCCCATTTTCCTCAGACCCAAGAAGGTGGCTTCCAGCTTGTATGTGGGCACGCATGCGCCACAGGATGGGGGGGGCCTGCCCGGCCGGCCGCACCCCTGCAGCCTGCACCAGCTCGGGGCCTCCAGGCCTGTGTGCAGGAGAGTCTCTGCGGGGCTCCTGCTGGCCCGTTTGTGGGGGCGGGCTGGCAAGCTGAGGGTCGTTACTGAAAACCTCCGTGAAATACCGTTGGGGCTTGACTGCAGCGCAGTGATCGAGAACCGACCTGCTGTGCCACTGGGACGGAAAGAATCCAGTCTGAGCAAAGGCAGTCAGGTTGGCAAAGGGAGCTTTCTGGGTGGGCCTCTCCAGGCAGTCCTGGAGGGCCCCCACCCCTCAGCTTTGGGGGATGCATTTGTTTTGAAAAGAGCCCATTGCTTGGGTTGACACAAGACCCAGACATTGCTGGATTGGAGGGGAATCTGCCCACCTCCCCTGACATCCACTTGAACATTCTAGCACCTCACCCACAACCTCCAGCTCCGGGCCCGGCCCGGCCCGGCCACAGCCTCTCCCTTCTGTCCCCGCCCAGCCAACGCTGCCCGGCCCGAACCGGAACTGGCCGCTGCCAGAGCAAGGCGATGGGCTGCAGAGTAGCCCCGTGTGTCCGGCATCCTGTGCTCTGAGGCCTGGGGAGAGAGAGAACACGCCAAGATGCGGAAGCGGAACGGAGCATGGACGCAATCGGGAGGAAGGCGGGACCTCTGTTAAAAGTGCAGGAAAGGGGTCAGCGTTGGCCAGGGACAGTGCGGCCGTCGGCACATCCTGGCTCTTGTGAGTAAGGCTGCAGTGAGGCGCGCGGGGCCGGGGGCGGGACGGAGAAAGAAGACGGGGTCTGGAAGAACAGTGCAATGTCTTCCAGCCGCCAAGGGAAGGAAATCCTGCTGCTCAGGACGCCGCGGGTGGAGCTGGAGGGCACGAAGCTGAGGGAAATAAGCCAGACACGGAAAGACAGACTCCGCGTGTGGAATCGGAGGCAAACTCACAGAAGCGGAGAGTGGCCTGCTGGCGGGCAGAGGCTGGGAGCCGGTGCGGGAGCTGCCGGCCACGGGGCCCCGAGTCACAGCCCCACAAGGGGGGGCGGGATCCAGCGCACGGCCGTGTGACCACGGCTCAAACACGGCACCACGTACTTGAGGTTTGCTGAGAGGGTAGATCTTCAGTGTTATCACCCCAAAAAAAGAAAAAGAGAGAGAGAGACACGGGGCGGGGGGGGTCACAGCAATAGCTCGATGGGGTGGAGACGTTACTTAGCCTGACGGTGGCGACCTGCTCACGGGCTGCACCTGCATGAGATCATCTAGTCATTCGCCTTCAGTATAGAAAATTCTAAAACTGTCGATCATACCTCACCAGCAAAAGTCGACCGAGGATTTTCAGAGGGGCGAGGAAGTTCCCTTGGGGAACCTTCCGTGGAGGCAAACAGACCCCCCAGTGCAGCCACCGACCCAGCTGGGCCCGACCAACCAGCTCCTGAATCCAAGAACGCAGGGAGAGTTCCAGATGTTTAGAGTGAACCACAGTGGCTGTTTCTTCAAGCCCCTTCCCACACCGGGGACCGCACAGCATCTCCCCTAAGGGCTGGGTCAGGATTCCCTACGTGGACGTGCCTGTTTGCACGTGGTTGAGCGCCCTCCTTTCGGCCGGCCCGCAGCCTTGTCTAGGTGATGGATCACCTTGGCGTGGGCCGCCGGTGTTTTCAATCTTCCGTAAAAGCTCATTTTAATTCTGTGAGTAGTTTAGTGGCAAGCGTCCTGCAAGGGAGCCAGGAGGCCTGCGTTCCAGTCCTGACAAGGCCGGGCACTGTTCCAACCCTGGGTGGGCTCGCAGGGTGGGCTGAGCCGGGAACAGGCAGCCCAGGAGGAGGACCGTCGCTGAGGGGGTCAGGGTGTGCAGAACCAGAGGGGAGCCCGGTGGACTCGGGCTGGTAAGGGGTGGGTGCCTTGTCTTCTCTAGGCCGTGGGGTGAGTGGGGGTCAGTGGGGAGCACAGGCGTGACCTTGGGAGGAGGCATCCCACTGCCAGGAGACTTCTGCCCCGTGAAGATTAGCAGCCTCCGGAGGACGAGAAACCCCTGCAAGTGAGTATTTTGGATGGAAAAGGAGTATTTCCTCGCACGGTGGGGGGAGAAATGTCGGTGGCAGGGCCAACACACAAACGATCCGCACCCGGACGCAAGCTCCCTCGAATCACTGAGAAAAGGACAAATTGCTCAAAAGAAAGTGGCAAAGAACATGAGGCCACAACTCACAGGGGAGAAAGACCCCCTCCCGGAAACATCCAGAAAAATGCAGAACTTCACTGGGAGCCAGGAGAAGCAGCTGGAGCCACCCTGCTAGGCCCGGGGCTTAGTTGGAGTACAGGCCGCTGTGGGCCAAGGTGCAGGGCAGGTGCTCACGGGCCCCCCCAGAGCCCAGTTACGGCCTGGGAGATGCGGCCTGCAGCTTCTAGCCAAATCCATCATGGACAGTGCCCGACGCGTGGGGGACGCAGCGGGGACACCCCGCGGGGCTGGCGACCGGGCAGAGCTCACATCCCAGGCTGCTCCCCAGGACTGACGGAGAACGGGTGCCCGTGGCGCCTCCTGGCAAACACCCACGGCAGGAAGTCAGGGCGCACGGGCGCCACGGCCCGTGGGGGGCCAACACGGATGAGCGAGATCTGTCCTGACAAAGCGGGCCTGTCCGACGCTGTGGCGTAAAGAGCGCCAACACACGTAGGCATTGCATGACTGTTGACGTAGACTGAGGTTACACTTAGGAGCGCACACCCTGAAACGTAAGTAAATGCACCGCAGAGAAGGAGCCGGCCTCTTAAGGAGCCTCCGCGGGGCAGGAGGGCCGGGGAGCCCCTGGGGTGGCCCAGGGTTCCACCCCACGCACTCCTGCAGGGCAGGGACCTTGCTGTGAGCACACGCCCCTCTTAGCTGCGCCCCTACGACCTCCAGCCTGGCTCCGAGCCTTGGTTTTTGACCTGGACGGTGGATCACCGTCCCACCTATCCCAGCCCTCGGGGCAGCTTCTAGGCCCTTCCACGGCCTCCTGAATGCACACTCTATAGGGTCTGTGTCCGAGGCTGGGGCTCAGGGCAGCCCTGCGCCCCTCCTGTGCCTCCCCGTGTGTGGGCCCCCCCCCCGTGGCCCCAGGCAGATGAGCAGGTCAGGCCCTCCAGGCCAAAGTCTGATGGTCGGGGGCTCAGGGGCTGACCCTCCCCCAACACTTGTATCGTCATCGTCCTGGGACCCGAAACTCAGGGCGGGAGACACTCCCCTTTTATATCACACAGGTCTGCACCCCACTTCCCTTTTCTCCCTCGTTTCAGTTGGTTTTGCTCATCCCCGCGTGAGCCCTTGGCACGCTCTGGGAGGCATCCCACCTGCTAGACAACATGGCCCACTGCAGCGCCGGCTGGGGCTCGCACTGGGGGCCCGCGCTGAAGGCAGCACCCCATGTGTCTGTGGGCCCCATCAATGCGGCTGCTCACTCGCAGGCCTTCTCACTTCCACCAAGCCGCAGTTGGGGTTGGGGAGCATGCTCTGCAGGGACCCAATTGTCTGCATCCTCTTACCTCCACCGGCTACCCTCTCGGGCAGGGCTGGGACAGGCACCCGGGGCAGCCCAGCGTCCTTCCTGGAGGAGGGGGCCCGGCCTGAGCAGCACAGGGACTTTCCAGAGGCTGCTCCTTGCTGGAAAGGGGGTGGGCGGGGCACCCCAACACCCCTCCAGACGTGTTCCTAGACAGCTCTCCCCCGTCCTCTCCCTTTCCCAGGGTGCCTCCCAGGGCCAGGCTGTGACAGCAGGATGAACAGACACAAGGCAGGCTTCCGAGGGCCCCAGGCCCGTGCAGAACACAGGCCCACGACTCCCCCGCCCCAAGCTATGGGTCTGTCTAGGGAGGGGCTGTCTCCCCTCATCCTCCAGGTCAAGGTGCTCCAGGGAGGACCACGGGGACCAACGGGGGGAGGGGTGCCTAAGGGGGGCGGGGCGGGGAGTGCAGAGGCCAGAGCTCCAGCTCTGTGGCAAGCACCGCTTTCCATAAGCTTAAAACAAAATCCAAACTACCTCGAGTTATCCTTTAATTAACACACTGAAGGTAATCGGCGTTGGTGGGAATTGTTTTTAACGGGAATAAGCTAACTTTTAGCCAAGAATGATATTTTGTACATTGGTCAGAATTCAAATCCCCTTGGATCTGTGGCCACCATTAACAGAAGAGAAAGGGCAAGAGGCCAATGAGCATCTCGGGGAGAAATGGGCCTCAGCAGCGGCACTGAGGTCCCCTCCTTGTCCTCACGAAGCGCACTAATACGTCCTTGTGTTTCTATGCACGGTGGACTCCAGAAACTGCACTTCTTTCCAGCATCTTCCATATATGTAAATGTCCCTTATTATGCTCTATTTGTGGCTCCTGGAGCTGGTGATTTCACACCCAGGAGCATCATGCAGAAGGAAATTAGTGCAATTATGGCTAATGACCGTCTAGACTTGCAAACCCCTCCATGTGAGCAGAGCAGGCCTGTCGCTGGGGACCTTCGGTCCGGGTGGGCCCCTCTGGCCCTGGCAGCCCTTTGGCTTGCAGAGCTCAGGTGTCCCACCCCCGGCCAGTCTGGGTATGTGTTTGGGGTCTTGAAAGGAAGGGGGGGAAGAGGAGGTGCCCCTTCCCCACAGTCCGTCCTTCGGGCTCTCGGGGCAGGCTGTGATGGTGGACAGACAGCTATGGTCTTCAGGGCTGCAGTGCCCAGAGCCAGCTGCGGCCAGGGGAGGCGCCTCCCCTCCAATTGTCTCTCAGCATCCCTGGGAGCTGCCCAGCGCAGGAGGGACCCCAGCCTGGGGCAGCAGAAAGGGCTGGGACAGACCAAGTCACAGGTAGCCTGGAGCTGCAGGGCCATGCCCCGGGAGGCCCCAGCCAGCGCGGTCCTCCAGCGGCCTGAGCTCCCGACGTGGAGCCCTGCTGGCCTCAGCAGGTCTGGCTGCAGTGCTTGGTGCTGGGTGCTGGGACCCAGGCACAGAGGACAGTCCTGGGGTGCAGCTGCCATCCCCTCGGGGAGGGCCCGTGTCCAGCGGCCTGGGTCTTGGCTGGGGGGGCGCTCCTCACACCGGGCGGTTCTTTGCATCCGTCCACGTTGGTTGCCGTGGTGCCAACTGCGGCTTTGGTCCAGGGCTCGGGTCTGTGAGTTTGGGTGGCAGCAGGGCCTCCTGCTCAGGAACGCGGTCTCCGGAGCTCTGGCTGGAAACCCGAGACCGCAGCAGGTGTGGCGTGCCCCAGGCGAGGCAGAATCAGCTGCATGAACCACCGCACAGATCCTTGGGACCCCACCACTGCCCCCGAGGCTTCCGGACGCTTTCTGAAAAGATCCAGGGAGCCGTGCTGCCAGTCAGGCCTTGAGGGGGTGGCTGTTGTTGGCCCGTTCTCGTTTACAAAGCCGGGGAGACTCAGGCGGGCGACCGCCGAGGGAAGGTCGGGTTTCCTCCTAAGTGGAGCTCGCTGGGCCGCCAGGCCCCATAAGAATGTGGCGCTGGTGGATGTGGAGCCTCGGGTCGGGTTTCTCCCGGGAGATAGAAGCCCATTGTTGGTGGCTCTCCCACGGCGTTTCCCAGGGAGGGCCGAGGCCTCTGGGGGCCCAGGCTCCCCAGCTCATCTGGGGGAGCCACGGGGGCCTCAGAAAGATGAGCCAAGTGGGGCAGATCAGGTTAGATTCAGGCCTGGGAATGTGGTTAAGTGACCCTTGGTGGCTTCTGGAAGCAGAGCCAAGAGGAAGGGCTGAGACCGAGGGTGCCCCCTGCAGCCAGCGTGGTTCCTGGAGGCTCACGCCCAGCTGCCCTGGACGGAGGCCCCGAGAGGACCCAGAAGCCGTCCATGGGACAATCAGACCAGGAGTCCACCCTCACGTGCACGGCCGGCTGGCCACAGGCCTGGACACATGATCTCTGCCAGTGCTGACCAAATGCAGATATTTTTATAAAAATTATGATCACGGTCGTAAGTGTCCAGGCCAGTGGCAAGAAACACCTTCGCCGTGTCATGCCACCCTCACCAGGGTCTATACCGCAAACCTTCCCATCATCACCAACGGAAACCATGTGCCGTCCAACTCTAGCTCCCCTCCTCCAGTCCCTGGGAACTTCTAATCTTCCTGTCTCTACGAATTTGGCTACTCTAGGGACCTCGTATGAGTGGCGTCATACAGTATCTGTCTTCTGTGTCTGGCTTCGTCACTGAGCATGATGTCCTCTAGGTCCATCCGTGCTGTGGCTGGTGCAGAATTTCCTTGGTCATTATGGCTGGATCATCTTCCACTGTGTGGACGGACTACATCTCCCACCACGTGGACGGACCACGTCTTCTTTATCCCTTCATCCACCATGGACACTGGGCAGCCTCCACCCACCGGCTATTGTGAGTAATGCTGCTATGAGCTTGGGCGTGCAAATACCTGCTTTCGATTCTTTTGGGCAGATAGCCCGGGGTGGAATCGCTGGGCCACACGGCGGGGCCGTGTTTTCCCTTCGGAGAAGCTACAGAACTGCTCTCTACAGGCTTCCGCGAAGGACCCTGCGGGCTCCAGCTGCCCGGCTTGAGCACCCGCTGGCCTGTTTGCTGGGTTCCTGCTGTCCTCAAGGGCATGAGGTGCTGTTGCAGTGGTTCTGACTGGCATTTCCCCGATGATCAGCAACGCTGAGCATCTTGTCCCGTACTTCTCACGTGCTGTGGGCCATTCGAGTATCTTCTCTGGAGACGTGTCTATTCCAGGCCTTTGAGGTGGCAGATTTTTTCAACTCAAAATGTTCTGACTGACCTGGAGCTGGTGTGGACACTGCCCATCTCCCCACAGTGGCGAGGCCGTCCCCAACCCTTAGGGCCACTTTCTAGAACTTGGCTAAGGAGCAGTGGGGTGAGGGAGGAGCTGATGCCCTCCGCGGGGCCTGGGGAGTCCCCAGGCCACTTTCCTGGCAGCCCTGAGGTCCCCCAGCTTCTCAGTGATGGTGGCAGCGGCGAGAACCCGCGGACAGCGCTTTCTCACGGTTTGGGTTACAGCCTGCGCGGCCCCAGGATGGGATTAATTGGATGGGTCAGAATTACCCTTCTCTGTTTCTCCTCTTTACCTTGCTCTCTGGCAAGCACCCACTTCAGAACCATCAGGGACCCCTGCTCCGCCCCTCCTGGGACCAGGGCCTTCTCACAACTACCACGCCAATTAATTTGTCTCATTTACATGAAAATGTGCAGAAGATGTCTTTTTACATAATTAACTATATTTTGCAAGTCATTAAAATTCTGCAGCCCTGTCCACAATAGCAACCTATTCACCAGCAGAGATAAGTGCCGTCTCTGGGGAGGGGTGGCACAAGGGGGAGGGCTGGGAAGAGCAGGCTCCCGATGCATATTCATGAATGGGGCGGCAGGGCTGCCCTCCAGTGGGGGGTTGGGGGGGGCACATTCCCATGTTGGAAGGGGGTGGGCTGCTCGTCCCCCACAGGTCTGGGCAGGTCCCTCTGCGGGGGCACCCCCTCCCTCCCCAGGCCTGTGCATTCCTGGCCTTCTAGAACCATCCCTGGTGCCCAGTGCAAAGGACAGAGCCCAGGGGCTCAACACTGAGTAGGGGGGCTAACTGCAGCTCTCCCGCCTCCCACCCTCACCCCACCCCTCCGTCAGAAGGCCAGCCTGAAAGCCGCCTCCATGATTCCAAAGAGAGGGAGCCTTGGCCCACGGAGAAAGCTCCTGGTTTCTGCTGAAATCAGCCTGTGGGCCCTGGGGACACCCCAGGGCTGGAAATGGGGGACTCCCGGGCCAGAAGTGGGGGACATCCGGGGCCCGAAGTGGGGGACGCCCCGGGACCTGAAGTGGGGGGCTGGAAGTGGGGGACATCCCAGGGCCAGAAGTAGGGGACCCCCAGGGCCGGAAGTGGGAGACTCCTGGGGCCAGAGTGGGGGGCCGGAAGTGGGGGACACCCGGGGTCGGAAGTGAGGGACGCCCCGGGGCTGACTGGAAGTGGGGGCATCCCGGGCCTGGAAGTGGGGGACTCCAGGGCCGGAAGTGGGGGACTCCCAGGGCTTCCTCTCTCCTGGCCCCGGTTTCCTCCTCCGTAGACCAGGCTGCCGTGTCCTTCTCCTGGCGGCTTGGCCACCTTTAAACGCGCTCACACACGTTGTGCTCAGCCCGCGCCCCGCGGCAGCGCCCAGTGCACGTGAGCTCCCGTGATAACAGTCCCCCCATCCAGCTGCGAGCCTGCTGCCCTGGATCCCGTGTGTGGAGCCCACACGGCAGACGCCTCTGCTCCTTCTGCCGCCCTGTCGGCCTCACCCTGGCCCCGGCCTCCTGGGCATTCTCTGTGCCCTGGGATGTTGCAGAGGACAGGACACGAGACAGCCAGGCCTCCCTGCACAACCTAGTTCCAGCGGGGACACCATCAGGGACTCATACCCGTCAGGGAGCGCGAGCTGCTGAAAGGACAGGGCAGGCAAAGGGCAATGCAGGGCAGCCGTCAAAGAGGCCAAGAAAAAGAAGGCCAGGCACGCATGGTCTGAGTCTGCACAGAGGGACGAGCCAGTGCCAGGGACAGAGGTGGGGCCCACCACCCAAGTAGAGGGACCTGAGCAAACAGGAGTGGTGGGGGTAAGGGGGGGTGTCTCTCCACCAGCCGTCCAGGTGGGTGGGGCCTGGGCAGGTGGGAGGCAGAGAAAGCCAGAGGGAGGCCTCACCCCTGTCCTGTTCCTGGAGATGAGCTGCTGTGAGGCAGTGATGTGTGTTCCTGGGGTCTGAGTGGCCCCCAGCCTCGGTGACCGGGCCCCGACCCTTCACACGAGCACCCCATGGGACGGCGTGGAGGTGTTGTGAAGGATGGGGGAGGGGTCTCCTGTTCCCCCTGGGGTGAGGTGGAGCCTGAAAGGCAAGGCCCATGGGGACACCAAGGAGGGACTTTGTTCCCCAGAGGAGGGGACACAGCCATGGCGTCTGAGCAGAAGGCCCAGGCGCTGGCCCTTGACCCCGAGCACTTTCATTCCAGATAAACTGCTGAGGCCTCACCCAGGAAAGTTCATGAGGAGCTCACCTGCGGGACGCCGGAGTCCTGCCACAAACAGGCCCCTCAGGTCTTCACCCCAGAAAGCTATGTCTCTGGGCACTGTAATTAACTTGATTAAATAGTCCTGCCCCGGAGGGAGGCTTTCTCAGTCCAGAAAAAAAACTAGAATTGAAACAGCCCAGAGACAGTAAATATGAAAATAAAAATGTCAGTTTCACACAGAATTAAAGAGACCTGAGTCAGGTAACAATGCACCACTCGATGCTCCTGGCAAAGGGTCCAGCTGGGTGAGCCAGCCTGAGGCCCCGAGAACGGCCTCTCACTTGTGGCACGCGTGGGTCTGTGGGCGCAGCCTCTGGGAGAGCCATCCTAATGGCTTGGCCACTCCCCAAAATCGCCAGTGCACGTGCCCTTTCACCCAGGAACACGGCCACCAAAGCTTCTCAGGTGGAAGAAGCCTGAGGGGTTGGCATCTCAGGCCTTTACTGCAGTGTTTTTGTGATGCAAATGTTGTCCCGGAAATGTTCTCCAGAGGATCTAGTTTATAAATGATGACCCATCGAGTGCAGATCTGCAGATCAGCGAGTGTGAGCATGCGAGACCCACCCGGTGCAGAGTGTGCACAGTAACACCCCATACGATAGATTTCAAAAAGCTCGAGATGTCTAGACATATATCAGTAGCACTGCAGTGTGCATGCTGAAAACCCACATCTCCCTGCAAGACACACGGATCGGGCGGTGGTTTCGGGCTCCCTGGGGCCAGGCTGAAGCCGCGGGCTGAAGTGGGAGGCACTCTGAGAGTCCGCATGCGTCGTTCCAGCTTTCAGTCCTTCCCTCCTTCTCTCTTTCCTTCCTTCCCTCATTCCCTCCTTTCCTCTTTCCTTCCCCCCTTCCTTCCCTCCTTTCCTC
>NW_022589704.1:1621851-1675460 GCF_004348235.1 Phoca vitulina | reverse complement strand
CCCCTTCCTTCCCTCCTTTCCTCTTTCCTTCCCCCCTTCCTTCCCTCTTTCCCTCCGTCCTTCCTTCTTTCTCCCTTTTCTTCCATGTGCATACACTGTATTTATTAAATAAGAACCCAAGCTGAGCCAACAAGGGGATAACTCCTGGGGAGGTGAACCCAGGCCTGGCCTTCCCCCCACCCAGCCCTCCCAGAGCCCTGGCTCTTAATATGTCAAGAGGCACTCATGTGCTCATTCATCTTTTCAGCAGGCTCTGACGTGGCCCCTGGCTGGGCTCAGACTGCAGCATCCCATGGACCCGTTCCATCGTCCTCCTTCCATCAGACTGCAGCATCCCATGACCCTGTTCCATCATCCTCCTTCCATCAGACCGCAGCATCCCATGACCTTGTTCCATCATCCTCCTTCCATCAGACTGCAGCATCCCATGGACCCTGTTCCATCGTCCTCCTTCCATCAGACCGCAGCATCCCATGACCCTGTTCCATTGTCCTTACTCCATCAGAGCGTAGCATCCCATGGACTCGTTCCATCGTCCTTGCTCCAGAGTGTAGCCTCCCATGGACTGGTTCCATTGTCCTTACTCCATCAGAGTGCACCATCCCATGGACATGTTTTATCGCCCTTGCTCCACCAGAGTGCAGCATCCCATGGACTTGTTCCATCATCCCTGCTCCATCAGAGTGCAGCATCCCATGGACCCGTTCCATTGTCCTCCTTCCATCAGAGTGCAGCATCCCATGGACTGGTTCCATCGTCCTCCTTCCATCAGAGTGCAGCATCCCATGGACCAGTTCCAGTGTCCTTGTTCCATCAGAGCGCAGCATCCCATGGACTGGTTCCATCGTCCTCCTTCCATCAGAGTGCAGCATCCCATGGACTGGTTCCATCCTCCTTGCTGCATCAGACTGCAGCATCCCATGGACCCATTCCATCATCCTTGTTCCATCAGAGTGCAGCATCCCATGGGCCAGTTCCATCATCCTTGCTCCATCAGAGTGCAGCATCCCATGGACAAGTTCCTGAGTCCTTGCCCCATCAGAGTGCAGCATCCCATGGACTGGTTCCATCCTCCTTGTTCCATCAGAGCACAGCATCCCATGGACCGGTTCCATCGTCCTCATTCCATCAGAGTGCAGCATCCCATGGACCAGTTCCAGTGTCCTTGTTCCATCAGAGTGCAGCATCCCATGGACTGGTTCCAGGTAAGGCCAGTCTTTGTTCTCCTAGAGGAGACAATGGTCTGCTTGCCTGAGGCTTCATGCATACCCTTACCACCTACTCTGGTCCAGTTCTAATTACTGGGACTTCCATTCATTAGTGCTTCAAGTCATTAGCTTGAGGGGGTTGGAAATGACCAGTTACTTCCTGATCACTGTGACCCAGGGCAACAAGGGTGGGCCACAGAGCAGCTGAGAACACACACAGATTTGACCATGTTCTCTCAGGCCATGGAGGACTTTCAGAAGTCATGTCTTGTTCTCGTGTCTGCCAAAAAACATTTGTCATGGAAGGACACCAGGGTGACAAACTATAAACTGGGTCCCTTTCCATCATAGGGCTGGCTCTCCCGGCTCACCCTCAGGCCCTCCAGCCACAAGGAGGCAGCCAGAGGTTGGCATGGGCGGTCAGGGTGCTCGCTCTCACCTGCCCTCAAAGACACTTGGGGAAAGGGGTGCCCCATAACTGTAAGCCAAGTAAGGGGACCTCACAGAAACCACAGCGGCAGGAACCACTTAAATCACCTGCCCTGGTCAGGGATGGAGGACAAATGTGGACCCCGCAGAGGTGAGGGTGGACACCGGGATCAGGCAACCCTGCAGGGGAGGGGCTGAATCCAGGGACAGGGGGAGAAGCTGGCCCAGCCAACTGGAGGAGATACAATTCAGGGGGATGAAAACAGAGATATCCACACGGAAGGGGGTCTCCCAGCAGCGCCCCAGCACACACATCCGCTCCCCTCGAGGGTTCCAGCCCAGTTGGCCTATTCTGCCCACAGCGCGGCCCCCACACTCCCAGCCTGAGGTGGCCCCTCACTGGGGGAGAAGAAAATTCATGAATTGGAAACAGCTCAAGGTTTAGAATTAGCCCCAGTGGGGCTGTTGTGAAGCTCGAGAAACCATTGCTGTGCTCAACGGGGACCTGCAGAGACTCGGAGCTCTGCGGAGACGGCCCTGGGAGCTGCAGGGAACTGGTCCAGCCCACACACAGGCAAGGAAGAGGCACCCGAGAGAGCAGAGGGGCTTTCTGCTCCCCATCGCTCGGCAGCCAGTCCCTGGGCTTGGGCGACCAGACAGCCTGCTTGGCAGGGGGAAGCTCGGGGCCTCCAGGAGCCACGTGCTGACTACACTTCAGGAAGCTTCCACTGTCCAGTTGGAGTGGCATCCAGAGCATTGCCCATAATCACCCGCAAACACGATTAAGACATTCTTCTGTTTTCTAACCACACGTCTGTGTGAGACCTGGTTATCTTCACAGGCCTCCACCCAGACGCTCCGCGGCAGCAAGGGGTTGCCGAAGCAGATGCAGAAAGTCTTCTGGGTAAAGCCCCGCAGTACCAAGACCTGCAAAACAGAAGAATGTTAAAGCCACGTTTCTCCTTTTCTTTTTTTTTTTTTCTTTTTGGAAAACATAATTAATTTTCATCAAAAGTGTGTGATTTGTCAAACAATGAATCATGGAACACTATATCGAAAACTAATGATGTAATGTATGGGGATTAACATAACAATAAAAAAAATTAAAAAAAAAAAGTGTGTGATTTGTGCTGACATGGGATAGGCTTGTTACAGTTCATTTTTCATAAATTAACAAATAAATATTTACACGGATCCCCGACGGTCCTTTCTAATGCCGTGCACATGACACAAATTTGCACACATGAGAGGCCCTGACGCGGGCTGCAGTCAGCTGAGCACTGTGCTGGGAACTGCTGACCTAAAACCATGAATCACCAACCTCCAAGCCCTCAAATACCTGCGTCTTGCTCACGGGCTGCTCGGTCACGTCTGGCAGCAGGCGGGAAGCCATCCCCACCCCGAGCGCCGCCAGCGCACGGTCTTCCCCTGTAACTGTGGGCACCTGTGACCCGCGCCCTTCATTTCTCATCCCCTCTCGTCAGGACCACCGCACCATCATTATTGCATAAAATACGCAGAAGTCCCAGAAAAAAATCAAATCCTACTACCCAGAGGTACCACGACCATTTTGATGGTTCCTTCAACCTTGTATTTGGGTAGTTTTAGTTTGTTTGTGGGAGGTTGCCCTTTAGTACAACCCACCCCTCAGTTAATGCCTGGCCTGACGATCTCAGAATGGCCCTGGGTCACCTGCTACCACGGATGAGGCCCCAGTCCTGTCCTCTCCCTCCCTTCTCCGTCAAAGGCCCCAGCATTTCTTTTTTTTTTTTTTTTAAGATTTTACTTATTTATTTGAGCAGGGGGAGTGGCAGGTAGACGGAGGAGGAAAAGCAGGCTCCCACTGAGCAAGGAGCCCAATGTGGGGCTCGATCCCAGGACTCTGGGATCATGACCTGAGCCAAAGGCAAACACTTAACTGACTGAGTCACCCAGGCGCCCAGGGCCCCAGCATTCCAAAACAGTGTCTCCCCTTCTCTCTGGAGGTTTCTGATGATGATCTCATTTGCAGTTACCTCTGGAGAGTACGGGCCAGTGTTCTTCTGAGAAGGTGGCAACCCAGCCTGTGGTCAGCCCTGTCAGCACTGGCCTGGCCCTCCCTGACCTTCCCTCACTGGCCTGTCCTTGCTGACCAGATCCTCCCTGACCTGAACCTCCCTGACCTGCCCTCACTGGCCTGCCCTCCCTGGCCTGCACTCACTGGCCTCACCCTCCCTGGCCTCATCCTCTCTAACCTGCCATCCCTGACCTGACCCTCACTGACCTGACCCTCGCTGACCTGATCTTCCCTGACCTGACCCTCCCTGGCCTGACCCTCTCTGACCTGACCCTCCCTGGCCTGACCCTCCCTGGCCTGACCCTCCCTGACCTGACCCTCCCTGACCTGGCCCTCCCTGACCTGACCCTCCCTGACCTGGCCCTCCCTGACCTGACCCTCGCTGACCTGACCCTCGCTGACCTGACCCTCCCTGACCTGACCCTCCCTGACCTGCCCTCCCTGGCCTGCCCTCCCTGGCCTGCACTCACTGGCCTCACCCTCCCTGGCCTCACCCTCTCTAACCTGCCATCCCTGACCTGACCCTCACTGACCTGGCCCTCGCTGACCTGACCCTCCCTGACCTGACCCTCCCTGACCTGACCCTCGCTGACCTGACCCGCACTGACCTGACCCTCGCTGACCTGACCCTCCCTGACCTGGCCTCACTGGACAGAGGCTGAGTGCACCTGGCCCCGAGCTCTCACCTTGTCATGGCATCCCAGCCTCACTGACCCTTAATCAGCCCAAGGCCACTCTCCCCCCGCTGACCTGGGGAGTTCTGGGTGAGCTGCAGAAGGCCCTGACCCTCTTCTGGGGGCACACGGGGGCGGGTGAGGGTCAGCCGTAACAAAATACCACACACTGAGGGGCTTAAAACAGCAGAACTTAGATCTCTCACAGTTCAGGGGCGGGAAGTCAGAGATCAGGTGTCCGCAAGCCTGCTTCCATCTGAGGCCATGAGGGAGAATCCCCTCCAGGGCCTCCCGGCTTCTGGTGGCCAGTGACAACCCCTGGTGTTCCTCGGCTTGTGGGGGCGTCACCCCATCTCCTCCCCGTGTTGTAAAGACACCAGTAGTTGGATTAGGGCCCACCCCCAGTGACCTCATCCTAACTGAACTAATTACCTCTGCCAAGACTCCATTTCCAAATAAGGTCACATTCTGAGGTTCTGGGCGGACATGAATTTGGGGTACACTGTCCAACCTGCTACAAGAGGGATTGATCGCCCCTCCTGAGCTGCCTCCTTTGTTACAACCTTAGATCTGCTGGTGGCATCAGGAAGTGAGTCTCTGCCCTTCCCGCCCGCCCCTGCCCCGCATGCCCCACCCCACGGGCCCCCTTCCCATGGGGCTCATATCCACGTGGGGGGAAAGGGGGTGGCCTACTGTGGGAAGTCCAGTCATCAGATTTCAAAAGCCCTCATGCAGGTGATGAGAAAGTTCTAGACTCGTTGTTGGTGCTCTCTGCCTGAAGGTGGAGGCCTCAGCACTATAGGGTGATCTGGAGAAGGGTCCCCCCCGACTATGCCCAGGGCAGCCCTGTCCTCGGACCTGGAATGGCTCAGCCTGCTGCCCACCCTGTCCACCAACACCACTCTGCCCAGACCGTCCCTGGCTGTGGTCCAGAACTGTGGGGCCACACTGGTCCCAGGATAATGAATGTGGTGCAGGGAGGCCCCTTCCCAAGCCCCCAGGTCCTTCTCAGCACGGAGAAGACCCCTGGCCTTCTGGACAATGCTCTGGTGTACTCAGCCCCCGGGTCCTGACTGCTCAGCAGGCCCCCCACTTTCCCTGGGCCTGGGTCCAGTTCCCACAGCCGCCTACAAACAGCCTTCTCATTCCCAGCATCAGGGTTGGGTTAAAACAGTTCTCTCTTCTGCATCCCCATAGCTGACCCTCCTCCACCCAGGCCTGTCCTCCAGAGGACCCCGTCTCGGGCCAGCACTGCCAGAGCTCTGTGCTCCTCCCCTGCACCCCTGCAGGACTCGGAGCCACCCGCTCCTCCGGGTTAGGTGTGACAAACCAGCCAGGCCAGGGACTGAAAGACACCTTCCAACGAGACAGGTCTCAGCACGAGTGACAAGGGCTCTGTGGATTGTCTTGTCATGTGAGCCAGGAAGAAAAACCCTACTTAAATCCAGAGAGGCAGGTGTCTGAGAGTCAGCCTTGTGTTGTTTTTTTTAATCTGAATGCAACTTCATCAGAGGCCATCATTTAAGATTTTTCATTTATAGGGACCCCACCCAGCCTCCTGGAAGCTGGGGACATTTGCAGACCTACCGTAGGGAAGTGGTCGGAGCCTAAAGCAAGAAGACCACTCTCAAAGTAAAATGGCTAAATAATTAACAAGGGTACCTACTTCATGGTGACACTCGCCTAAAGCATTAGGACTAGTACTTTGCAAAATGCCTAAGGTGTATCATGGATGTTTGATGAAAGTGGTTGGTCATCACTGTGATTTCTTTCACTTTAATTCCAGCGTAGTTGGCATGCGGCGGTCTACTAGTTTCAGGTGTATGGTATAGTGATTCAACACTTCCATACGTTACTCAGTGCTCATCAACATAAGTGTACTCTAGTGAATCAGCGTTTTTAAAACAAAAGAATTACCGAACAGCGGGAGCCTACCAGCCTGACTGGAAGGACCTCGGCAGAAAGTAGATTCTGCAGCTCGCTCTCCTCCTGAATCTTTATGCTTTCGAGTCACTGTAATCCCCTCCCAACACTGCACTAAGAATCAATTTTAGATGAGCTAAAGACAAATATGAAAGGAAAAGCTATAAATGTTTCTGGAAACAACGTTTTAGAAAAAACAAATTGGAGAATATTTTTATGATTTAGGGATAGCAAAGACTTTCCTGATAAAACCAAACAACTGAAAAGCACAAACCACAAAGGAAATGATTACTACACTCAACTGTATTCAAGTAAGAACTGATTTTCCACTTCCAGGGAGGGCAGGCTATTTTTCTGAGACTAACCATTCTGCTGAAAACAACTAGAAAATCTGGACAACATGCAGAAAATCAATGGTGTGAAGGAATTGGAGAGAATTACCAGGCCAGCGAGGAGCTAGGGATCAACATTCCAGAGGAAAGGGACGTTCAGAAAGATGTCCCCAATTTTCAGTGCCTCTGTTGCCCAGGACACCCAAACAGAGCCAGAGAATCTAAGCAGAGCTTCCAGTAATTGGATGGGACCAGAAGGACCAAAGTTGCTATCCATCCCCACGAAAAGGACGGCAGGGCAGAGAGATGTAAGCAATCCAGGGCATCAGCAGGGACCCTTCAGAAGTATGAGTGCACCACAGAGAAATAGATCAGCCCTTTCAAAGAGGAAAGCCCACCCCAGTCAACAATCCAGACCAGATTAGGATAATCTACCAGAAATAAACTCAAATGCTTGCCTCACTGAAAGCAAACCTGTCTGTAAAAAGTTAAAACCATCCAGAATTTCAATTAAATATATCAATTTTTAAAACACGGTGTCCAGCATTTAATTTGAAATCACCAGGCACATCAAAAGAGAAGATCATTTGACAGCAAACCAGCGGAAAAATACAAACAGTACAAACGAGAGTCTCGATACTGGATTTGACAAAATTTAAAATAACTGTGATTAACAAATTCAAGAAAATAGATGATAAGATGGGCACTTTCACCAAAGAACTGGGATGTATTTTAGAAGAATCAAATGGAAATTCTAGAACTGAAATCTGCACTGAATGAAAAGGAATAACTAGATGGGTTTTAATAGGCAGTGAGACACAAAGAGGATTAGTGAGCCAGGGGGAGGGGGGTGACAGAAAATACTTGGATTGAGGAGGGGACATTTTTTAAAAGTATAAGAGAAAAAGAGGGTATGGAGGAGGGTTTAATATGCATGAATTTAGAACCCCTGAAAAAGGACAAGGGGAGAATGTGTGAAAGCAATGTTTGGGGAGAAAGGCCAAGAATTTTTCAAATCGCTGAAAGAGTTTAAACAGAACCAGGAAGTACCACAAAGCATGATAAATACAAAAGAAAATACACCTAGGCACACACCACACCAAAACCACTGTAAAGAAAAGACAAAGGCTTAAACTCACCAGAGAATAGAGATTACCTTCAGAGCACCAACAGGACTGACAGTCGGTTCCCAACAGAACCAGCGGGAGCCCGAAGACAATGCCACAGTGATGTGACTCCCCAGTGCACTGGGGAGAAAAATAAAACCAAAAAACTGCTCACCGATAATTCCACAGAGCAAAACACATCCTTTGAAAACGAAAATGAGAAAAGACATTTCAGAAAAAAACTGATAGATTTCAGTGCTCTAGTCGCAGACTGAAGGAAATTCTAAGGGACATTAATGCTCAGAAATGCAGAAAGAAAGAAATTGCAATGAAAAATAAAATATGCAAATAAATCAAAATTAAAATCACCTGCAAGAAACAAAAATAGTAATGTCATGTGAAGTATAAAAAGATACATATGGATAAATGTGTCTAAACAATAGCAAACAAGCTGAGATGAGAATAAGTCGAATTAAACTTTGAAGGTCCTTACATTGACTAAGAATAAAAAGCACTGATTTATATCAGATTGCAATATCAACATTGGGAGAAATTGTTTTTAAAAAAGTAGAACAAATTAAAAGGTGGGGGAAATGGAAAGAAAATTAACCCAAGACATAGCAAGAAAGGAGAAAAAGGAAATTCAAATTTGTATACATCTAATAAAATTGCCTAAAAAGACATAGAAAAATGGAGATGAATATATATGTATGTATGTATATCTTTTAGATGTATATACACACATGGTGTATTATATAGATATTATATAGACATTCATGTGTTTGTGTACAAATTAACAGATAAAAGAGGGAAATCAAGATCACCTTGATAAACACAGAAAAGCATTTGTCAGAATTCATCATCCATTCACTTCAGCATTCCCCAAATGCTCATAAACAAGTTCAACAGGTTACAGGACACAAAGTTAACATAAGAAACCAGTTGTGTTTCCATAACTTATCAATAACCAGTCCAAAGTGAATTTTTAAAATTCCATTTTTAATTGCATCAAAAATAATTACATACTTAGGAATATATTTTAACAAAGGAAACACAAGACTTGTACTCTGAAAACCACAACATCGTTGTAAAAAAACTAAAGAAGACCTAAATAATGGAAAGACATCACATGTTCATGGACTTGAAATGGTGGTACTCCTCAAAATGATGCACGCATTCAACTTGATCTCTATCAAAATCCCAGCTAGATTTTTTTTAATTGACAAGCTGATCCTGAAATTCATATAGAAACGCAAGCAACTAATAATAGCCAAAATAATTTTGAAAAAGAAGAACAAAGAGGACTCACACTTTCCAATTTCAAAAGTTACAAAGTGATAATAATCAAGACACTGTGATACCAGTGTAAAAATATACATAAATAAATGGAATATAATTGAAAATCTGGAACTAAATCCTTAAGTGTGTGACTTTCAACAAATAGACTCTGGGACATCTGGATATTCACATGCCAAAGAACAAAGTAGGACCATTAATAGAACACACAAAAATTAACTCAAAATGTGGATCATAGACCTAAATGCATGAGCTAAAGCTATAAACGTTAAAAGAAAACATCAGGGTAACTTTTCATGATTTTAGTTTAGGAAATGTATCCTTAACTATGATATCAAAAGCACAAACAACAAAGGGGAAGAATAGATAAATTGGATGCCATCACAACTGAAAACTTTTGTGCAGCACATGAAGAAAATGAAGACTCTCAAAATGGGAGAAGATATTTGCATATCATACATCTGATAAGGGACTTATATCCAGAATATAGGAAGAATTCTTGCCACTCAACAATCAAGAGACAAGATACCCAGTTAAAACATGGGCAAAGGATCTGAATAAACGTTTCTCCAAAGAAGACGTACAAAAGGCCAACAAGCACGTGAAAAGGTGCTCAACATCATAAGTCATTAGAGAAACACAAATCAAAACCACAAGGAGATGCACTTCATATCCACTAGCAGGGCTAACATTTTCTTTAAAAAAAAAAAAAATTAAAATAACAAGTGTTGATAAGGATGTGAAAATTGGAGCCCTCAGACCTAGCTGGTGGGATTGGAAAACTGGTCAGCCACTTTGGAAAACAGTTCAGCAGTTGCTCAAACTGTGAAATGAAAGTGGCCCTGGGTCTCAGGGATTCCACTCCTCGGTGTGCATCCATGAGGAATGAAAACATGTCGGGAGCACGGGAGCTGTGCGCAGATTCTCATGGCCGCCTTATCCATAAGAGCCAAAGGGTGCAAACAGGAATGCCCATCGGTGGGTGAATAAACAAAATGCGGTACATTCATTCAGCTGAAGATTATTTGATCATAAAAAGGCTTGAAGTTCTGATACACACTACAACATGGATAAAAAACCTTAGAAACTACGGTACGTGAAAGGAGCCAGACACGAAAGACCACATATCATAGCCTCCGTTTATGAGAAATATCCAGAATAAGTAAATCTACAGAGACAGAAAGTGCATTAGAGCTGCAGGAGGGCATGAGGAAAGACTGCTGATAAGGACAAGGCTCCTTGTGGGGGCGTGGGGAAATGCTCTAGGACCCATTAGACCACATTAGATGGGGACGGGTCACTGTGGCTTTGAGACAGTGTGTCCCGGAAAGGGCTCCACCAAGTGGGGCTCTGTAAGGTCTCCTGCTCGTGGGACTCCACCCCACGGCGACTCCCCCAGCAGCCCACCGCCTGGTCACACAACACTGGTGAATCGTATACTTCAAAACAGTGCATTTTTATGGAATGAATTATATCTCAGTATGGCTGTTATTAAATAAAAGGGTATTGTCAAAGACATTTTTTTAAAACTCACTTAAACATCGGAGCATTTTTCCTCACTTGTAAAATGATATATCACCTGAATCATGAATATGCTTGCTGGTTGTAAAGAGCAAATGTGACCATGTATTAAATATGCCTTAAAAATATTTAAATGGTAAGTGGTACAGAGTTACTCACTAAGAACTGTAGCCCTGGATGTGAGCTACGGAAGGACTGCTTCAGGCGCTGGTTAACTGGTGGCAGCCAACACCGATCCCTGGGAGAGCCAAGCAGGTGCCGCAGCTCCAGGCGGTCTTGAACGCAGGGCGGGGGGATCCCAACAGCACCCAGCAACCCCCATGAGCTGAGGACGCACAGCACGGGGACCGGGGAGGGAGAGCATCTGGAGTGTGCCTAGCAGAGCGCGGGGCGGAGGGCGGCGCAGGGCGGGAGGAGCTTCTCTGCACTGCTGAGGACTGGTTTGGCATGCATGGGGTTAAATTTCATAACCCTGAGCATTCTCTGCATCCTTTGAATGCCCTGCTCACAACAAGTGAGGACTCTCTCCACTGTGGCCCCGGGCATCTCCCTGCCTGGCTACATGGTGCTCAGTCTGTGTCCTGGGACCCCCGCTCTCTGCGTCCCTCCGGCATGGAGGACGGGTGGAGGTGCACCTCACCGTTGTGGAGGGAGGGCAAGGATGGGCTCAGCAACCCTTCTGCCACCCTGAGTCAGCGTCCCTGGTCCCCTAGGTCTGTGGGTCATGTGGGTAAGTGGAAAGCCCTCTGACTCAGTGAGGACATGGAAGGCGCCTTTCTCCAGCTCCAGAAAGATGTGTGGGCTTGCACAGACCCACTTGCTTTCCCCACAAGAGTTTTCTCTCCTGCTGGGCTGTCTGGATTCCTGGAGACGTGCCTATCCCCTCCCTGCGGCGGCCACCCAGCCCCATGAGCCCCCAGCTTTGCAAAGCCCTGGCCCCAGCAGCTCATTATCCAAGTCATCCTGGCGGTGGGCTGCTGGGGGAGTCGCCGTGGGGTGGAGTCCCACGAGCAGGAGACCTTACAGAGCCCCACTCGGTGGAGCCCTTTCCGGGACACACTGTCTCAAAGCCACAGTGACCCGTCCCCATCTTCAGCCACCACCCCAATGTGCAGATGCGCCCTTCGAGAGCGCCCGGTGGTGGGATCCGAGGGGATGGCGGTGCTGGTCCCTAAAGCCAGATATTGGCCACTGATATCCTTAATGTGGCAGATTTACTATTTGAATGGGTGTTTATGTTGTGAGTGAGGACTGGGGTGGAGGTATGAGGGTTTACCCCACAAATTCCACACCTAAGAATCCCTCCGGCAGGCCGACTCTCCCATATGCTGAAGGAAGCACGGTAATTGTGAGAAAGAAAAAAAAAAAATGGGTACAGCCCAAATGCCCACTGATAAGGAACAGTTCAACGGGAAAACCTCCAAAGGCATCACGACGTGAAAGAAGCCCCCGGGAGGCCAAGTGCACACGTGTATTCGCACCAGCACATGCACGCCTGCTCGGGAGGCTGCCCTGAGGCGCGGCCACGGGGCTAACGCGGGTGCCCGTGGGGAGGCCAGCGGGCCGCACAGGAGCGGCGGAGAGAGCGTCACCTGCCCAGGGGAGGGCGTGTGCGCCCCGCTGTGCGATGAATGTGTGCATGAGAGCAGGTGCCACGTGGCGAGGTCACAGCCGGTCACACCCGAAATGGCAGCTGCCGGTGCAGCCCCGTCCTGACGCCACCGTGAAATCCGGGATGACGCGGGGTCAGGACCGCTGCCACGGGCTCTGTGTCCAGGGTCCCGCCGGGCACTCGCTGCCTCCAAGGCCTGTGTCCTTGGGACCCCACACACCCAGGGGCGGCAAACATCCGCCTGCGGCCTGGGCACCACCAGGTGGGAAGACCGGCAAACGGCGGCAAGGGACAAGAAAGGAGCAAGGACGCTGCGTCCCCCTAGCGCGTCCTCGGAAACCCGGTAGGGCCTCTGCCTCCATGCGCCTGGAGAGCTGTCGTTAGCCAGGACCCCCGCCAGGAAGGGGTCCGTTTGTGGTTTGAATCAGATGGGTGGCCTTGCAGCATGGCAGACCCTTGTCTCGGGGGTATGGCGGGACAGAGAACAGAGCAGTGGGGCCAGATCACAGCCTCCGATTTTTAGATACATACTTGTGAGCCTGTTACCTGGATTATTTTTAGGTATGTAAATACAAGCAGGCCGTTTAGGTTCTCAGAGCCCCAGGTTCCACATCAGTGAGGTGGGCGGCTGCGTGCTCACTCGGCAGGTTCTCCCAAAGGGCAAAGAGAGCAGGACTCCCAGGTAAAGACTGGTCGGCTGTTGGAGCTGTGGGAGGGGTTTTAAACAAGACAGAGACGAGGGGAGGGACCTTCTCAGACCTGAGATCTCAGGGACAGTGGGCAGGAGACCCCAGCCTGGCGACTCACAGGGGAAAGCAGGGCCGAGAAGCGCCCAGGAAGGCTCCAGCCAGGAGTGCGTGGACCCCTCCCAACACCCCAAAGACCCGTCCTTCAACACTGCCCATGAAGGGTGGGGAAAATAAAGACCCGCCAGAATGGCCGCATGCCTTCCTGGAATCTTACACGAGAACTTGGGTGAAAAGAGCAGGAAACCAGGAGAGGATCAGGCAGAAGGCCTGGCGCCTCCCCAAGGAGGGCTGCGCAGGACCCAGGGAGGCTCGCGCACGGCACGGGTGCCCCGGAAGTGGGCTCTGGAACAGGGGCGCAGACAACACATCCCCCAGCCGGGAGCACCTGAAACACGGGGTCAGCAACACGTAACAGGGCTGAACATGGAAAAAAACATAACAGATTTGAAAGTCTGGGAAAACCCAGGAGACTTGGCATCCCCTGGTTCTTCTGTGACTAATACTGACCAAATTCCCCACGTGGACATGTCACTTATTTCCAAATTAGGATAATCTATATCTACAAGACACAAAGACTGGAGCCTGGTTACAGAGCAGGATGTAGACAATTCACGCCTTGGTGATGGGAAAGGGACTGTGGATGTGGGAGGAGGTCAGGGCGATAAGGGAAATCTGTGTCCTAAGATGGCCGACCCATCCAGCGGGAGAGTCCCCGTCCTTGCCCTGGGGCTCTTCCGGGTTCCTCTCCCTGCCCCGCTTCCCGCACGTGCCAAAGGTGCCCAGTATGCAGAAGTAGAAGTGTATAAATTGCCCCCTTTGTTTGTGCTCAGGGCTCAGACCTTTGGAGACCACTCTCCTCTGAGCCCGCCCGTGTTAAATAAACCTCCTATCCTCCAAGATCTCCGGGTGCTGCTTGGTTCTTCTGTCGGGCGATCCAGTCCAGGTTCCGTAACAAGGGGACAGAACCGTCTGGGGTGAGATCAGGCTGTGACCGCCATAATCCAGGGCAAAGGACTAAACACCATGTGCGGACTGCTCGTGGTGTAACTGTTGGTTGTCACAAGGTTAAAAGGGGACGAATTTCTGTAATCTCCCTGGAGGGACGCAGGGGCAGGGAGTGAGCCCAGCGCCAGCTGACCGTTCCCCCACAAAGCTTCCACACCCTCGTTCACGGAGCTCACACTGTCTTCCCATCGTACACCAGCCGTATCCCACATGCTTTCCTCACCCAGAGATGAGGGACGCAGGCGGAACCAGCTGTCACCGGTGGGCTCCCTGGAGGGGGCTCCCTGGAGGCGGGCTCCCCTGTGGACATTTCTGCGCCGGTGGGGAGTGCTCTCCAGGACCACGCCTGTCGCAGAGGCACTCTCTCCTGGCCCCTTGGTGTCTTGGCTGAAGAAGCCTGAAGTAAGCGGGCGGCAGCTACCCCTCCTGGGGTAATGCAACCCGCCCAGGAACCAAGCCTTGCAGACCCACCACACCCAGCGTCGCGTGATGCAACAAGACACCAGCATGGCTGCAGGGGACGAAGACAAGGGCCAGTCCAATGCCATCCCTTGGTCCTGCGTGTTCTCCCCGCAGGGGAGACGGTGTCACGCAGGGCCGCTGCCGAGCAGCTGTTCTGGGCCCTGGGCCGGGCGGCGGGGAGGAGCCCGTGGGCCGTAGCTGTGGCGGGAAGTGTGGCCCCCCGGCGTCGTTCTGTGGGGCGGGGCCCAGGAAGGCCCTTCCGTCTCCTCCGCGCACTGACGCAAAGCCAGGGCAGGGCGGCTCGCCCCTTGGATGTCTCCCCCACGCACCAGGAGCCCCTCTCTTGTTCATAGACGCCATCTTCATCTCTAGACGGAGCTGCTCTTAAAGCGTCCCTCGGCTGGCAAGCCGGTCCCTCCCGGGTTTCCATCAGCCTGTGGTCCGCCCGAACCCCACAGCGCAAGCACCGCTCCTGCTCTGGAGCCCGCTGAGTCCGCCGTGTGGCCGCCCTCCGCACCCTCTGGCAGCGTCTTCACGTCCATCGGTCAACGGGCCTCAGAAGCCGCCAAGGGCTTGGTCCTGCCAGACGAGGGCTCCCAGGGCTGCGGGGGACGGGCAGGTGCCACAGGCAGAGCTCGGTGTGCACGGGGAAGGCAGAGCCAGTAGGCCTGGCCCTGGGACGCCCGGAGCACACTGCCCGGGCTGGGGGGGCGACGGCTTCCACACCCACGTTCACGGAGCTCACACGGCCCTCCCGTCGTACGCCAGCGTATCCCACATGCTTTCCTCACCCAGATTGGACCCCGGACACGCGGAGATGCCCCGTGCCCAGCACGCCCGCTCCGTGCCTGAGCGCAGGGCTGCCTTCGGCGGGAGGCCGCGAGTGTCTCGGTGGTAGACTTTCTGCCTGACAAGTGTGCGTGCACAGCAGCGGCTGCGGCCTCCGCCGGGCCCCTTGGCAGCCCGCGCGCCTGGGCAGTGTCGCCCGTCCCACCGCTGGCCCCAGGGAGTCGGCAGGGCCCCTCCCCATCCTGCCGCCCTGCTGCCCCAGCAGCACCCATCACTGCGGCCACACCTGAGCCCAGCGCTCTCCACACGTGGTCCCGGTGTCCAGGGCGCTACAGGCACGCCGTCCGGTGGACACTGCTGCTCATTTCGGAGCACGTGGAACCTGGCGCGGCAAGAAGGCTCCACGAGGCCCGCAGGGTTGGTTCTGCGTCACCGAGCTCGGGCCGGCGGCTCAGCAGGTGGAGCCCTCAATGTCTCGGGCAGGTGCTGCGGGCGCAGGGGCAGGGAGGCACAGACACGTGCAGGACGGGGTCTGTGGCTCCGTGGCTCCGTGGCTCTGGGACGGGGGAGCCCGTCACATTCCAGCATCTTCATTGTTCGATGATGTTCGCAGGAATGTGACACTTCTGTTGGGTATAAATTGGACATTATTAAGGTCAGCAACATGACTGGGAGGGGAAGGCAGCAGGGAGAGAGCGGGTATTTAACGAAATACTTCGCCGGGAATCTGGGTGATGGGAAAGCAAAGTTGGCCTTCCCAGTCCCTCTGGCAGCTTCAGTACCGAGAAGGCCTGCTGGCCGGCATTGTTAAATTTTGCTTTTTCATTTTAAAGTAACAGCCGCTGCCTCTTTTCACTTGCAAAGATCTCAGGTGTTTCACCAAGAAAGTCACAAAACAGGAATGAGCTGGAGAACCGTGTTTGCCCTCTTCCGGGTCCACCTGTGGGTCCAGGGTCCCAGTCGCCACCTTGACAATTTCGGACCCCAGCGCTTGTGTGCCATCCGGGGCCGCGGTGGGGGTCGGGACGTCCGCGAGGGGTGCATGTGGGAGGGGGAAGCGGGGCCATCACCATCCCCCACCGCGTCTACGAAGCTCTCCAGCAGTGCTGATGTTCAAGGAAGCAATCGGAACAAAAATGATTACTCTCCTCTTTTAACACCTTCTTGCTATTTATATAACATTTTCCCCCAGTCTTGGGAAAAGTGTTGACATTTTACTCTGGGTGTTTAGTGTCCTGGGGCTGCCCTAACAAATTGCCACTCTTGGGGTGGCTTCAAACCACAGACACGCATTCTCCTGCAGACTAAAGCTTCCCCCACCGCAGGAGAGGCCTCCGGCCTGGCGTCCGTCCATCCATCCATCCGTCCTGGCGTCCGGCAGCAGCACCCCGGCTCCCGGGCCCCTCCAGTGTCGCTCCCCACGGGCTCCTCCCATCACAAGTCCGCACTCTGGGCCTCCCGGTTCCCTCGAATTCCCTCGGTCTTACTTACCCTGCAGCATCTGAGCCCCCACTCGTGAGATGTCATGTCCCTGCTGCTTAGGCTTTCTGGTTATGTGGCAGCGAGAAGCCTGAGGGTCGGGTGGAGAGTGCAGGAGCCCTAGCCAAGGCTCCTGTGAGTCGGCTTTGCCCGGAGTGGTGTTTTCAGCAGGAGGGGTCCGTGGCAATACGCGGCCAGTGCCGGAATGCAGAGTTGAACCTCCTTCCTCCTGCCCCGGGGTGCGGGGGAGTCTGGGCTAACTCAGCCAAGCACAATGAGCGTCCGCGGACCCCTGGAGCTGGTCCTGGGGCTCAGCCCCGCGCCTGGACCTGGACGCTCCCCTGACCGGCACCTTCCCTTGCAGAGGCATCTGGGGTGCATTGCCGCACCAACCGCCCCCTTTCTCAACTGCCCCGGGCACTCCTAAGGAAGGCAGGGTCTGTGCCCCTGGCCTGTCTGTTGTGTCGGCCGCCGTGTGGCTTGGCACGCTGCTCTGGCTAAATCCTGTTTTGTTAAAACTTTTGACATTTTATTTATCATGAATGCTTTGCACTTGGTCTTCTGAAATATTGCATGAAAATCGCATTTGACTTGAATGCTGAGGTTGATGCCCCCTCCCTTTTGTGCCTGAGGTCAGCGCCTTACGCCTCCAGCCCCGGCTCGAATGGTGGCCCCAGATATTGCCTTGAACCAAACACCACGGCGACGGCACCAGGGCGCCATTTCGTCACAAGGAGTAGGAGGCGGGTGTGCGGGAAGATGGGCCTGACCGTGTTCAGTAGGTCCTCTGTTGCGGCCAGCCCCTGGGGACACAGAGGTACGGCCGGCGTCATCCCTGCCCCGAGCGTTCAGAGTGGACGCGTGCACTTGGAGAAGCTCGAGCGGCAGGCAGCCAGGCGGGGGGCGGCGGGAGGGTCCCCCCGCCTGCGCACTGAAGTGTGTGGGCAGGGGGCTTCTCGCTGTGGCTGCAGCACGGGGGGCTCAGAGGTCAGGGAGGAAGGGCGGGGCAGTGGAGGCTGCAGCAGCTGGATCCAGCTGTTGGGGGCCCACTGTGAGAACCTCTTCCAGCTCCGTGCTCACTGACCTCCCAGTGGAGCTCAGATCAGCCGTGATGGCATGCTGGGAGGCCTGAACGGGGAGCGAGCGTGCCACCAGCCGGGGCTCTTGTGGTTGCTGCTCCAGGGAGCACAGAGCCGGCCCTGGGCACGGGCCTTACCCCCAGAGCCCTGGCCGTGGACACGCTGTGGGCTTTCCAGAAGTCAGGAGCTCTGGAGAGGGACTCAGTGGCAGGTCAGCCAGACCGTCGCCAGGGAGGCCAGGTGGGGTCACCTCCAAAACAGCGAGCAGTGACGGGGCCAGACTGCACGGCCAGGCAGACCCAGGGCGCGTCGTCTGGTCCGTCCTCACCCGGGAGGTGTAGCGGCACCGTCCACAGCTCACAGGGGAGGCTCAGCAACCGGCCCCGAGTAACCCTCGGAGAGGGCCCAGGCGAACGTCCACACGGCAAGAGGAAAAGAAACGTCCAGAAGCGTTCAGAGAATAGGTCCCTCAGCCAGAGGAGAAGTCAGACTGGCATCCAGCTTGTCATCAGCAGCTCTGGATTCTAGAAGACAACTGACACCTGCCAAGCGCCAGAGGAATGTCAGGTCGAACCTGGAATTCTATATCCAGCCCAGCCATGAACACCTCACACGTCACCTGAATAATCCAACCCCGAAAACAAGAAAATACCACCTCAGAGCCTCCTTTCTATTATTTTAAAAGAGAGAATTATAATGCATTACATATCAACCCCACTAATTTCGTAAATGAAATAAAACACGACAGCACTCCTGTGCCCGTGACAGGTTATGTGTGAATATAACATGTTAGACCCCAGGTCCACACCACAAACCCTCTGCCTGCCGGGGACACATGGTTGCCAGGCGCACTGGGACGCATCCGAGCACCAGCAACTTCTCTCCCGTCCCTGTGCTGACATCCGACATTCTACCTAGCGTGGGCCGTGGGATTCAAGACTTTTGCCACACATGTTCTGCTTAAGATATCATATTGCATTTCGAGGATAGCAATGCAACTTTTCCCTGTATAAACAAGCATCAGCTGAAAACCTTGTTTTGGAAGCTGCGTGTGTTCTACCACTTGGTACTAAACTCCGAGGACATCCTGGGAAACACTAACCAGGGAGAGATTCTGGGAGGTACGCCCTGGGTGGCAAACGATCAATAAGCAAAATGAGTGGAGAATAGAGACATTTCCCAGAAACCACACAAGGATGCCTGTCATTATTTTCAAGGTAATTTGCATACCGTGAAGCCCTATTGTAAAGTGTTCGATTCTCAAGTTTATGCAACCATCATCGCTCTGATTCCAGAAACTTTTATCACCCCAAACTGAAACCCCATAACCAACAGCAGCCACTCCCCAGGCTTCTGTCCCCCAGCCCCTGACAACCGCTAGTCTCCTTTCTGTTTCTGTGGATTTCCCTATTCTGGACATTTCAAATCAATGGAGTCTTACAACATGTAGCCTTTTGTCTTTTTTTACTCAGCATAACATTTTCAAGGTCCATCCATGTCGTGGCGTGCATCAGCACTTCGTTCCTTTCTATAGCTGGAGAATATTCCATTGCATGGGTATACATCTTGTCTATCCATCCCTCTGTGGATGTTCATTTAGGTTGTTTCCACTTTGGGATTTTCAGGATCATGTTACTATGAACATTTGTGTACACATTCTGTGTGGATATATATTTCCAATTTTCCCAGCTATGTATCTAAGAATAGAAGTTCTGGGTCACATGGCAATTCCATGTTAGGGTTTCTGAGGAGCTACCAGACTATCTTCCAGAGTCACTACACCATTTTGCACCCCAGCAGCATGCACGAGGGTTCCAGTTTCTCCACATCCTCGACAACACTTAGTATCCGACGTTTTGATTCTAACCATCCTCACGGACGTGAAGTGGCATCTCCCTGTGGATTTAATTTGCTTTCCTCTAACAACTGACAATGTTGAGTATCTTTCCAGGTACTTAATGCCCATCCATACATCTTCCTTAGAGAAATGTCTATTTAGATCCTTTGCCATTTGTAATTGTGTTGCTTATCTTTTAATTGTTGAGTTGTAACTGTTCCTCATATATTCTAGATACTAGACCCTTATCAGATATGTGATTTGCAAATATTTTCTCCCACTCTGTAGGTTGTCTTTTCACTTTTAGTGTCCTTTGGCACATGTAAGTTTTTAATTGTGATGAAGTCTAATTTATTTTTTTTCTTTGCTTGTGATAAGAATGTGTCCTTGAAAAATGAAGGAGTCATGTGCAACCGAGGGAGAGAAGATCCGTGACAGCAGGTGCCACTCAGGGAGGAAAGGTGAAGATGTCCTGACTCCAGTGGTGGGGCCATCTAGCAAGCAGCACCCCAAGACCGAAGTGAGCAGACAGAAGCTCCAGAAGGAAACATCATGGAGAAGGGGGCATTTCAAAGATCAGGTACCAACCTTGAGACCCTTACACAACTCACTGAGTGGTAAAGACAGTGTGAGGGGGGAAAAAGGCAACTAATAATTCTAGGAAAACCAAACAGCTAGACCATTAAAGGAAACGGGATCTTAACTCTGAAATAAATAATGTTTTGACTTTAAGGTAAGTATCTACATAATCACAATAAAGTAAACAGTATTGGTTTTTAGATTTTAGATTTTGAGCTTGAGGGTAAAGTAGAAAAGACTTCATTACGATTTCAGTGCAGTGTGCAAATGCCATCCACCTTGACAAGGGGAAAGTCAAATGCCAGATGACAGAGGCTGGGAGTAGGAAGGACTGGAAAGAGCTGGATGGCAGGACAGGGGACTCTAAGATCGTCATCGTACAAAGTGGGAACTTGAGAAATAACAGTGACGGTTGGCGAGAAGATGATCAATGAGAGAGTTGAGCACCGGGACGTAAGGATGTTGCAATCAGAGGGCATGAGGGGCTGAATTCTCTGCTGCCATCATAGGGAGACAGAGGGCAGGAGACGGCACATAAAACATCCGTGGGAGAGTATCATTCCAGATGCCAGGCATGTCATGGGGAGTCCAGAGCTGATCACCAGACAGACGAGAACTAGAAGGTAAGCGTTGTCATCCCAGTGAATCACTGAATTCTACTCCTGACACTAATATCATACTCTATGTTAACTAACTGGAACTTAAACAGAAACCTGAAACAAAAAATTAAAATGAAAAAGTTAAAAAGTCGTCACCTCAGGAGCAAGGCAAGGGGGCTTGCGAACAAGCAGGTGATTCACTCTTCCCATTGATACATCTCAACTATTTCAATACATTGATTTGAGATGTGAGTAATTCCTCACTTTTTTACGACACTAAGACATTAGTGGAAACAAATGGACAAAGAAAACAAAAAACTCATAATAAAAAACATGCAAACGGTCATTAGACATAGTTCTAAAATCTATTTAAATTCAGTGTTAGTCAATGAACACAAACAAAAGAGCAAAATAGCATGTTTTGTGTATCAAATTTGCCAAGGCTTTTAGAAATGGTAGTGCTGATGAGCTTGGGGTAAGACACACACTAATATTTTGCCAATGAGAGGACAAATCAATACAGCATTTCTAGAAAGCAAGTTGGCAAATGTGTATGAAGAGCCTTAAATGGTTTATATGCCCTCTCCCAGAAATTCCATCTCCAAAAATTAACTTAAATAAATAATAAGGAATTCAAAGATGTCTGTACAAAGATAATCTTCTCATCGCTGCCTAAAACAACAAAAACTCGACTGCAATCTATATGCGCATCATCATGACGTACCTGGGAACCAACGTGTCCTCAAGCCGATAACATGGGTACGAGACCTTGACTGAAATGGGAAAAACCCTGAAGTCACTTAACTGGTAGAAGCATAATACTGAACTGTCTATCATTTACGCGCTCAACTCTGTAAACATGTTCACACACGCTCATAGACGCAGAAATACCAAATCACGTGGATCAGCCCTGGACGGCTGAGTTAAGCCTTGGTTGCACATGCCATCCAGATACCAGCAGCCGGCCACCGCCAAGAGTGATTTCTCACCCGTGCCAGGGTCCGCCGTGGCTCAGCAGAGGGTCTGTCTGCATCACCTTCCTTGGCACCCACCTTGGGGAGGCTGCCTCCACTAGAAACATGGCTAATCTCAGAGGCAAAGAGGAAAGAGGCCCAGGGGCCCCAGACTCTGACTCGTAAAGAGCTCTCAGAAGTGAATGCCTTTCTTCCGCCCACATTTTGTTGACCAAAGAAGTCACAAAGCACACTCAAAGTCAGGACAGCACAGGACGCCTGATCCTTCCTTAGGGTGGGACTTGCCTATGGATGGACAAGAAGACAATCATGTCCTCAGTCTTCATACCGTCTCCTCTGATGGAGGACGCACCTGCCCACTTGCTCTCAGCCGCACTTACTTTTCCTTCCGCAGCTAGCGGTACATTTAATCTCACCTCCAGTCCTGACGCTGACAGCCTCGTTTCCCCACTCACGAGAGCAACACCCCCAGGTTCGGAGGTCCGTCACAGAGCAGCTTGGGCGAGGGGAGACGGAACGCCAGTATCCCTCCCCAGATGACGATGTCCGGCTCACGGTTTCCTTCCTCCGCGTTTCCCAGTACAACATTGCTGTCTAACCCCTGACGACACACTAATTTTATTTCCCTTGTGATTTACGTGCGCCTTTGCCCGGTTGCTACAATATCATATTCTTTTTCTTTCAAATCTAGTAACTATTAGACTGCGTCTTGAGTTGTTTGTGCTGGGTTGACGTTTTCGGGTACGTGGCGTGCTTGAAAGACAAGTCGTTCCCAAAGCTTTCTCTTTCTGTTTTAGAAGAGTTTTCTTGCAGTGTTTCTGGTTCTGTTAGGGTTCCTTGTCTGTGGTTGTTTGAAGTCACGGATACTTCCTGTGCGTGTCCTGGATCATCTTACCAACAACACCTGTCAGTGTCTCTCAAGCCTTGTTCCTTTTATTTTTTAAAATTTTAATTTGTTCTTACTTTTCCCTTTTGTGTTTCTTAAGGTATCATTTGTTGTGTTTATCACGCTGTGTTTCTCCCATTTGGATCTTCGCTTCGGAAGCGATTTTCTCCCCCGATTCCTAATTCTCTCTTGAATTGTGTCGGCTGACTTCTGGGTGTTTCTCACTGAGATGTCTGCCGCCTGGTATGGTTTGTATCATCTTCCGAATGTCCTTACCGCATTTTTAAACAGTAGGCTGCAATTTGTATCTGTCTCATGGGAACGCCCCTCTGTCATCTTTTCACTGCCTGTGGGAATACTACTCTCCTTTCTGTTAAAGTCACTTCCTTCTCTTGTCTTCTGGTAGTGTTCCAAGCGTGGCGCCCCCGCTCAGCCCCGCTCAGGTAGCTGTACTGTGTGGTTCCTCCCAGCGCGGACCGCTCCAAGGGCTGCTCTGATCTGATCGCCACTCGGGCCAGACCTCCCCGGGGTCTCGAGCCTTACCCGTGCATTGTCCCCATCCAAGTGGACGTGTGTGGGTTGGCGGTTGAAGTGGGTTGAACAGAGGCCCCCAAAATATGTGTCCAGGTCCTCGCCGCCAGAACCTGGGAGTGTGACCTTAACCTGGGAGTGTGACCCTAACCTGGGAGTGTGACCTTATTTGCAAAAAGGATGTTTGCAGATGTAACAAGTTAAGGATCCTGAGATGAAATCATCCTGGACTTAGTGTGGGCCCCAAATCCAGTGCCAGGTGCCCTTAAAGAGAAGCAGGGGGAGATCTGAGACACAGACACACAGGGAGAGGCCACCAGGAGACGGAGCCGGACATGGGAGTGAAGCAGTCACAGGCCCAGGGGCGCCTGGAGCCCCCAGGAGCTGGAAGAGGCAGGAAGGAGCCTCCCTGAGCCTCTGGAGGGAGCATGGCCCGGCCTACGCCTTCCTGTCAGACCTCTGGCCTCCAGGCCTGGGGGAGGGTAAGCTTCTGCTGCTGGAAGACACCCGGCTTCTGGGACTTTGTGACCACAGCCTGAGGACGTCCCCGCTCCAGCTCAGCTCCTCCTACTCCTGCACTTGCTCCCAGAGAGCGGTAGCAAATTCAATCACAGGACTGAGGAATTTAAAGGCACCGAAGGCCCACAACCTGAGCCCAGACAGCTGAGGAGACCGAAAACCCCGTGGGCCGTCCTGTGGGTTACGGCGCAGCAGGACGCCTGTCCACGTCCGGCCGCGCACAGGGCTCGGGCCCCGCTCTGGGCGGCAGCTCTCCCAGCGGCCCCCGCAAGTCTCTCATGCAGGTGGCATCGAACTGTCACAGAACCTACATCGGGGAGCAGAGGATGAAGGATGCTGGAGGGAGGGTGTGTGCGGGATCCCCCGCCTCTGAGTCTAACGTCTGTGGGGCGTTCCTGGGTTGGGACCCATTCTAACTCAACCTCAGGGTGGATTCCAAAGACAGGCAATGGGGTATTACTGGCTAAGAAAAAAAATTACAGTGCACAGCAGAGGAAAGCAACAGGAAGAAGAAACATCACCAGGCAAGGCTCAAGCCGGCTGGGGTCACGGAGAGGAAGAGCGCTGCAGGAGGGTGGGGGGCTCACGGGCCGCCCACCTCGGACACAGCTGGGGAGCCATCGAGGAGCGGGGACTTTGGTGTGTGGGTGTGTGACGCCCCTGTGGGCATGTCCACGCTGGCCCTCACCCCTCCCAGCCCCACGACTCCAGGCAAACACGTCACAACCTGGAGCCTCAGTTTCCCCAACTGCTAACTGAGAAAACGGAAAGCTCCAGCTTGACAGGAGTTTGTAAGGGTTAGAAGAGCCCGATGTGGGGTCTCCGGTGTGTCTGGCGCATCTCGCCTGGCAGAGGTGCCAATGACGTGGCTGTCACTGGCCCGCACAGCCCCCCGCCCCGGGCTACACAGGGATGGGGCAGGTGGGGGCCGGACCAGGGGCTTACCAGTGGCCTCAGAGGGGACAAGTGCCCCCCAGCGTTGTCACAGTCAAACCAATAGACATCAAGATGCCTGCGACGTCACCCTTCCCTCCAGGGCGACCAGGGCCGGAACGGACGGCTAAGCCCCCTGGGCGGGGATACGGAGCTCTCGGCCTGGAGTGGTGGCCAGTGAGCAACCCCGCCCCCAGCACAGAGCCTGCCCGACCTGCCAGGGTGTCTGTGTGCGTGCACACGCGTGTAGCAGCTCACAGGGACGGTGTGCGGGCTCTCCTGCATTGAAAGGTGGGTGTTTGCGAGCTGCACGCAACCGTGCCTCCTGGATGTGCGGGGCGAGGCCGCGGCGGCCCGCTGTGAGACAGTGCTCTGCGTCTTTCTCACAAGCCATGGCAGCAAGATGAAGACGGCTATTGTGGCCTGGGTGTGGTGTGAAGCCCGTTCACACTCACCTGCCCTCGCTCCATGCGCTCAGGACGGCCCGAGCGCCTCCGTGCGTGCAGCCGTCCCCGGAGCCGGTGCGGGCAGGGGGCAGGGTGGGGCCCAGGCTCGGCCGCAGGCCTCAGGCCAGGGGCTCGGGACCCCGGGCCTCTGCCATGGCTAGGGCGCGGATGCCGGCCCTCTCCCCTTGGCTTCTCCCCACTCCAGGGGCAGCACCATGCTCGGCCCTCATCACTTTGGCGAGGGGGGCAGAACCTGGTCCCGGGCGGCATCCACCTCACCACAGTGTTGCTAAAGGGACCCGTCGTCAGCTCTCCCTTGGCTGGGGGTGTGGTGAGATGGCCCCCCCCCACCGCCCCGAGTCAGGGCTGTGCTCGGGGTGAATGGGACTCTGTGTGTGCAGGGTGGGGGCCCACGCCCAGAGGCAAGCGTGACCTTTCAGAGCTGCCTGACCCCAGGATGGAGGAGCCTTTCCCGCAGGGCGAGGCCAGTGCCAGGGCGACAGTGGAACAGTGTTCCAGCAACCGAGGGTGGGGCCTGGGATGCGGGCCCAGCACGGGAGGCCTCAGGCGCCCCTCACGTCCACTCTTGGGTGTGGCCTTCAAGGACAGGGCGAGCACTCCTTTGCAAGCCAGCCCCGGAAGGAGGGGGCCAAACCCAATAGCAGGTCCCCACCCCAGGCCACACCCAACCTCCCACAGCAGGGCCGCAGCCCCTGCACGGCCTCTGAGCCTGGGGAAGTGGGACCAGGGGTCCCCACCCTCCATTCAATGGAAAAGCAGATGGAGGCCGGGGCAATCTGGCCTGGGGATTAGGGGCCAGAGTTCCATGACCCTGAGGGTCTCAGTGAGGGTCTGTGAGGCCATGCTCCTGCTGTCCCAGGTGACAGAGACACGGGGATGTGGACCAGGGCAGGAGCCCGCCAGTGCCAGCCGCCCCCCAGCACGGACACAACACTTCCCTTCTCCGCAGTGCCTTAATGTCTGATCATTGAAATGACTCTGGACCCTGGTTTTAAACCTCACTGTCGTGCTCATGGAACTTGCCCCAAGCACCCCTCCCCGACACAGGCCTGTCCGGGAGCCGGGGCTGGGGGCACTCCCCCACCCGAGCTGAGATCCAGTCCCCTCCCTGTCAGGCTCTGGGGAGAACTGCCCCAGGGTCTGGATCCACAAACCCTCTCTCCTTCCCAGAGCCGCTGGGGGGCCAGGTGTGGCCCCCAGCCACTGCCGCCCAGGCTGGCAGTGTTCTGACCCTGGGACCCCTCCCCAACCCTTCATCCCGGGGAAGGCTCAATCCTGCCTTGAGCTCCTGGTTCCTGGACCACGTGTCCACGGTCAGCATTGTGGATGGACACCCAGGGCACGTGGAGAACTTGGAGCACATGTGTTGGGGGTCCCAGGACATCGGGGGAGGGGGTCTCCTTCAGTGAAGGGGCAGTGGGGTGAGCAAACCAGGACACAAGTGGGTGGACCCTCCTTCTGCCTCAGGGGCCACTGGGAGGACGTCTGTGGAACCCAAGAGGCACTTCTTGTCACCTCTGCCTTCTGGTCAACCCCCCAGGCCAGTGAGGGGCACACGGAGCCTTCCCGACTGGGGGTGGAGTCACCTCCCCTGCACAAGTGTCTTCACCAGTGAAGGGAAGACAGCGACAGAGGGTCAACACCTCCGTGAGGGCAGGGGACTCCTGTCCAGGAAAGGGATCGGGACCTTGCTAGTGAGCACCGGCCCCAGCCCAGTGAGGACGCAGGTCTGGATGGAATGGCGGGGATGGAAGCTGGTCTAGCGGGCTAGCGGATGCCAGAAGCCACCTGTTACCCCAGACCCAGGTGGCGGGAGGCAACCACAGGCCAGGACCTGGTACAGCTGAGCGCTCCCTCAGCCTCAGTTCCAGGGGACCCGACATCCCCTGCTAGGGGGTGGCCTCAGAGTCGCCTTTCCCCTGGGCTGACTCACCCCAGTCCCGGCCGCTACCCCACACCCCCACCCCGTCGCCCTGGACCGTGGGTCTGGGCCACCCCACCCTTACACTCTGGTTTTACTGAATGGCCCTGCACATGTCACCTCCGAGAGCTCACCACCGCCGTCTCTTGCAGGGAAGGCATGACATGTGACCCAGACCGCAGGGCCAGCGTGCCCCCTGCCTCAGATGGCTGTCCACAAAGCCCTGGACACCTGCCCCTCACTTGCCCTCTGACACGCGGCCTGCTGCAGCCCGCCCTTCCCTTCGGAATCCCTGTGTGGCTTCCGCGCATCATAGGAGACACGTTTCCCACGTTTGTCATAGGAGGAAAAACACAATAAGGGAATGATAAAAGCTGGTCAAAATTGTAGAGAAAGCACAAGCCCGATTACACAAGAGGGAGTCCACAACCACCGCTGAGGAGGGATGTCAGCAAGCAGGTGCAGAGCGATTCCAGCCCCAGCCGCGTCGGTCAGTCCCCGGACCCAGAGCCCGAGGCGAGTTGGCGATGTGGCCATGGCAGCTCAGGCTCCAAGCCCCCGTTTGCACGGAGCCCCCACAAAACCCCAAAATTTAACTTGAAGCCTCTCCAAAGCCAGCCGGACCCTGCTGACACCCTTCAAGGGGCCCTTCCTTGAGACCCTCCCACAGCACCAGACGGAAGCGAAGTGACAGCCAGGGCTCGGCTAGGAATTTGCCGGAACTTCCAGGAGGAGAGTAAGCTTCAGGCATGGATGGTAGAGGACTCTCCTTAGCTTCTCGGACACCTTCTCTGCTCTGTTCCTTTCTCGGTGACAGCGGCACCCCCAGGCTGGCTTTCTGGAGTGTGAGACCAGCCCTTGCCTTGCCCCCACACCCCAGAGAGACACACAGTCCCACAGGGCAGCCCTGGGTCTCGTGTGACTGTCGGACACTTGGACGGTGTCTTGTCGAAACTGAGAGGTGTGGTTAAGTGTAAAACACACACCCAGTGTTGAAGACATAGAAAAAGATATGAAATACTTCATAGTGATTTTTTAACCAGTTACCTAGGTTTGGGTATATTGAGTTAAATAAAATATTAAATTCATTTTATCTATTTCCTATTACTTGTTTTAATGTGACTCCTAGAGAATGTTGAATCACACACGTAGCTTGCATCATGAGCAGCCCTGGTCTGAAGCAAGAGGATGCGGGCTCCTCCTTTCTACGCACAAATACGCGAGCCATGCACTGAACACTCGACCCTCCACCCAACCCCGTGGCCGGAGGAGTTACTTGATGGGGCTGGCTCAGGCCTCTGCTGCCTGGCCAGGAGCTGGAGGTGGACCCCCAGCCTACCCGCAGGGCTGCTACACAGTGGGGCCAGGGTGGACACGGACATGGATTAGGACGTGTGGCAGATTCAAGATGACCTTCTTTGATGCTCTTCCCACTGAGAGTTGGGGTCTAAATGCCCATCCATAGAGTCTGAGCTGGCCCAAGTGACCTGCTCGACTAAGACATGTCCTAGGACTTCCAAGCTTGTCACGGGAAGTCTTGCAGCTTGCACTCAGCCCTCTTGGAACACTTATTCTTGGAGCTTCCTGCCCTGAGGCCACCATGCAGACTCAGGTGAGCCCAGCTGTCCCATGAGGACGAGCCACCTTACACATACTGGCCCGGTTGAGACGTCAGGGGTGCCAGCCCCCACTGCTGCCTGGACACGGCCACATGAGAAGACCCCATGGGGAAGCGGAGCCTGCCCACCTCCAGAACTAGGAGGGATGACCTCTGTGTATGGTGTGAGGTAAGGGTCCAGTGTCGCTCTTTGCTGGACAGCCAGTATTCCCAGCACCATTCGCTGAAGACTGTCCGTTCCCCGTTAAATGGTTTGTCAGCCTTGCCAAAACTCATGTGACCACATGAGGAAGAGTTTATCTCTGGTCTCTCTGTCCTATTCTACTGGCCTGTATTCTGCCTTTATGCCAATACCACACTATTTTGAAACAAATAATTGTGAGTCTTCCAGCTTTGTTCTTTTTCAAGATTGTTTTGATTATTCTACATTCCTTGAGAGTCCATACTAATTTTAGGTTGAGTTTTTCTATCTCTGTAAAGAAGTCATTGAGGTTTTGACAGTGATTTCATTAAAACTGTGGATCACTTTGGGTAGTAGTGGCATCCTAATTATTTTAAGCCTTCCAATACATGAATGTAGCATGTGTTTCCATTTACTTATGTCTTTTTAAAAATTTCTTTCTGAAATGTTTTGTAATTTTTATTACACAACTCTTTCACGTTCTTGGTTAATTCCTAAGTGTTTTATTCTTTTTGATGCTATTATAAATGGGTTGTTTCTGTAATTCCCTTTTCAGATTGTTCATTATGAGCACATAGAAATGATTTCTGTGTGTTGACTGTGTATCCTGCTACTTTGCTAAATTCACTTATTAGCTCTGACAGGCTTTTTGTGGAACCTTTTGGATTTCCTACATATAAAACCGTATCATCTGTGAAGAGAGATCATTTTACTTCTTCCTTTTCAATTTGGATGTCTTTTATTTCTCACTTTCTCTTGTGTACTTGTTCTGGCTAAAACTTCCAATACTCTGTTAAACCGAAGTAGCAAAAACAGGCGTCCTTGTCTTGCTCCAGATCTTAAAGGAAAAGCTTTCAGTTTTTCACCACCGAGTGTGGTGTCCAGTGTGGGTTTCTCATAGATGGCTTTAATATGTGGAGGCAGTTCCCTCCTATTCCTAGTTTGTTGACTGGGTGTTGAATTTTGTCAAATGCTTTTTCTGCATCAATGAAGATGAGCATGTGACTTTTCGCCCTTCATCCCGTTAATGTGGTGTGTTGACTGAGTTTTGTATGCTGAACCATCCTTGCATTCCAGGGACAAAACCAGCTAGGTCCTGGCGGGTTATCCTCTAATGTGCTGCTGAATTCTGTTTGCCAGTATTTTGTTGGGGATTCTTGCATCAGTGTTCATCGGGAACATTGGTTTATAGTTTCCCTTATTGTAGTCTCCTTGTCTGGCTTTGGTATCAAGGTAACACTAGCCTCTTATACAAGAGGACTTATTCCCTCCTTTTCAGCTTTTGGGAAATGTTCCGGAAGGATTGGTATTATTTCTTTCCTGAACATTTGTCAGGATTCACCAGTAAAGCCACCTGGTCCAGGACTTTTCTCTGTTGGGAGATTTTTTTATTGCTGAATCAATCTCCCTACTAGTTACAGGTCTATTCAGATTTTCTGTTTCTTGGTGATTTAGTCTTAGTAGGTTTTGTGTTTCTAGGAATCTGTCCACTTCACGTCGGTTATCCAGTTTGCTGTTTCTAATACTCTTTTATCATCCCATTCATTCCTGTAGCATTGGTAGTAGCATCCCCACTTTGATTTTTGATTCGAGTAGCTGTCTTTTCCTTTTAGTCCATCTAGTTAAAGGCTGGTTTTTAAAATCTTTTTTCAAAACCCTAACTTTTGATATTATTTATTTCCTCTATGATTTTTCTATTCTCTATTTCATTTATCTCTGCTATGATCTTTATTATCTCTCTCCTTCTACTAGCTTTGGATTTAGTTTATTCTTCTTTTCCTAGTTCCTTAAATTGTAAAGTTGGGTTGTTGATTTGAGATCTTTCTTGTTTTCTTCCAGTTTTATTGTGATATAATTGACATATAACATTATATTAGTTCAAGGTGTATAACATAATGACTATATATATATATATGATTGCTACAATAAGTTTAGTTAACATACCTCACCTCACACAGCTACAAATTTTTTTCTTGTAATGAGAACTTTTAAGATCCATTTTCTTAGCAAATTTCAAATATACAATACAGTATTGTTAACTGTACCATGCTGTACATTACATTCCCAGGATTTATTGATCTTATAATTAGAAGTTTGGACTTTTTTACCACCTTCACCCGTTTTCCCCAACCCCCTCCTGCCTCTGACAACCACCAGTCTGTTCTCTAATTCTATGAATTCAGTTTTTTAGATCCTACACATAAGTGAGATCATCTGTCTCTGACTTACTTCATTTAGGGCATTATGATGCCCTCAAGGTCCAGCCACGTTTTTACAAATGGCAAGATTTTCTTCTTTTTATGGCTGAATAACCCTTCAGTGTGTGTGTGCGTGTGTGTGTGTGACATTTTCTTTATCTGTTAATCTACTGATAGACACTTAGGTGGTCTCCATATCTTGGCTATTGTAAATAATGCTGAAATGAACATGAGTGTGTAGATATCTCTTCAAGATAGTGATTTTGTTTCCTTCAGATACATACCCAGAAGCGGGATTGCTAGATCATGTGGTAGTTCTATTTTTAGTTTTTTAAGGAACCTATGTACTGCTTTTCATAACGGTTATACCAATTTACATTCCTACCTTCAGTGCATAGCACACAGATGCATTTTAGGATCAGGGGATCTCACAGTACCAAGATGCTCATAGCGTTTTGCAACCCCATGGCTACAAAGATAAGAATCCAGTGTACCCATGGCCCATACCTACCATGGTTGGCAGAATAACAGCTTCTACAAAGACGTCCATGCCCTAATCTCCAGAATCTATGAATATGTGACCTTATACGGCAGAGGACTTTGTAGGTGTGATTGAGGTAAGGATCTTGAGATGGGGAGATTATCCCAGATTATCTGGGTGGGACTAGTGTCATCACATGAATCCTTATAAGGGAAAGCAGGAGGTGGGAGGGTCAGAGTCAGAGAAAGAGGCATGAAAATGGAAGCAGAGGTGACAGAGAGAGACTGGAAGATGGAGGAGGGACCACGAGCCAAGGACCGTGGCAGCCTCTGGAAGCTGCAAAAGGCAAGGAAACAGATTCACCCTCAGAACCTCCAGAAGAAGCACAACCCTGGGGACACCTTAATTTTAAGACTCTGACCTCCAAAACTGTAAGATAATACGTGTGTGCTGTTTCAAGCCACCACATCTTTGGCAATCTGTCAGAACAGCAACAGAACACTGACGCACGGTAGATCTGCCTGCAGGACACCTACAGGTGGTGGTGGTGGCACCAGTGAAAACAAGCAGGTGACGGTCTTGGTAACCCTGCTGGAGCTGGAACTGCACGCTGTCTGTTGACTGCATTTCACATACGCACAAGGCAACCAGAGCTGGATGGCACCAGAGCCTTCCACATGCTTCCACACCAGAATGTGCAAACATTCTCATGGGCTCCCACTGCTGACACATTTGTTTTAAATTATTTTTGTAAAAAGAATGTGGGGGCTGTGGCATGTTAATAGTAGCTTACGACTGAGATCATTTTAGTCAATGCAGCCACTTTGGAAAAAATGAATCGCAGCAGCGTGAGGATGGCTCACAGAGGCTGTCTGCGCCCGCCCAGCTCCCGTTAGCCGGTCTGTAGACAAACCTTGTCATCACCAGCCACCATTTGCAAGACGTTATGTCAAGTGCCTCTCACTGATGGTCGTGTGCGAACTGTTTGCATCTTGTTAGAATCTGATCCCAGGCTGGATTTCTTTCTCCAAAGCCCTTTATGAAGACAAGCCACATCTGTTCTATGCCAGTTGCTGTCTCTGCTGAAATCTGCTCATTCTGCGCTGAGCTGTCCCTCCCACCACACGTCCGCCATGGCTGCTCCTTTGTGGGCTGAACGCCGGCCGATCGCCAAGCATGCTGGCGAGCCCATCACTCCAGGATGGGGAGCCAGAGGCTGGGAGCCATCCTCAGCAGAAACCACGCATCGTCCCTGTGGCTCTTGGGTGGTGAACAGGGGCTGGCAGGGGAGCTGCTGTCCCTCTGAAGCCAAGAAGAGATGGCGTGAAGGAGATGTCACTTGCTGCCTTCAGTCAGCGCAAGGCTCATGATGGCTAAATCCAGAGACCCTGCCACTGAGGAAAGGTCTGGTCTAGGGCTTAGCCATCAGGCACCCCCAGCTCTTTAGAACAATCTCTTTTAATTCTTGGGGATTTCCCCTCCTCTATACATGTTTAAGGAGGCCATGCAAACCCTGCCGGAAGCTGGTTACCAGATGACTCCGTCGGACCAGACCGCACCACTCAGGCGTGACTGTGGGTTGGGCTCCTTAGCGCCAATATGGGGAGCACCACCTGTAATGGGACTGGTCCTATGTGAAGTAGTGAGTCTGCTGACAAGGGAGGCGTGCAAGCATGAAAGCAAAGGCCAGATGCCCACTCGGATCCTGCAGACGGGGCTGTTGTATGCAGTCAGCCAGCACACTTTGGATGACGGGCACGGCCTGTCCTGGGTTAGACCGGCGGGCTGCCTTCTCAGTGCCGAAGACCAAAGTCACAGTTACATCAGCTGGCGGGTGGCCGACCTCCGACTGCACGGATCCTTCTGTGTCTGTGCTGTGGTCCTGCCTCCATTGCAAGCGGACGGTGCAGCTGGTCAACCAGACCATTCTCATTCACAATCTCTCCTTCCTTATGAGACTCGAGAAAAACAGCAAGAAGAGTAAATGTTTGTCCTTTAAATCAAATGCGTGTCCTTGCTTTACGACAGGAAACCATTTGTAACCATTTTCTTCTGTCCCCAGAGTCCCAGCTGTCCCAGCCTCTGCCACAGCAGTCCGATGGTATGGCGGCACCTCTGACCCCTGACCCCTGACCCCCGACCTCGCCCCAGGCACCAGCAGCCCCGGGCCCGGGTTGGCCTCCACTGTGGTCTGCATGGTGCTGTAAGTGATCCCACATTCCGGCCCAGAGCACCCCGTCTTCCATCCTCCCAGGGAACCTGCAGGGCGTTGGCACAGGTCAGAGGTCACTGGAATCGCCGTGTGGCTCCATGGGAGCTCTTCAGTCACTGAGCTTTGCAGCCAATCAGAATCTCCCTCCTGAGACATTTGGGAAGATGGGGGGATGTCAGCATTAAGATGGCATAAGACACGCCCAGTATGGCTGGTGTCCAGAAAAAAGGGGGTTTAGTAACTCAGCACCCCACACCCTGGACCACACATGCTGGGGACAAGGAGTCCATCATCTTCCGAGCCACTGTGGGAGATCCAAACATGGGAGCCTGGAACTTTCCATGCTGACTCAGAGGTCAAAGGTGAGAAGACTGGAAGAACTGAGAGGGAATGCAGTTAGTTCGGCATTGAGGGTTAAGGAAAGATGCCGAAAGTCATTCTTGAACCTACTTTGGACTCCAAAAAACATGACAACATTACAAAGTTTTCCCTCCCAGGGTGGTGGGTTCACTTTTGGAAAGAATACTATACACACCGGACAGATCTGTGAGCCCTGAGGGGACCGCGTCCAGGCTGGCCTGGCTGTCCGCGCCCTCCCTGGCCCCCAATGGTCATCGGCAAGGAGCAGGCCCTGCCCAGCCCTCGGGGAGACAGCAGGTATCACGGCCGGATCCCCTGCCAGCCCAGAGAAGGCTACCTCTGAGTCTGGAGGTGCCCACGCCCTCCCAGCCCGCCCTGCCTCCCTCCTGGGCCTCAGCCTTCCTGCCACGGGCACGGCAAATGCCTCCCATGGATGTCAAAGTCCCACCATCTCCTTCCCACAAGCCTATCACATGCCCGTCAAACGCTCCCAGAGCTCTTCAGTGCCAAGCCCTAGTGTCAGACAACACCTGCTGGCCACCAGAGACAGGGGTGATGGCAGTCAGGCTCTGGGGACACGGCAGACCAGGGCAATGGGGAGAGGTCCCGCCAGGCGCAGCCAGCAATCCACCCCCGTCCCGCACGTCTCCCTCTCGGGCTGCAGCCCCACCCTTGGGTGCTGGTTCGCAGCCTCAGTGCTGATGTTCACCCCCAAGGCCGCCCCCAAGGCCACAGCTGCCCCCACGGCCCTCGCCACCCCGTGCGAGTGTCAATGCATGGGGAAGATGAAGCCGCACAAAAGCCCACCCCACGCATCACTGTCCACCAGGCAATCTGGAATTGATAGGCGAGGCAGGGCAGGGATGGGAAGGAGGCTTTCCAGGCTTTCTAACCCCATAAGAGCATCCCAGAGGAGGGCACACTGGAGTGCGGAGTGGGAACCAGAAGGCCGGACGTGCTGGGTCAGGAACTCACCACAGCTGCCCAGCCGGCTGGACACACAGTTTTCGTAACTCAGGGGACACCGTGGTGAGGTGGGAGATCAGGGCAAGCAGGGCGCCTGGGGCGTCAGGACAGCACAGAGAGGCGGGAAACAGATGGAGAGGGTCTGAGTCTACAAGGCAGGAGTCCCAGAGGCAGAGAGAGAGACAGGAAGGAGTCAATATCTCCAGAACCAGACGGTGAGAATTTCTTCATCCTCAGGGAAGATGAGGTCTCAGACACAAAGGGCAAGCAGAGGACGAGCACATGCACATTAAAAAGGAATGTAAGAACATCAAAGAGAAAGAAAGTTCTAGATGTTCTCAGAAAAGGTCATTAATCTCTGAGAGTGCCGGCACCAGATTACCAGATTGCCCAACAAAGTGCTGAGAACCAGAAGCAACAAAGAGATGCTTTCAGAGGATTAAAGAAAATTACTTCAAACATAAATTTCAAGTTCAGCCAAACCAGTGCAAAAACGTGAGGGTGAGCGATTCTCAAACCCATAGAGCCTGAGGTGGACCCACATCTGCTTTGAACGGGGCACAGAGAAGTGCTGACGCAGGAAGGGATGGGATGGGAAGGGATGGGATGGGATGGGAAAGGTTGGGATGGGATGGGATGGGATGTGATGGGAAGGGATAAGACGGGATGGGATGGGAAGGGATGGGATGGGATCGGATAGGATAGGAAGGGATGGGATAGGATGGGAAGGGAAAGGATGGGATGGGATAGGATGGGACATGATGGGATGGGATGGGAAAGGAAGGGATGGGAAGGGATGTGATGGGATAGGATGGGATGGGATGGGAAAGGATGGGATAGGATGGGATGGGAAGGGATGGGATAGGATGGGATGGGATAGGATGGGCTGGGAAGGGATGGGATGGGAAGGGATGGGAGGGGATGGGAAAGGAAGGGATGGGATGGAAAGGGAAGGGATGGGATGGGATGGGATGGGATGGGAAGGGATGGGATGGGATGGGATGGGAATGGAAGGGAAGGGATGGGATGGGATGGGAAGGGAAAGGATGGGAAGGGAAKGGATGGGATGGGATGGGAAGGGATGGAAAGGGATGGGATGGAACGGCATGAGACGGGAAGGGATGGGATGGGAAAGGATGGGAAGTGATGGGATAGGCTGGGATGGGATGGGATGGGATGGGGTGTGACAGGATGGGATGGGATGGGATGAGATAGGAATGGAAGGGATGGATGGGAAGGGATGGGATGGCATGGGAAGGGAAGGGATGGGATGGGATGGGATGGGAAGGGATGGGATGGGATGGGATGGGATGGGATGGGATGGGATGAGAAGGGATGGGATGGGATGGGATGGGATGAGAAGGGATGGGATGGGATGGGATGGGATGAGAAGGGATGGGATGGGAAGGGATGGGAAAGGAAGGGATGGGCACTCAGAGAGGTGGCAGCTCTTGGAATTGAATCCCGGCCCTGTGTTCTGCTCTGAGCCTCGAGGACCACAGAGTCAGGGTGCCCAGGGAAACCCAGTGTGACAGGTACAGAGGTCCTAGCCCTCCCTGCATTTCCAGGGAAGGCAGGACCCCCTGCATAGAAGGAAAGACTCCTACTATAACCAAGGCAGTGCAAGGGGAGGCAGGAATTTCCGGAAGGACGTTTAACCTCTCCAGCCATTTTAAAGATTAAATTGAAGTGACAGGAAATGCCCCCTGTTCCCCAGCACCGGGAAAAGGTGAATATAGCCTTGGAAGCCAGCGCTGGTGAGGTGGGGGGTTGGAGGGCGCAAGGTTTGGTCATTCTTCTGGGAGGGACAGCACTAGATGTTACAGGTCTTTAAAGGGCCTGTGCCCTCTACCATAAACTACAGGCTTAGGAATTTGTTATAAGCAAATAACCCAAGGAGAGGCCAAAGATGGGTACCCATAGCCTCCTCCTCCCGGTTGTGACAGTGAGCTCCCGGGAAAGGGTGACCCCCAGCAGACGCCACATGGCCACTAGAAGGGCAGTGCCTGGCGGACACAGGACACGGGAGAACCCCCAGAGCGGGATGCTGGTGGGAGGCAGCCGCAGACGGCACTTGCACTCCGACTCCATCTGCATGTATGCGGGTCTGCCCGCAGCGAGCCTGGAAAAAGGAGTGCGATGAGGGGGAAGTGCCGGGTCCTCAGGCAGGGCGAGCCCCGTGTGCTTCCACCTGCTCTGGGGAGTTTCAGCAAGGTTACTTTTATAACTGGGGGAAATGCCCTTCCTGTTATATATATATATATTATATACCTATATATTTGTAGTGGCCTGGGGGTGGTCCTTGGGATTGGGGCAATGTTAGCAAGAGCATATTCCAAACCCCCAGGACTGGGTTTCTTGCTTGAACACAGAGCAGAGTTTGTACATGTGTCCGTAAAGGGCCTGCCCGAGTTTTCATCAGCATTGTCCTAAAATGGAGAAACGGAGGCAGAGGAAAAGCCACATCAAGTTAAAGACAAACCTGATGTCAAGCTTCCTCACTGCCAGGTGGAGGCAAAGTCATCTCGTTAGATGGAAGACTTGGGGATGCCCCCAGCTCTCCTGGGTAAAAGATTTACATCCAAAAACCGACCCCCAACATCCGTGAGGCTGCCGCTCGCCCCAAGCCCTGTGTGGGAAGTCTGCTGGGGAAAGGCTGAACCAGGGTGAGCAGAGAGCCCCCACCCCAGGTCCCGCCGGGCCCACCTCCTCCACCGGAGGCTTCCCTGCCTGCCCCCGCCACCCCCCGAAGCCCCACCGCCTCCAAGACTCCACCAGGTGGGCAGATCCACGGAAGTCAGGCTCCTCTGGCCCCACATCTCCAAAGAACGGGCAACTCTGCTACGGGGCTCTGGGGACCTTCAGAGCCCCCAGCCTCATTTTATAGTTAAGGGAGACCCAGGCCCCGTGCAGCGCTGGCACTTTCAGGGACTTAAAGTGAAGCAGCTCATTCTTTTAAAATGCCGACTAGTATGTGTTTAAAGGACCTTGCAGTGGGGCAGGGCCCCCCACACTGTCCTGGGGGTACCAGGCCCTGCTCCCTGCTCAGAGTGTGCATGAGCAAGGGGAGTTTGCCATTGTGAGGTTGTGCAAGCCCCAGAACCCTCTGGCCTCTTCTGGAAAATGAGACATTATGCTGCCCTCCTCCGGGTGACCTCAGTGGGGGCCCCCTCGAGCCCCTCTTCTCATGCAAATTCAGATGGAACCCTGCCTAGTGCACCCCAGACCTTAGTATGGTGGGTGGGAGTGAGGGTAGGGGGTTGGGGGCAGAAAGGGTATCACAGAAAACAGGCTGCTTCCCCATATGTGTGTGGGGGATGGTGGACCAGGGATATGGCCTGGGCTCCTTCATCCATCCATCCATTATCCCCCCATGCTTCCAGAGCCTCGTCTACACCTGCTTGCGTGTCAGGTGCGGGGTGTACGGAGGTAACAGGACAGACATGACAGAGAGAAGGCCGCTTGGAGAGAGCAGGTGGGTGACGATGGGGTGCTGAGCTTGCAGACGCAGGCAGGGTGGGGCTCAATCTGGCCAGAGCAGAACCTGGGGGCCAGGGGTGGGGGATGGCAGAGGCCTCAAGGGGCGCTGGGCAGGGAAGTGAAGTGGGAGGCTGGGCAGTGGGGGGACAGCAGGCTGAGCCCGTGGGGGGCGGGGCCGCGGGAGGCCGGGGTGCAGGGGAGGGCGCCAGGGCCCAGAGGAAACTCTTGCATCTTCACTCGAGGAAGATGTGCCCGAATCACGTGGTCACCGGTTTCCCTAGAAATGTAGAGGTGCCCTGGCCCGGAGGATGCCAGGCTTGCACAAGCTCCTCGTGCACGTCGCTCAGCTGGCACAGGAACTGTCTCCAGCTGATTCAAAAGCAGAACACGCCCGCTGCCTTTGGGTGGAGTGAAACTTCTCGCCAGCGCAAACATCTCACACACGTGTGTTGTTTTCGGCTGGGTATGCGTTAATAGTGACGATAAGTAAGACTCACCCGAGAATAAAAGGGAAGGCTGCCCCCACAGCTTGAAACTGACTGAAGGAGGCGCGTGACAGAATGGGGGCTCCCCGGGCTGGACCGGGCTCCCCCACGGCAGCAGCCCCCCGACCCGCGCCCCCATCTCAGCAGGGGCCCACCTGCCGGGGGCAGCACCTGTTCCTCAGAGGCTGTGCTGCGCACGTGGTCAGGCTGGAAAGGCCCCCTTCCGGGTTCTGTGCTCCAGATTGTAGAAGTGCTTCCATGTCGAGGCGACGGCCCGACAGCCCATGGCAGACAGCCAATTGCAAAACTCGTGTTTTTTTTTCTTTTTATTAACATATATTATTTGTTTCAGGGGTACAGGTCTGTGATTCATCAGTCTTACACAATTCACAGTGAAAACTCGTGTTTTTAAAGAGCTTGGAGAGCAGGGAGGCAAGTAAGAGCGGGGCCCCCACTTGCTGACACCGGTGCAGACTGGGGACCCGGGGTGGCCCCCAGGGATCCCCCCGGCAGAGGGGGACAGCGAGGCCGTTGGCACTCACGTGAGGCTGGTCTGACGGAGGAACCTTGAAGAACCCCCAACACCGGGGCGCCCCAGTGGACTTGCTGACTTCTGAGGCAAATGAAATGGAGTTTCCCCCAAGGCCAGCCACGCTTTGAGCTCAGACTGTGTCCAGGAGTCACACTGCTGTCACCGCCCCCAACCGCGGTCCTGCCAAGCCCAGCACACCGCCGCCTGCCCTCCAGGTGGCTGAGGGCAGTGCAGGCCCTTTGCCCTCTCCCCTCGCCTCCTCCCCCCCAGGCTGGACGTCCGCACATGCTAAGGAAGCATCAGGGTCCGGCGGGGAGACAGAGCGACAGGGGCGACCCAGCAGCTGCGGACATGATGGCACGTGGGGGAGGGGTGCCCTGGCCAAGGTCACAGGGAAGCAGGGCCTGTGCCTGGGAGACTCGCTTCCAGCTTCCGTGATGCTCTTCAGAGCTTATCTTCGGTGTAAGCTCGGGGCTTAAAAGTAATTGGAAATTGATTTTCTTTTACTTGGTGGTATTTAGATTTCAAAACCTCTATTCTCAGGGAACAGCCGGGTCTTCCCAGCCACCCCACCCCCCGGCCCCCTCTCCCCGATCCCCGACAAAGGGCTGGCCGCGGTATGTCCTTGCTGGCCACATTTAATTGAATTCCCAAACCCCGCGTCCCTTGTGAACGCTCATCATGGAAACCCTGGCTGGCTCACCCTGCTTTCAGAAAAGAGACCGTAGTCGCCAGCGGGGAGGCTGAGACGCAGCCCCACGGCGTCCACGCCAGCACACCCAGTTTGATAACTCGGGCGCGCCCAGCGACAGGTGCGCAGAGAGGAAGCTCCCGGCGCGTGGAGCGGGTGCTGTTGATGGCGTGGTGGCCTGTCTTCTTGTCGCACCATCGTCCTCCCGTGCCCCTTCTCCCCAGAGGCCCTCCTGCTTCTTACCTTCAACGCTTCGTCAGCCCGGTTCCTGCCACCCAAGGGCCCTGTCTTCATCATCCCCTGGCGCGCTGAGAGCGGCTCACGGGCACCTCACAACACCCCTCGAGGCGGGAACTCCCCGGGAGAGGCTGAGCCGCTCCCCCAGGTTTGCACAGCTGGTGGGGGGGAGGGGCACAGGCCTGCCCCGGTCTGCCTGCTCCCAGAGGCCTTGCTGGTAACCTTGGCTGGACTTGCGTCTCTGGCTGCGACCATCCCGGGCCACAGCCTTAGAACCCCAAGCCATCCCAGCACCCCAAGAGCACTTGTCCCCTCGTCTGTGCTCTGTGCTCACTGGAGCCTGGCAGGGGACCCTGCTGACAGATCCAGAGAACGGTGTTGACTCTACACTCCCCAGCTGGCCTGTGCCAGCCCTGAGGTCTCTCGGGGCGCCTCCCACCAACTTGCAGAGCAAAGCCAGGATCTCCGGCGAGTTGGCCCGCGGCTGGAACACAACAGCTTGGGCAGCTCTCCCGAGGCTCCGAGGCTCATCGGCCTGTAACCGGATAGGACGCGGCTCTGCAGTGAGGCTGACGATGAGCACAAGCCCCCCAGCACCAGGGAGCCAGAGCCCATGCGTGGCCCCACCACCCACTTGGCACATGCGGGCACCCCCTCTTTGTAGGATCAAGGAGAACTCCAGTCCCCTCCTTTGAACCCCACCTCCAGAAGTCACCAAGGCCACCTGCCCTCATCTGCGCTTGCCTCCATTCTCCTGGGCAACTGGGCAAAGTCTGGAAAATCAGGGAAAGAGGAGCCCGGGCCCCCAAGGTGGTTGGTGCCCCGCCACCTCTGTCTGCACACAGGGACAAAGGGCGGTGCAGGGGACACCATGGGTTCAGTCAGGGGCCCCAGCCGGAAAGGACCCTCGGTTCTCTGCTGCATCCCCTCCCTCCTCCACGTGGCTGTCAGGACACACAGCGCGGGGGCGGCGGCGGGGCGGCCCCTCCCACCCCGGTGACAGATTGCAGATGTCCGGGCCGGGCAGGGGCTCTGGGGAGGCCCGGAGCGCTGGCGTCTCTGGGCCGCGCCTGCAGCCCTGGGGTGCAATCCACAACCCCACTGTGTTATTTCAAGTCTGCGGACTCGAGTTGGCCTGAGCATAAAGGAGACTTTCCTGGCTGGGCTCTGGCTTCTGCCGCCTTCTCCCCTCCGCCCTGTGGCTTGGACGGGCTCGGGCGGGCACGGCTGCCGCGCAGCCCTGACGAGGCTCCGCCTGTCATGCAGGCCTCGGAGCGGGTCGGGGCTGGGGGAGGCCTCGGGCGGGGCAGCGCCCCGCGTCCCCAGCTGCCGACAAGGGCCTTCCCGCCCAGCCCTCGCGCTCCTCTGCTCGGCTTTGGGAGACCACGCTGGGCTCCAAGGCGACTTCGGCCTCTTTAAAGGCTTATTCAAACACTAAACGAGGACCGACACAGGAACTCAGGACCCGCTCGTGCAAGACACCACCCTCCATCCATAGGACCCGGCAGCGCTGACCCTACGCCTGAGGACACGACTGTCAACTCTGACCACAGCTGTCCTGAGAGCCAAGGCCTGGGACCTCCCCACCCGGAGGGCAGAGAACTGCCCCCATCCCGATCTGAGCTCATTAGCCCCTGCGCTGCCCATGGCCTCCCGGGGCCCGGGAACCCTGCCCCCCATGAGCTGGCCACTCAGCCACACTCTTGACCCTTTACCACACACCCCCAGAGAGGTCCAGACAGGGAACAGAGGACAGCCAGGGTGCCCCCAAAGTGTCCCACCAGGCAAACGGTCACCTCGGGCTGCTGAGGTCCTTCTGCCTAAACTCGGGGCCTCCTAAAGCAGGCCGCAGGGAGCTCCAGAAATCCTCACCGCACAGAGCTGGGACCCCTCAGCATCGGACTTCCCGCTTCCAGCCCCCAACCCTGGGCTTATGAAGAGGAACCAAACCCAGACACGACCCCCTCCTCCTCCAGCCCCGTCCTCAGGATGGGAGGAAAGTCTGGCGGCCCTGGGGAGAGAGGTGTCTGTGCCGAGAGATTCTCTTCATGTGTCTGTGGCGGAGGGGCCGCTTCCTCCCCACGCCTCCCCAAGGCCACGTGAGCATCGTTCATGGACACCAGATATTCCGTGAGAAGCCTCAGCCCACCTCGCCAGCCCAGCCTGCAGAGCAGACATCCTGGGAGTCAGATGTCTCTTGCCAGGGCTTGGGGGGCTGTGACCGAGGGCACCCTGGAGCTCAGGCCAGCAAGCTCGCCCCCACGGGGGTGCGCCAGGGGCCAGGAAGGGCCTTGGCCCACCGGAAGGAGGGGCAGGAACCAGGCTGGGTGGGGACAGCCACTTGGTGAGAGCCGACACTCCACCTCAGAAGGAAGGGGCGGAGACGTGGGCCCCTGGTAGGGTCCTCACTGACAGAGGCACTGGGGGGAACGGAAGTGCATTGCTGCTCATGTCCCGACACGCCCGACCCAGAGGAGCTGAGTCTTTAAGAGGAAAGGGGAGGGGCATCTCAGGGCCCGAAACTACCCCCAACACACACCCGCGCACACACAGGCACGCACACGCACAGGCACGCACACGCAGGCACACACACGCACAGGCACGCACATGCACAGGCACGCACACGCACAGGCACGCACACACAGGCACGCACACGCAGGCACGCACACACAGGCACGCGCACACACAGGCACGCACACGCAGTCACGCACACGCACAGGCACGCACACACAGGCACGCACACACAGGCACGCACACGCACAGGCACGCACATGCACAGAGATGCACACGCTCAGGCTTGCACGTGCAAGCACACGCACAGGCATGTGCACACAGTGCACATTTGCGTGCTCCTAGGCACACACGCACACATGTACACACAAGCATTCACATGTGTACATGCATGCAGTACACAGAGATGCCGGTATGCACACACTCGTTCACACGTGTGCACACACATTCCGAGAAGCAGGGAAATGGCTCGCACTGTGTGGGAGGAAGGAAAGCAATGAGTTAGAACTGAAAATAGCACATTAAATTATCTGGATGTTTAACAACCAAAAAGACCCCAAAGCTCTGGCCTCTACCCAGGCTGGCTTATAGGCCAGGAGGAGGGGCTTCAATAGCAGGGGGAAGCACAGTCAGTAGGCACTTCTGTCCCCAGCCCTGACTCAGGCTCCTCAGCGTGTCTGGTACCCACGGGGCAGAGTGGATCCCACACCATGATAATGTGAGCTGTGGCCCCAGATGAAGCGCCATCCCCTGGGTTTGTCCCCAGCTCCTCAACTCTGCTTGGAGCACCATTGACCCCTAATGGGAGTCTCAGGGAGCCCCTCAGCCATGCCCTCCCTGAGCTCAGGACCGCCTCCCTGAGGGCGCTGGGGGGTTCATCCCAGCAGAAGATGCCCAGAGGACTACCTCCGCCCAGCAGCCTAGACGCTGGTCTCTGCCCTCTCCGGAGGGTCCCGCCTGCCTGGGACCTGGGTGGTTGGCTGCCGTGGCAGGAACCCAGAGGAGGCAGGGTGGGCCCAGGGGTGCCCATAGGTATGAGGCAGGGGTGCCCAGGATGGCCAGGCTTTGAGGCCTGTCCCCACTGTCCTCCCCAGGGCCACACACCGTCCTCCCCAGGGCCACACACCTCAGTGGGCCCAAGCCAGCTGGCTCCTCATTGGCCCCTGCCTGAGGCGTCCTATTGTCACCCGAGGCCAGAGTCAGCCAGGGCCCCTCACTTTCAGCATTACCTGTGGCTCCACCTAGATAAGATGTGGATACGGGGTTCTGATCTCTGTCTGTGTGATAAGGGATGAGTAAACAAGCTGTTCTCGGTACTTCATAGTGACCCCCGTGTATGTACAAAGCAGTGCAAAGGAGACAGGACCGGCTTTTCAGAGCAGCAGGCCCTCACTGACCCTGACCACCTCCCCCAGGGGCAGACAGGGAGTGAGAGAAGCCTCCGGAACCCTCCCTGCCAGAAGGGTGAGGGCCTTGCTCTAGAGCATCCTGGGGGGACGGGCTCAGGGCTCCAAGCAGCAGCTGGGCCAGCGATGTGGCCCACGAGAGCCCTGCAAGCCTCTCCCCTCTGGGGGCCCGCATGAGGCCAGCATCCTCTGCCAGGCAGCCCACCGCACCTGGGCCAGGACCGGCTGCTCTGGGGATGGGACAGATGCGTGACAGGAGGACTGCCGTCCACACTCCTGAGCAGGCTTCCAGGAGCTTAGGGGGCAGGAGCACCAAGGCCAGGCTCTGAGCTCCCAAAATAGGCTGGGGTGCGGCCAGCGGCCAGGGATGGGCAGCTGACTTCACTCCCCAGGCATCCCTGGCGGCCCAGCTGTCCGCCCCGACCACACCTGCTGGGCCTCAGAGCCGGAGTTCAGTCCTCAGGAGATGGGCAAGAACAGCCGCTGGGCCACCCACGGCAGGCAGCGGAGGCCCGCCACTCAGAGCCTAGACTCTCCCCAGGTCCCGGAAACGGCCCTCAGCGCCTGGGGCGGGGGGTGGGGGGGCCACTGGGGCCGCACACTGCCTGCCCTTTGTTGCCCTTGGGCTGGGCCTGGGCTACTCATCTGTAAGCCAATCTGGCCCCAACGCCGAGGAGAGGAGGACTGTGCCCCCGAGGTGGGCCCACCGTCAGGGAGGGAGCGCGGCCCTGCCCCCCGAGACAGAGAACCACCTTGTTCCCTTCCCGTTGGGGTCTCTATGGGTTCAGGAGAGATTTATTAAGCCTAAATTTAAAAAGCAAGGGATGAATTTTCATGTCATTTCCAACTGTGATTCGTGCTTTCCCCCCAAAGTCTTCTGAGCCCCCCAGGGCTGCCCACTCTGTGCACCATGTGTGGGAGCCAACAGCCCCCCAGGACACCAGGGACCCCTAGGCCACTGCACCCCACACACAGAGTCCTCTCAGCTCTCAGGACACAGCTGCATGGCCCGCCTTACTTCCCGGGGCTACGGCTCCCTTTGGGGTGTCCCTGAGCCCACAGAACAAGGGTGTCTGTCGCCTGCAGCCCCCAGCCCAGCCATGGCTTTCGGTAGGAGAGGGCTCAGCCCTTGCACCATTGGGCTGAGCAGGGGCGAGGGTCAGCTTCTGAACCAGTGTCTTCTGGGACCCGCTGCACGCACGGGGCAGACACCCGCCCTGCCTGGGGTCTACACCAGTCGGACGAACAGACAACAAAGCGCTGGGACTCTGCTAAATGCTGGTGGGGTGTGACTGAAAGACCAACGCTAGAGCAGAGACGAGGAGGCAAAGGGTGTGTGCGTGTGCCAGGGATGGCCTTCCTGACAGACAAGCAGCAGTGCAAAGGCCCTGGGGCAACACCGTGCTTGGAGCTTTCAAGGACAGCAAGGAGGTCAGCATGGCCACAGGTGAGAAAACCAGGCCAGGAGGGGTGGGTGAGGGCTGGGGACATGGTGGGGGGACAGATGAGGACTTAGCTTCCTGTTCTGATGGTAAAGCTGCTGGGAGGAGCTACTGAGAAGCAGTCAAGCCCAAGGCACATACTGAAGACAACACAGGATGGGGGCGGGGAGGGGCGAGGTGGACCCCAGGCAGGGCTACGTTTCCTGGGATGGGGACCCGTCCTGGTGACACCTGTCTGGAGAGCCGGCCTTGCCCTCACCCTGGCCTGGGCCTCCGATCCTGACTTGGCCTCTGCCTGTCAGCTGTTTCTGGGCTAAGGCGGTCCCCACTTTTCTGGTTCTTTAACAGGTGGTCTCTGTAGGAGCTTCTGGAAACCGGTGCAGCTGCTGCCATTGCAGAAAGTAGAAGGGCCTCCCTTCTCTGCCTGTCACTCCCATGAATACTGGCCCAGAGGCAGCCTGAGGGTGTCCTGGGCAGGCCAGGCTCACAGGACCCGAGTGAGGCCGGGGACTGGTCTGGGCAGTGGTGCTGGGGGTCCCCTGGGCTAGCAACCCCAAGGGCTTCCTGTTGACTGCTGTGGGCAGGGGGGGCAGGAGGGCCTGGGGCAGGGAAACAAGGAATCTCTGTGCTCAAGGCCATGGGAGTGGGTTGGGAGCCTCCTCGAGCCTTTGAAGCCCTGGACTCACTCCCCCAGAGGTGGGGGGCCAGCCCTGGGGAGGGGCTGTGGGGCAGGAGGGCTAGAGCGGCCCCACAGAGCTGCCCCCGGTTCTGAACTCCCCCCTGGGAACACTGAGCCTCCTCTCGGATCGGTCCCCCCGTCCCCTCAAACTGGGTCTTCACAGCCAGTGTCAGTCTCCTGCCCACTGAGTCCCAGGGGTCTGCACCCACTTCACCTTCACAGCCAGGCCTCTGAGTCCACACACATCACACACATGCTCTCTCTCACTCTCGCTCTCTCCATCTCTCCAGGTTCCTCAGCCAAGCCTGCCAGCCCAGCGGCCATGTGCCCAGGGGCCATGGAACCAAGGCCAACAGACATCAGCGGGGCCTCTGACCAGCACAGGATTGGTGTTCAGGGCCTGCCCCAGCTGGTCACTCCTGTTGGGAGCCTCCCTTTGCTTTGGTGACGCCAGTGATCCCTTCACCCGCCGCCCCCCCAACCGCCCCTGCATGTCCACACTCTGCCCTGGGCTGGCGGGCTCTCCTGACTCACTGTGCACGGGGCACAAGGGACAGAGGCCTGGGGAAGGAGGGCAGAGAGGCATAGGAGGGCCTGAGGCTGCCCCCACCCAGCCCAGGAAAGGAGCACCCACGTCGGGCCGGAGAATGGTGAGGCCGTGTGTGTCCAGGGCCCGGGAATGCAGGTGCCTCTTACCCCCCTGGATATGCCCAGCCTTGTCCCCTATCCTTCTGAACAGGATCGTCTAGTCCTTACGTTCACGTTTTTAGTGTTAAATGTATCATATGCACAAAAGAACTCATAGAACATATCCGTATATTTTGACAAAATAATACATACCTGTCATATGGCTTGAGGAATACAATAAAATCAATCTTTAAAGCAGGAGGATTTAGCTAAAGGAGGTGTGGATAGATTTGTGGAGGTCTTTACACTCGGATGGAGGGTAAATTGCATGTTTATTTTTGCTAACCTCCCAGGCCCTCCTGAGAGGAGTGATGGCCAAGGGCCCCCTACCCTCACTGCCCCAACACTCAGCTGTGCACACACTCACGCACACTCACACGCACTCTGCCTGGACGCCGATCCCGCTGTCCTGCCGTCCTGTGAGAGCCTCTCGTGGCCCCCACCTCTGAGGCCTTGTGGCAAAGGCACCCTGAACCCCAGCACCTGCTCCTCCTGGACTGGCCCCAGGCCAGGCACCCCCACCCCACACCCCTTTCTTAGTTCTCACCGCCTGCAGGGCCCATGTGGGGCTCTGAGCAGGCCAAGTCCAGGCCTCCAGGCTGCAAACACCGTAGCCCCTGGGACAGGCTTCGTGCAGGCGCCTCCAGGCCCGTCCTCCCCCCGGACCCTGGGGGCCTCTGTGCCCCGGCCAGCCTGTCCGTGCTGGCCCTGCCCTGCCCTGCCCTGGCCCTCCTCACAGTCACGGACGTGACTCTGGGCCCGAGGCTCCTGGCTGACAGCAGAGGTGACCCCAAGGCCATGGCCCTGCACTGTCCAGCAGGCATCTGGCGACGGCCAGGCCCCGAGCCATGTCACATGGAGGCTGCCCCCCACAGTCCGGTAACCCCATGCTCAGGCGTCTGTGTGAGTGGCGCCCCAGCCCACCCCCAGGGCCAGAGGAGGAGGAGGGAGGCGAGGCCCGGCCCGGAGGGCCCTGTGATACCAGCACGGCTGTGGCCCGCACAGGCCGAGTCGCATTCCTGAGGAATGAGGCAGAGGCCTGGTTATCGAAGGCTGTCATTGGGAGAGACCACACTGGTGGCCTCCCAGCCCCGATGCAGGCATTCATCTGGCAGATCTGCCCTCGGACGCTCACACAGCCCTGCACCAGGCCCCCAAAGGCTCAGGAGGGGACAGGGTCCCAGGACAGGAAGCCCTGGGCTCCCGGACACTGGGCACCAAGGACGGTCTGGTGGTGGCCATCACATCAAAAGCATCTAGCCCCAGGCCCAGCTCAGTGGCCCAAGGAGGCCGCAGCCGGGTCCCTCCTCCTCCTCAGCACCCAGGCCCAACAATCCCTAGGACCCCTGAGAGCCCCAGCTTTCCGGTTGACCCCAGCCCTGTCCCTGAGAGAAACCCCTAGAACAGCTTTAAAGGGAAAATACGGTTCCTACTGCTCTAGAGTTGACAGAAGTCGGCTTTATTGTAATATTTAAACATATTTAAATGCACAACTAGATGTTTGCAAACTCGATGCCTGTCCGCTCAGCTCACAGCGCCGAGGGAGTGGTGGTCGACGCCGTCTGGGAGCCTCCCCAACACACACCGTCACGGGGTCTTCGAATCTGACGCGCCTGTGCCCTCAGCTGCCGAGGCACCATGTTCAGTTTCCCCTGCGCATCTTGCATCCAGGAAAGGCTTCGATGTCCTCAGGCAGGGTGAGGACACGAAAAGCCGAGAGAGGCCTGCCATCTCAGCCCCCTGGGGCGCATCAGGGCCCGGAGACCCTGACCAAGCAGACCACGGGGGCCGAGTCTGGGCGGAGTGATACTCTGGGGGGCAGACCAGGCGGATGGAAACCCTGCCGGGTCCTGAGCAGATTGCCCCCAGAAGCCACAGCCGGCACCGGCCCCACCCAGCCGGGCAGCCCCTCCCCGGGCCTCCAGCCCTGCCCACTGCTCTACTGTCTGCGGGACCGAGAGTGGACACGGAGGGGCTGCAGGGCCGCGGGCCCGGCCGAGCCTGTGAGGAGCCCGCAGGGAGCACGGCCTCTCGGGAGCTCAGCCTTTACCGAGAGCACCGAGCACCTCCACTCTGGCTCCCGCCCAGTCCTGGCGCCAGAGTCCAGTCCCCACAGGCCAGGACCAAAGCCAGGGCCCTGGGCCCCGATCTCCCAGGTTTGAGGGAGAGAAGGCAGGAAAACAGCCAGGCCGGGGCCGTGCAAATGTCTCAGAACGCAGACACTGACCCCAGTGACTTCGCCTCAACAGTGATGTGATTTTTTTTTTATTTTTTAAAACCAGGGTGAGGAGAAAGTGATGGGGACAGATCGAGCACAGATACTCGGACTCTGCTCCGAAGGTCAAAAAGGCCCAGAGCAGCAGATGGGACCCAGCACCCAGCATGGAGCGAGAGAACGCCATCCCATCTGCGACGCCGAGGCGACCCGCCAGGCCCTCGAGGCCCCTGGAGCTGAGAGCACGGGTGCGGCCAGCCTGGGGGAGAGGAGGCGGCTCGCAGTGCCCCGGGAGGTGAACCCTGTCCGACAGCCACCGGCCCAGCACCCTCGGCCCCGTGTGTGTCCGCAACAGCCGCGTGCTGGAGACACACCGGAGGTCTGGGTGGGGAGAGACCCCTGGCCTGGGGGCCTGAGACGAGTCGGGTGGGCTGGGAGGGCGCCCGGGGCTGGCTGAGAGGCAGGTTTCTGCCCAGCAACCACCGTGGATTCAAATAAAACGGTTCCTTTGCACTGGAGTTTTGTCCAGAAAAACCCTTTGGCCACACAAAAATATTAAAGATTTCACTCATGAAATTTAATATAATTGAAAATCGGCATGCAAGCATATAAAACTTGACAACGTTACCTATTTTTTCACCTGCATGATGTACTTTGTGCTCTCCAACCAGTGACTGCATCCTCTTTTCCGGCACCCACAGGCTTTTCAAAAACAATCGCACACTAGGCCTTAACAAACGTCTCAATAAATTCGATAAAGTCGCTCTCTATAACTGAAATCACACTGAACGTATTATTTCATTTCTTGCTTCTTTTCTCCATGTTGCATTTTTAATTAATAAGCTTTATTTTGTGAGCAGTCTCAGGCTCACAGCAAAACTGAACAGAAAGAATGCGCAGAGACTTCCCAGGCCCCCCGGCCCCCCACACACCCAGCCTCCCCCACTGCGACCCCCCCCCACCACCGTGGGACATTTCTCACAATCCGCGGACCCACATTAACACCTCACAGCCGCCCGAAGTCCATGGTTCACGTTGGGGCTCACTCTTGGTGGTGTTCACTCCATGGGTCCGTGCAAGCGTGTAGTGACGTGTCCCCATCGGGAGGGCATCACACGGAATAACCTCACTGCCCGAGGAACCCTCCGCGCCCCGCCGGCTCACCCCTCCTCCATCCCCAGCCCCGAGTAACCACGGAACATTTTATTGTCTCTGTAATTCTGCCTTTTCCAGGAGGTGAGCTGGAACCACACCATGTGCAACCTTTTCAGATTTACTTCTTTCACCGAGAAATATGCATTCGAGGTCCCCCACGTCCTGCCCCATCTTTTCATGGTTTCTCCTTAGTGCTGAGTAATCCTCCACCGTCCCGATGAGCCCCAGCTCATTTATCTGTTCACCTGCTGCAGGGCGTCTCGGTGGCTTCCCAGGGTGGCCAACGCTCGGTGAGGCTGCCGTGGACATCTGTGCACAGGGACAAGTTAGGTTTGTTTGTTTGTTTTTAAGATTTTATTTATTTATTTGAGAGAGACAGAGGGAGAGAGCACGAGCAGGAGGAGCGGCAGGCAGAGGGAGAAGCAGGCTCTCCACTGAGCAGGGAGCCCGATGCGGGGCTCCATCCCAGGACCCTGGGATCATGACCTGAGCCGAAGGCAGATGTTTCACTGACTGAGCCCCCCAGGCACCCCAGGGACAACTCAGTTTTCTAACAGGTGAAAGACTTGAAAAGGAATTCACAAAATGGTAAACGAACACGTGAGAAAAGTGCTCGGCCTCATCAGTCACCGTGGAAAAGCACATTAAAGGCACGACGGTCACCAGAGTGGCTGGCCCAAAAGAACTGACAAAATCAAGGGCTCTCGTCGGTGCAGAGCAAGGCGAGTTCTCCCGTTTCGGGGAAGCACCACTTTAGAAAACTGTCTGGCACTCTCCCTAAGTTGGAAGTCCGCACATCCTGTGACTCCACAACCCACTCCTAGAAACGCGTGCGTATGTTCACCGAGAACCCAGCTCTTCACCGTGGCCGTGGAGCCGGACGCAAGTGCCACCGACCACAGTACAGAAGAAAACTTGCGGACAACTGTCACACACCCGAATTCGGCGATGACAACAGAATGAACTCCTGCCAGTAATAACCTTTATGACTCTGCGCACAAGAAACCAGACACAAAGCAGTTTGCGCTGTACGATGTCATTTATGCAAAGTCCGAGCCCAGACAAAACTCACTGATGGTGATGGAAGTCAGAGTCGTGGCTCCCTGGGCAGGGTCATTGAGGGGAGGCGAGGAGGGGCCGCGGGGCCCTGCTAATGCTCTGTGTCTTCGTCTGGATGGCGGTTTCGTGGGGTGCGGTAGCTCTTTTAAATGCATCAAGCTGTACATTTATGATTTGTGAACTCTTCTGTGTGTACATTATTCTTCAGTGAAAAGGTGACTAAGGAAAAAAAACCAAGGGTGTGTGCAAGCTTTGAAGCTGGGGGAACGTGTGGTCCCTGCAGGCCCCGCTGTCCCACGGCAGAGGTGATCCGCCGCCAGGAGGGACGGGCTCTGCAAAGCCGCCCGCGGGCCCCACCCGCCCGGGCACCGCCCTCAGCTGCTCCAGGCGTTTGCCCGCTTCCCTGGGCCGTGGCTCAGAGATAAGAGAGTTAAAGCACTGCAAGATTTCTCACATGCTTCTCTGGGCTCTTAAAACTCACAGTTTATATCCCCAGTGCGATATTTCCAGTTCGACAGTTTATATACAGTTCGATAGCGAAAGCCAACTTTGCCCCCCAGCGGGGAGCCGACTTGGCGCTCCCGGCGCTGACCCACCCCGAGGCCTCCGTGCCGCACCGCCAGCCCTCGGCACCTGCTCGCAGCCCAGCCGCCCAAGAGGAGAAGGCCGCGGGCTGGGGCCAGGGCTGAGGAGCGGCCGGGAAGCAGGTGGGCCCAGGGCAGCCAGACATCCTTCTAGGCCCGGGCGTCCCCAGGGCCGAGAAGCAGGAGGCGTGAGTACGGCCGGCCAGCAAGCCGGTGTCTGGGAGAGACTCGGTGGCCAGGAACGGGACTCGCTCAGAAACTGTAAGTCAAGGAGCCTCGAAGGCAAAGATGCCAGGAACGCCCACGGCCCCTGGAGAAGGCCCTGGAAATTAGGACGAGTTCCCTCTCCTGCCCCAGCAGGTTGCACTAGACACACTTTTTGTGTGTTCTTTTTTCTCTCTTGTTTATCTCTCTCCTGCTAACTATGAGTGCCTGAGGACAGAGCCTGTCCAGTCACCACTGGACTCACTGGACCCAGCCAGCCGTGCTCACTGGACAGTGAGGGTGCGAGTGAGTGGACGCACCAGCACGCCCAGCTTGGGCACTCTTCTGGATCGCAGAACACGGGCTGTGCTGGGGGTCCTCCAGGCCGCCCCCGCGGCAGGGACCTGGACTGGAGAGCTCCCCTGGACGAGCCAGCCCTGGTCTGGCAGCCCCGCCCTGCCCCAGCCCACCGTGGCAGGCCCTGTTCCAAGTGCTCTGGCCCCAGCATGGAGCCCAGGCCTCCAGGGGTGTGGGCACCGAGTCCCAGCTGGAAGCAGGCCCAGAGATCGGTCCCATCGACGGCTGCTACTAATCAAGGTTCCCGATGCCCACTGCACATGGCGCCCACATGGGTCCGGGCCCCTTCTTCCCTGGGAAGCCAATTGCCCCCTTCCACACCACATGACCTGCGGCACTGGAGGGGTGAGGCCGGCGTTGTTCTGGGGGAACGCCCGATCTACCCTAATGTTTAGTAAATCAGTGAAATCAGCAGTGTGCTGGGAAATGCTCAACCATCAATGCTCAGAAGGGCCGGGACTCCACTGTGGCATTTGCTCATTTCCATGGCGCTGATCTCAACCCACTTACCTGCGTCAGGTCACTGAGCTTGCGGCGGGCTCCATGCGCTGCAGACCTTGTGCTGATTTGGGTGGTTTGTGACCAGCCACATAATGTTTATTGCACATCCCACCACCGGCTTCGACCCACCCCCCGGCTCCACCACGGGGAGGGCTGGTCAAGTACTCACAACACCGGAGCCCTACCTTCCACAGCTGCGTGGCCCTGCTTGTCCTCTTCCCTCTGGCCTCACCTCCAACACATGCTTCCCTAGATGCCACAGACTCCAACCCACAAGCCCACCCTCCTTATCCAGGACCTGGGCTGGGCTGGGCTGTGTCCTGGGCTGAACTTGGCTGGACTGGGCTGGGCTGGGCTGGACTGGGCTGGACTGGGCTGGACTGGACTGGACTGGGCTGGACT
>NW_022589704.1:1543173-1621841 GCF_004348235.1 Phoca vitulina | reverse complement strand
TGGACTGGACTGGACTGGGCTGGACTGGACTGGGCTGGACTGGGCTGAGCTGGGCTGGACTGGGCTGGACTGGGTTGGATTGGGCTATGCTGGGCTGGACTGGGCAGGGCTGAGCTGGGCTGGACTGGGCTGGACTGGGCTGGATTGGGCTGAGCTGGGCAGACTTGGTTGGGCTGAGCTGGGCAGGGTTGGGTCCTGGGCTGAGTTTATGGGCTGGTAAGTTCGAAGGACCAGACCAGCCTAGAGGAGACCCCTGGTCGTGCCCACTTCCTCCCTTCCTCTTGCTCTAAAGGCTGGTATGGGACTGAAGCAGACAGCCTTGGGGGGATGGGGAGGACTTGGGGACTGCAGGGCCTCGGGATGCCCCACACAGGTGTGCATGCACAAGCCGCAGGCCGGCGTGCCAGGGTCCGGTCGCTGGGGCGTAGTGGTGGAGCCAGGATGGAGTGGTACCACCTCACTCCCAGGGGCTGTGGGTGACAAGGCCAGCCCAGAGGCCAGGGGAGCAGGAAATAGACACCAGGCCTGATGGGGGCAGCAATAGAAGAGCTCTTGGAAGAAGGCGGGGGGCGATTTTTGGAAACAATCTTGTGCATATTCCACATGCTCGCTGAGAGAAGCCAGACCCGAAGGCCACATGTGGCTTGATCGCAGTTATGTGGAACGTCCAGAGCAGGCAAATGCACAGAGACAGAGAGGAGACGGGTGGCTGCGGGGGGCCAGCGTGAGGGGCAGGAGCGCCTGCTGTCAGCTGGGGGGTCTCTTTGGGGTGACAAAGATGTTCTGCCATCACACAGTGGTGAAGGCCACACACCGCCGAGACTAGGCCTAAGAGCCGCGGACCTGGACGCCTCACATGAGTGAACGACAACTCAGCACCTCTCTTCACGAAAACCAGCCACAGCCGGATGCCTCAGAGTCTGCGCCAAAGCTGGACGTGGGCCCCTGCCACATGCCCTCAGCGGGGCTGCCGTGCTGACACGCACACGCGCCCCCCGACGTCAGCGGCTGGCCCCCGAGCTGGGACGTACATGTGCCTGGAAAGAAAAATGAATGAGTTCGCCCTGGTATTTACCACTCGGGCTCAGCAGCACAGGATGTTAATGACGCGCTCTCCCGCCCCTCTTGTCTTTGACACCAAAAATCTTGGTCCCAAATCACCGAACTACGCCCTCTTCTGCGTTCTTCGACAGCAGAAATAGAAACGCTTGCCTGTCCGTGAGAGTTGAAGCCACATGTCACCGGTGACAAACCACTCTCAGATTTCTGAGCAGCTCCGTTTTCCTTAGAATAATCACATAACTTAAAATCACAGACAAATGTAACCTTAGCATTTCAACCCGAATATTCACATTTCAACCCTACAGGAAACACAAGAGCACGACCTTAATAGAATCACACAACCTTAATGTCACCAGCTGTGCACTTTGAGATCGATGAATCACAGGACTTTAAAACAGTCGAGTCATGCTATCACAAATGGCCAAATCATAAATCTGACAACCCCTGAGTCATCTTCAGCTGCTGAATCATGGCGTCCCCAATCCCAGAGCCCCAGAGTTGGAAGGGTCCCAGAAGTCTTCTCCACTGGGAAAGCTTGTCCAGAGAAGTCTGACCTGAGGCAACCCCCACTCCCGCTGCTGGCTGTGGCCCGTCCACCCAGGAGAGCCCGGAGGGACACCTGACAGATGGTCACCCGGGCTCCTCGGCAGCCACGGGGCCCTGGGCACCGTGCCCGTTTTGAACACATAAGAGGAGGCTTCATTCAGGCTCAGGGGAGTATTGGAGGGGGTGAGCCCTGGAAGGCCTGTGGCCGATGGGGTGTGGGTCCCTTCCACTGCTGCTGGCCGCCTCACTTTCATGCCCTCACCCAGCCCATTAGCAGGTCCTCCCCGGGAGGGAAGCCGGGTCCAAAGGCAGCCAGACCTGCAGGCCTTCCACAGACCGAACCCCCAGGGTGGCCGGCACCGGCTGCCCGGGACAACCCCTCATGGCCCCATTGACATACACACAGGAAAGTGGAGGCTGGCTGAGGGAACTCTGGCGGGGACTTCAGAGCTAGGACTTGGAAGCACGTGTCCTGCAGGCCAGCTCAGCCCTGAGCAAGGCATCCAGAAGAGGGGCCCCAGTGACCTAGCCTCCAACAAGGAATGTGGGTGTTCATCAAGCCATGGGCAGTGGAAAGGCAGGACCCTTGGGGGCCTGAGTGGTGCACAGAGCCCTTGATCGGGGGAGGAGGGGTTGTCAGGAGACCAGGCCACACTGGCCCATGGTATGAAGGGTCAACGCCAGACTCTATCCTGAGGGTGACCCAGGTGCAGGACTGACCACTGGCATTTGGGGAGACCTGTTTGGCTGCAGCATGGAGAGAGCCTGGGGCGGGGACCGGCCGGGGGGCTGGGCAGCAAGCAGACAGAGGTAACCAGGCCTCCATAAGGTAGGAGCTAGGTCTGGAGGGAGGAGGGCTCCACTGGGTCCAGGACCTGGAGCAGCCTCTGTGGAGAGATCCCAGAAGCCACCAGAGAGATGTGTGGGCAGGAGTGACATGGGGTCCTCGGCATCAAGCTGTCCTGGAGGCCATGGGAGAGGAGTGGGCCTGCCCAGGAGAGGGGGCCCCAAGGGACCACGTGTGTCCGAGGGACAGGAAGCTGCAGAGGCCTCCGTGTGGCTGGACAGGATGCTTAGGAGTGAGCACTACCCATCTTGGAGGGTCAAAGGGCCCCCACCTCCCTGGTGACTGGACATGGGAAGGAGGACCCCGCAGTCAGAGGAACATCACACTCAGGGAGACAAGTCAGGGGGAGTGAAACAGGCCTCCCTCCCAGCGTCCTGGACAGGCCTGAGCATCTGGGGGACTTTCTGGAGGCTTCTGACTGTGGCCGTCCCAGGGAGTGCCACAGCGAGTCGGTTCTTTGCTCATGGCCTCCCCTGATCAGAGGCCACAGGACTGGGTCGTCAAGACAAACAGCCCCAGGGTGGTGTTGACATGTGCAACATGTGTCTTACACATCAGAAGCTGACACCCTGCGGACAGAGCGTATTTGATCCCGCTGTTTAGTCTTGAATGCCTGAACCCATTTGAGAGTTAAACTGGAGTTTCCCCTTTAGTTTAGGGAACTCGTGGATGTTACAAGGACCCCGCATGGGCTGTGTCAGGAAGGTGGAGCCCTGGGGCGAGGGTGGCATGCCCAGGAGAGGGCCTCAGACAATCCTGTGCCTGTCACATCTGTGGGCCACTGGGGCCTGCGCTGGACCTGGGACGGGCACTGGGACACACTGGGTTCCCGGTGTGCTCTAGAATCCACCCTGAGGAACCAAGGGGCTGCTAAGGGGGGGCTGCACATCTCCCCCCAACACTGGCTTCTACAGCCTCAGCAACTGGGAGCTGCCCACTGAGGAACCCCAACCCGGGTGCAGGGTCTTCTGACCTCAGCACCAGCGTGGGGTCACGTCACAGTGATGGTACCATCCATTCATAAACATGTCACCAGGGTGGGCGAGAGGACCCAGCCGCACCAGCCCCCTGGGGACTTGTGACAGCAGAGGAATTCATGGTCCGGGTATCCCAGAGCCCCTGACCCCAAAGCAGCCCCCAAAAACAGGCTCCAGTGAGGATCCCAGCAGGGACACTGCGTGTGAGGCCCAGCCTCCCCTCCAGTACCAGGGCAGCAGGGGTATCCAGGGGGAAAGGGAAGGCACCCTCTACTTCAACCCCAGGCCCGGGGCTCCCCAAAGAGGGCACGGGAGCTCGGCAGGCAGGGCCTCCCATCAGGGTGGTCTCCTCGGGAGAGACCCTTCCCCGGGAGAGGCCACAGTTGCTCCCTGCAGCCCCCACCCACCACCCATCCCCTGGAGACCACGGAACCGCGGAGGAACCTAGCCGCTCCCCCCTCCCCTCCCCTGACCCAGCCCTCCCCACGCCCTCCCCCTGCACCCTCCCCTCACCCCTGCTCCCACCAGGCCCCTTCCCATCTCCCTCCAGTCAAGGCCCTGGATTCTAACACCTTGATCCCACCTGCTCCAGGTGGGCGCTCACACCCATCAAGGCCGGATTCCAGGTGAGGGTGTGGACTCCGAGCTACCCAGGTCCCAGGGGCTGGGGACACAGAATGTACCTGCACCTCGGGGACCCCCTCAAGTACATGGGGGCGGAGGTGATGGGCTGTCTGCAGGGAAAGGAGCATTCAAAGGCTGTAACCTGGGGCCTAGAGCAGGCGAGGGCGGAGAGCCCAGACCCCAGAGACCAGGAGGGGCGACTACACAGCAGGGTGGGTGCAAAATCCTGCAGATGCAGGAACGGGACACAAGGTGATCTGGGCCCAGGCATCTGGTGCGGGGGCTGCAGAGACGGCCAGTGCCAACATCTCCCTTTGTCTTGCCCACAGAGTCAAGGGCTCCGTGGCCTCCCTGCTCAGGCCCCTTTCATCTGCCTCCCACACCAGCCGCAGTAAACCTTCCCAGCGGCACAGCCTCCACGCCTGCTCCCTGCTGGGCCTCTCTGCTCTGGTCCAGGCCCCTTTCACCACGGCCCCTGCCTCTCGGCAGGCTCTCCCCGCTCTAGGCCTCACACCGTGGCTCCCACAACCCAGACGCTGACCTGGGGATTCCCGCCAGAGGCCTGTGACCCAGTCCGCCCCGGGGAAGCCCTCCCCCAGTGAAGCAGGATTCCAGGTGAGGGCGTGGACTCGGAGCGTCCCTCTAGTGGCCCTGGTGCCTTCTCACGGTCCTGGTTCTGCCCCCAGCCGCCCTGAGGTCACGCACCTAGCAGGGCAGGCAGTGACAGTGAATTCTCAATCTGGGAGCTGGATTTCTGTCATTCCAGCAAGATCCTTTGTCCTGACCACCACAGAGGCTAGCCCAGCTCGGACCAATATGCAAACACAGAGTTGTGCAGCACAGGGCCCCGCTCAGGCCCACACCCACGGGCAAGGTGGGAGTTCCACCGCCGTAGCCAGGCCTGAGGCCAAATGTGCTGTGATTCCAGAGAGTGGGTTTGGGGTGAGTTTATAGAAGTGAGGAGTTGGAGGAGGAGAAGTTTGGATGTCATCCTGAAGCAACAGAGGGCATGAAGCGGTCCTCAAAGGGGCCAGACAATCAGGCTTGGGGGTACGGAAACATGGTCAGAGACAACTCACAAGCACCTCCTGTCCTGGGTGTCAACACTGAGGCAGCCAGCCTGGGATCTGGGGTCCTAGAACTTTCTGTCTCTGTCCCCAGGACTGAGGACCCCTGCCCCTGCCCCACCCCAGAGAAATGAGCTGAGCAAACCCCACCCAGCTGAACGGTGGGGCCTTTCCAGGAGCCCGAAGAGGAGTGCCCCCACCCCACAGGATCAGGAACAGGGTGGGGCCTCTGGCCTTTGGACACCACCTGCTCAGCCTTGTAGCCGAGCCTCACAAGATCTCAGGGGAGAGAGGGTGTGGGTCCCAGCCCGCCAGGCCACACAGGCTCAGCTCCAGGCAGGCAGCTCCACCACCCCAACTTCTGCAGCTCTAGAGGCAAGGGCTGCCCCAGGAATGAGCACACCCAGGGCCCAGCAGGGAGGGAGACGGGCCAGAGCAACAGTGACATGGGCAGCCCCTGCCCCCGCCCCCGGGGCTGTCCCCCACTTCCAGAACAGGTGCCCTCACTCCGCAGGCACCCCCACCCCACCAGGGAACACTGAGAACTCCCGCGGCCCAGGGCAGGGCTAGGGCCACAAGCATGCGCTGGTGGGCAGACTTCATGAGGATACTGGTTTTTTTCGCTTATTTCTCCTGCTCTATCTCCTGCGCGCAGTGAGCAAGCAAGGGGCGAGGCGAGGGAGCAGAGATCTTTCTCCTAGTCCTCACTGGTAGAACACCTGCGCACCGCCTTTTCGCACGCTCAGGTGGCCAGGTACGAGAGTGGACGGAAGGGGCGGGGCCAGGGAGTGGGCGGGACCGGCGCGGGGGCGGGGCCAGGGAGAAGCCAGTCAGGGCCAGGGGCCAAGGGCTCCAGACCCCGCCAGGGAGAAAGGCCCCGCCCCCTGCCCTGTGCCGGCGCCGGGACCCACCCATCCCCGCACGATTCCACTTCCCCAGCGCTCTCCTGCCCAGTCCCTTCCCAGGCCTGGGTCCTACCCTGGAGGGTCCGCACCTTGGTGACCTGCGTCGGCGCAGGGTGCGTGGTTGGCAGAGCCCGGCGCAAGGCCAGGGGGCTGGGCTGCCGCGGCACTGGGGGCAGCTGCTAACAGGCCCCGGGGTGGGCACGCCGCCGCCAGGCAGCCCCCTCCCCACCTCGGCGTCTGGAAAGATCGGTTACTTAATGGAGGCCTCAGCAAGAATCCCAGGGCCAGCAAAACTTCCCCTGCCTAGCTCAGGGCGGCGCTAGGGAAGGGACAGCTGCCTGGAAGTCATCCCCCCACTCAAGCCTCAGGAGGGCACCGGAGAGTGGCCTCCCCCCACAGCCAGCGGGGCGGCTCCCAGCACTGGCAGGCCTCGCAGGGCAGCCATGCCCACTGCAGGGCCCCGGGGCCATCCCGGGTGAGGGCTCCTCCCTGGCCCTGCCCGTCCAGCCGCAGTGGCCAGACGGGCTCAGCCAGCCCTCTGCCCACGGCCTGTGCCTTGTTTTCACTTCTTCAAAGTGAGCCCAGGAAATGCTGCCTGGCGTCCCTCCCTAATCCTCTGTACAGCTTGAACCGCTGGGAGGGTTCCAGCCCGATGGCCTACATTCACTCCCTGAAGCCCCAGCTCCTGAGGAGCATCTAAAAATAGGGTGTGACCAGCTGGATGCGGACAGGTCCTTGGCACTGCCCGGAAAGAGGCCTGGGAGCTGCAGCTTGTCATCTGTTACCCACGAAGCAGGAGAGAAGGGCCTCGTCAGGGTGAGGACCCGCAGTAGACACCCTGAAATGCCAGCCCCGCTGGTGTCAGGCGGCCGGTTTTCCTCTTGTCTCCAAATGCCCCGCAGCGTGTCTGAGTCACCTTTGCAGTGGACTGAAGCACAGAGACGTGCACAGAGGCTGCACGCCTGCCAGGGCACCTGCAGTGGTCCAGCGAGGGGTGGGCACGGCGGGTGGATGCCTGGCATTGCCCGGTGCCCAGGAGAATGGGGGCTCAGGGAGGTGGGCCAGCTCTGCTGAGGGAGACGGACACCGCGGAGCAGGGCCAAGGAAACAGGCTCCACTCGCATCACAGTGCCCCCCTGGGACCGCGCCGTCACCTCATGAGGCCTGGCGCCGCCCCCTATTGTGTCCAAACATCCTCCTGCAGGCCCTCCAGCCCAGGACGCTCGCGTCTTCACCAGTCCCCAAGGGACTCAGGCGCCTTTCCTCCTGCCAACCCCCACCCTGCCGCTGGAGGCCGTGAGCTCGGGCAGGGAACCGATTCCGGAGGGAAGGGGTTCCTGAGCAGGGCATGGGAGAAAGACAATGCTAATGCTGAGGCCCTGAGCACCAACCTCCTTCCCGATGCCCACCCTGGACGGGCAGGGCAACAGGCAGCCCGGGCCCTGGCTGGAGTGGGGTCAGGGAAGCAGCCTGCCCAAGCCACCCCTCCAAGCCCCCAGAGAGGTGGGAGCAGCCACAGGCTGGGGACTCGGCCGGCAGGCCTTCTCCAGAGCCACGATCAGCTGTGGGCAGAGGGGCAGGCAGGGGCTGGAGCGAGAGCTGGGTGTGGTGGCGGGCCAGCTGGGGTGACGCCAGCTCATCACTTAAAAGCTGAGTCACTCAGGGCGACCGCTCAACCTCTCTGAACCTCGTCTGTGGGATGCAGCTGACACTGCCCGCTGGCTTTCAGGATCGCGCAGGGACTAAAGGAGCCCCTTTGTGCAAAGCCCCACTCCCCCAGCAGCCCCCGGGGCCTCCCAGCACCCTTCCCAGGCAGGCTGCACCCACTCGTTGCTAGGAGTTTGACTGCCCGCGCTCTCGCAGTGCTGGGAGGGGCACTTCCGCGGTGACAACACCCGCAGTGGTGTTCCGTTCCCCAGCACGGAACTCTGAGTGCACAGGACAGCAACGCCAAAACTTTTTCTCAACCTCCCTGCAGCTCGAGGCACCCACAGGATGAAAGCACTAGAGGGCTTCCAGGAGGGCTCCTGAGAGAGGGCCGAGTCAGCTCAGAGCGTCCCCACTGCCCTGGCCTGTCCCCTTCCCCCAACCTAGAATACAGACGTGAAGGACGGAGCCCCAGCAACCATTTTTAACCATGAGGCAGCCACGAGCATGGTGGAGTAGCAAGGTAAGAGGAGCCCGGGTCCCCGATGAGTGCTTGGAGCTGCCCTGTGGCCCCCAAACTTCTGCCAAAGAGAACCGCCCCAGATGCTTTCAAGCGCAGCGAGTCAGAGCTCTGTCCCTGGCAACCATGTGCAATTTCTAATGGATGCACCTGCTGGGAAGCCCTGACCTAAGCCCTGGTGCCGCACCCACTTTTCACTTGTGCGTGTCATCCAGTTGCCACAGCACCCTACAAGGCAGATCTTACCAACCTCTGTCCAATGAGGAGAGTGAAGTCAGAGGGTCAGCAACCTGCCCGCGAGCCACAGCGAGGAGCAGCACCAGGGTAGAACCCAGGTCTGTGGACTCCCGGGCACCCTCTTGGCCGAGGGCTCCCCAAGCACGTGAGAGGCAACAAAAGCCTTAGACACACAGGCGCCCCACACGACGAGGCTGGTGGCCAGTCTGAGGAGTGTGTGCGGCGTGACCGTCCGGAATAACAGTGGGGCTCGCCTCTGGGTGGCTGGGTGGGACTCTGGAGGCCGTGTCCACGTGAGAGGCCCAGCTCTCGAACGCACATCAGCACCTCTGGCACCTGGCACGCAGGCCGTGCTCCCCACGTGCTCGGGGCCCTCTCGGGGCCCAGCACCCGGCTGAGCGGGGGACAAAGGTGGACATGCCTCCCCTCCGGCGTGTCATACCTCCTTTTTCTGATGATAAATAAAATACAGGAAGGGGCGCCTGGGTGGTGCAGTCGGTTAAGCGTCCAACTCTTGGTTTCAGCTCAGATCGTGATCCCAGGGTCCTAGGATCAAGCCCCGCAGCGGGCTCCGTGCTCAGCGGGGGGGGTCGCTTGGGATCCTCTCCCTCCCTCTGCCGACCCCCTTCCGTGTGCTTGTGCTCACGCACATGCGCACGCGCTCTTGCTCTCAAATAAATATTTTTTTAAAAAAAGAAAATACAGGAAATTTAGAAATTTCAAAAAAATTCTAATCACAGAAATCGCCATCCCTACAGTTTGGAATATCGGTAACGTTTCCAATTCAAAACAAGCCAGTGGCATTTTCCGCTGGGAAGGCTGGGCGTTCCTCCCCGTGGTCTCCGCCGTGGCCACTCCCGCCAGTGAGGTGAGGGGTGAATCACCTGCTCCGGGGATGAAGACTGGCTCTCGTCCCGCAGGTGGCAGTGGGCTCTCCGTTCTGCTGATGCGCTTCCGGAAAGGCATACCTGTAAGATGTGCAGGTTTTCAAATCGGACGTCTCTGTCTCCAGTCCCATTCCTCGCTTTTATGCAGTGCTTTCCAAGTCCTTCTGGAAGTGCAAAATGTGTTATTTCACAAGTGACCACTGACGTGTGCGAAGGCAGGGAGGCACCACACGGCAGCAGACACAGACCCACGGCCCAAGCCTGACGCAGGGCGCGGCGGGGTGGAGCAGGACCGGCAGGCTCCCCACGCGTGTTGGGCTTGCCACCAGGGGAATCGGGCCCACGGGAGAACATGGCAGAGCCCCACTCCCGCCCTCCGAGCATCCCGCTCTGGCACAGTGGTGACAGCCGCCACGGCCTCCGGCCCCACCAGGGACCCGACCACCACACGGCCACCACACGGCCACAGGGCATGAACCAACCGCAGCGCCGTGCCCGTTCACTGGGCAGTGGCTTCGAGGGCAGTCTCGGTCCTCAGACACCAGTCTGGAAGGCAAGAGGTGACCAGGCCGCACTGGTGACCTCCGGCCGCTCACAGCCAGGCTGGCCCCTGGCTCGGGGGACAGCCCTTCGCCCAGCATCTATTCAGATGTGCAATCCTGGAAGCCTGCACCCGGGGTCTTGTCTCTCCAGAGCCGGGCACCAGGCTGGGGTGGGCAGCACTTCCCGAGATGCCCGGTCCCTGGTACAGGACAGGCTGTGTGGCCACCGGGACGGCCGACTCCTGGACCAGGAAAGAAGAGGAGGCCTAAGGGAAGGACCAGGGGCTCCGTCCCTTCAGGCAAGGCCAGGAGGGCACCAGACCGGCAGCTGGAGACCCCCGACCCCAGCCCCCTGCCTGCACTCCACACAAGCGTCCCTTCTCTGGCCCCAGTCTTTCCCTCTGAGGACTGAGGGCGGTGGGTGGAGGGGCTCAAGATCAAAGGAGAGAAGTGTGTGAACTGGAAGAGGGGGAGCCTGAGGCCAGGAGGCAGCAGGAGGCCCTGCCTGGTCCCCACAACCCAGAAGGTGGGGCTGTCATGCCTGCCCAGACAGGGCCCAGCCCAGCCAGGACCTAGGATGCAGACATCAAAGGAGCCAGGCTGTGGGCAAACGGAGTCAGGCTGGAGCGTGAGGCCTCGCTTCTGAGCAAATGTTCGCCGGTTGCCAGATAAAGTGCCTGCCCCCGAGGAGAGGGGTGCAGGGCTCCCCCAGGAGCCAGGCCCCCCAGCTCCACATCCTGGTCAGAGCCCCTGCCGGGGCCCAGAGGAGGCACACAGACCCTCTCCTGGGGGTGGGGGGAGTTTGCCAGCCTGGCTTCTGAACGCACCCGCTCAGGCGCACGCACGGGCCCAAAAGTGCATGTTTTGGGGAGTGGCCAGGGAGACTGTGCACCTGCCTCAGGGCCCCCCTGTGTGCAGACGTGGAAGCCCCCAGCCCTGAGCGTGCCAGGTCACACACACAGACAGCTACAGGTGCGGTCATGCTCCACACACCGCGGCTCCCGAGGGTCTTGGAGACCCCTGCCCACGGCCCCGCCCTGACACTGGGACCTGACACTGGGCCGGGGTCTCTGGACAGGGCCGTCCCCTGCAATCTGGACATCCCATGTCACACATGGCGGGAGGCTCACCAGGGCTCTGGAAGAGCTGGGGGGGGGGGACACCCAGAGGGGGGCAGAGGCATGGACAACAGTGCATTCCAGCACCGCAGTCCAGCCCTGAGCCCCCAAGACGCCCCAGCCCGGAAGCTGAACGTCACCTGCCTTTGGCCTGGCAATCTCACCCCGAGAGCGTCCCCACAGGACAGCAGCACTCGTGTCCCCCCTGCAGGGGCAAGAATGTCCTCAGCAGTGATGCTGGTGACAGCCCTGAGGGCAACACAATCACGCCCCTGAGACCACCACACCAAACGCCCCAGAACTGGCAACACAGGCCCCCTAATGCAGAGAGGAACTTTGCAGGTGGGGCCAAGTGGAGGACCCCAAGATGGGCCATCATCCCGGTTTTCTGGGGGCCCAGTGTCATCACCTGGGTCCTTATACACGGGAAGCCAGAGGGTCAGTGAAGGAGAGGTATCAGCAGAGCAGAGGGGACGTGATGGGGCCATGAGCCTCCAGAAGCTGGAAAAGGCCCGGAGAGGGATTCTCCTCCGGAGCCTCTGGAAGGAGCCAGCCCTGCTGACACCTTGATTTTGGAGGTCTGACCTCCGGAGCTGGAAGAATAAAATTGTATTGTTTTAAGCCATTAATTCAGGGCTGACTTCTCAGCGCAGCCACAGGAAACCCCCACAGCCCGAACAGAGCCCCTGCCAGGTGCCTGAGGACGAGACACAGACCATGGTCTTTCACGCGGGCCTGGAGCTTCCCCCTAAGTGAGCCCAACCCAGGCAGCGCCCGCCTCCCTGGGGCCGAGCACCAGGGCCCAGAAAGGGGCCCGGTTGTGTCCGGCCTCCCGATCTGGGTGCTGGTTTCAGGGATGCGCCCTGCTTGTGAAAACTCGCCCCACGATGTCCGGGCTACATCTCACACTTCAGTAAAAATGATAGTGAGATGCAGGGAGGCCAGAGAGGGCCCTGGGTGGGAAGCTGGGGAGGGGGCAGCGGGGTTCCTGACCACCCCAGGAGGCTGACCACACACTTGAAGTTGGGACACAGCCCAGCCAGCAAGGAGGTGTCCCTGATGGCGGGCACAGGACCCTACTCTGTGCCCCCACCTGTCAGCTCCACCCAGCCCCCCAGGGACATCGGGGGTTTCCAGCTCCACCTCAGTCAGGGACCCTGAGGCACAGGCCTATGGCACAGCCGTGGACAGGGAGTTGGGACAGTCTCCCTGCCCCCTCCCTCCCAGAAGCCACCCTGGGCCCAGGCATTGAACCACGGCGGGGGAGAGGGTGGGGTGGGGGTCCCTCGGGCAGAAGCTCTGCTGGCAGAAGCAAATTCTACCCCTCCCGGCCCCGGTACCCTCCATGGGACGGGCAGGGAGACCGAGGCTAGAGAGGATGGAGTCTCCAGAGATAAGAGCCTTCCCCCCTCCCCCGGGGCCCCCCAAGTGCAGGCGGAGCCTCCTGGGCTAGTGGACAGTGCCCGCCCACCCAGCCCACAGGCTGCCCCAGGCCCTCTCGGCCCTGACGCCACCGCCCACAGACTCTGGCTCCAGGGATGTGCCCCTGTGTCTGCCCAGAGATTCCTGCCTGTCCCCCTCCCCAGGTGGAGTCCAGGGGGCTGGACTCTGAGTCCCCAGTGTGGGGTTCCCGTTCCCCTCTCATCAAACTCACAGCAGCCGTGGTCCCCCTGTCCACCGCCTGCCACCCCCCCAACCCCCGGCTCAGGGTCCTGCCCTCTGGCCCCCAGCCACTGGCCGGCCACCTCCCTCTCTGCCCTCTGGTTCTCGATGATTCCTTTTTTGCTACGTGTCTTCACTGAGCAGGCAGGGGAACAGAGGGACTCCTGTCACAACCAGGGTCCACCCTCCCTGTCCTCTGGCCCAGAGGAGCTTGACTCTAGAGCCTTTCTGCAAAGCTGGGGACCCCCTGGCTGGGCCCAGAGCTCCAGCTGCCCACCTGGGTGACCTCGCCAGGAGCCTTCAGACTCCACACTCCCTCATGCCCCCACCAACTGTGACCTTCCCCTCTTCTGGAACTCCCCCCAGCCAAGGCCTCAGTGTGGCGTCCTCACGCCCACCCGAGCCCACCATCACCTCTCCTTTATGACCTCTTCTCCTGCCCACCCGTGGGCTCCTCACAGCCTCCCTGCAGGTCTCTCTGCTCACACAGCAGCCCCCCAGCCTCATCCACTGTCCTGCGTCGGCTCGGGATCCCCACCTCCTTCACGGGCACCCCAGTGCCTGGTCCCCTGGGAGATGTGAGTCCTGGACACTGACCTGGATGCTGTGCATGTGCCCTGGGGGGAGGGGAGGCCAGGGGCAGAATTCCCCCCTGCCAGGGGCAAAGCTTGGAGGGGGTGGGGGGGCAGGAGGGACACAGAACTGGGAAGTGCAAATACTGGCTGAGAGCAGATGCGAGCATCCGGGACAGAACTGTGGGAGAAAATGAGTCCTGCTGTGATTTCCTTTGTTTGTTATTAAGTTCTTTCTACAATGTGGAGCCTTCACACCTGTGGTGCATCCTGGGGGCTCGGGAGCGGTGCACTGACCTGAAATGACTGTTCGGTGCACTGTTTTCAAATGAAAGTTTGAAAGTTCCGCCCCACACACAAAGTCAAGGAGACCCTGCATAACAGAAGTGAGATGTGGAAACAATCCAACATATCAAAGGCTCACACCTTCAAGAGCAGATTTACAAAATGTTGCATTAATCTCTGATGCGATCTTGTACTATGAAACTGCTCCTTTCTATCAGATCCTGTGTTTTATGTCTTAACAAGGTAACCAAGATTCAAACTGGCTACGCACAGTTACTAACATTTGCTGTTCCAGCCACGGAACGGAGCCACTGGGTCCTGAGCTGGGGAGACGGCCCTGGAGGACTGAAATCCAACAGCGTCAGGTCCTCCTGCGGACCCAAGACCCACACAATTTCCCCTCTGGCAGGCAGGAGGGCCCGTCGCAGAAAATGCCCAACATTTTTACAAAGTCCTAAGGACTCGGTGGGGGCCGGGGTGGCGGTGTGGAAGGCCCAGGAGTCCAGACACAAGGGGGAGCATGCCCTTGGAGGCCACGCCTGCCCCAGGCCTGGCTGAATCCTGGGGGCAGCACAGGAGGCTTGGGGCTCTCTGTAACTCAGGGCACACAGCGGCTGGGGTCTGTGGGAACAGGTAGACCAGGAGAAACCACCCATGGCCCTAATTCTGCCTGATGCCAGGCAGGTGTCCCTGCTGTGGGGACATGGACCCACGTGCATTTGGGGCACTGAGGATGAGGGCGGGGTGCTGCCTTGGGGAGTGGGGGTGGGGGGCATATAAAGCCTGCACTGAGGACCATGGCGGGGGGCGGCGCAGGAGGCCCAGCTTGGCTGTCTTTTGTCTGGGGCTTAGGGAATAGGATCGTACCCAGGCTAAAAGGTCAAATGCACTGTGGTTATGTAACGTTTTAGCATCAGGGGCAGCGGGGTGAAGGAAACTCTCCCGTTAGTCTACAATTATTTCAAAATAAAGAGTTTTTAAAAACTAACAGAGGTGAGGAGCAGCTTACACAGCTGTGTCCTTTGCACATCCTCCAGCGTGGGGAAGGGGACGGGACCAGCCCCGCAAACAGTCCCCTGCTGCTCCGCCTTGACCTCCAGCCTAAGAACGGCCGGCACCAAGCAATAACCGCGAGAACACGCGCATCCCAGCTCAGACAGATGCCCCGACAGGCACAGAGCGCCCGCGCACAGAGGGCCCGGCGCTCCCACGAAGGAAACACGACAGCCCTGGAGCAGGGGGACCTTTCGCTCCGCTCCCGAGGAAAGAACTGGACAAAACCGTTCAGCGGCTGCCCGGACACGCCGCCCAGAGCGAGCTGTTCTGTAGACAGACCGCGTAGCCAAGGATCCGGGGCGGCAGGGGCCGCCCACCTTAGTCAGGGGGTGTCCGTGGTGAAAGCCCCCAGCGGGGGAATTTAGCCACCCCCTCCTTGTCATGAAGGACCCTTCAGCTAGACCTCAACGCCTGAGAAGTGACTTGAGGACAAGACCGAGAGCAGCCACGTGTCCATCAGGACGGACAGGTCCGAGAACGCGCGTGCGTGTGCGGGGGCGCGCGCACGGACACGCGGAGAGATTTAGGGAATGGAGAAAAGCACAGGCGTATTACGTTAAAAAGCCGTGGGTAGAACAGTGGGGAGAGCGCCCCCCTTTGTGATGGCAGAGAGGGGTGGAAGAGAACACGTGCGTGCGCGCGGGCAAGCGGCGGGTCCAGTTACTGCGTCGTAGATCTGCACACGCACGACGGCCCCTCCCAGAGCCTCCCCTGCAAACCCCGGGGGCTGCGGGGGCAGGAGGGAGACGCGGCTCTGTACCGCCCTTAGCATCTCTGAATTCTGACCCGGGGATTTATTATGTACTCAGAAACATCAGCTCGGAAACCTCCTGAAATCGTCAGCAGCTGCTGCTGGGGAGGCCAGGGCTCCAGCTCGTGAGTCCCTCAGGGTTCCGCAGCATGTGGCACAGAGCAGACGTCATTAATGCGCGATGAATGAATGAATGAGAGGCCTCACCCTGAAGGTGAGCACCGCACAGGCCTCTGCAGCTTGTCTTACCCCCACCCCCAGGATAGCTGTGGTGGCCACAGGCTTTGGTGTCCAGTGCAAACTGAGCCCCAGGACGGGACCTCTGCACCAGGGAGACGTTCCCCGGACACACCCCAGGACTTGTGCGCACCTCCACCTGTCCCTTTCCCTCTCTGCTCAGCCCATCACTGTGTTCTCATCAGGGTGGCTGCCCCCCAGTGTCAGGTGGGGCGAGCGTCCCAGTCCGCTCTTGGGCAGTGCCCGCCAAACCCTCCCCCCATCCTGAGGTCCAGGTGAGCAGAGACACCTACAGATGGGTCCCCAGAGCTCTGGAGCCAGGATGTTATGTGTCCACTCGGCTAAGCCATAGTAGACCCCAGGGACTCAACCAAACGCTAATCTAGGAGTTGCTGGAAAAGCATTTTATAAATGGGGTGAGCATCCACAGTCAGCTGACCTCGCTAACGGAGATGACCCCCCTGGCAGGGTGGGCTTCCAAAAATCTCCTAGTATATGTGTAAATGTGCTCCTGGCTCCACCTCTCTGAGCCCTAAGGGACACAGTGGGCTGGAAGGCTGGAGTGTGGGGGCCCCTTCCCTGCTCTACCCCAAGGAGCTTCAGCTGGTCCATTTTTTAGATCAAGGTGGGGTCTATGTAAGGTATTCTTTTAATTAAGCGTTCTCTGCTAAAAATAAAGTTTGCAAACCACTGATGGAGCCAAGCCTCATCAATGCCCAGAAGGAGGCCCTGCGGCGGAGGGAGGAGGAGGCCCAGCTGGTCAAGGGCAAAGCCAAGGGAAGCCGGGGCGCTGCACCAGCCCCCAGCCCCCAGCCTCCTGTGTGGCTGCGGCTCAGCCCGTCCCTGTCCTGTTGACCACGTGGGCATGGAGCTGGCCTACACTGCAGGCAGGGGTGGGACAGAGACTTGGCAGGGAGCCCCCTGCAGCCATGCCTGGCAGCCCAGCTCCTCTCCTGCATCCATCCCTGGCAGGCAGCCCCAGCTCCGTCATCAACCACCCAGGGTGGATGGAGCCTCACTCCTGGAAGATTCCAGAACAATCTGCTTCCACAGTTCCCTTTCCTTCTCATGAAGTGGGGGAGCAGGCTGGGGTCAGGAAGCCAGTGGCCTCTTCTTTCTCTGACCTGCAGTGACTTGGGGTGGGGCTCCAGGTCGTTTTCCTGAGGCTGAGCCCCCACACTCACCCCCAGTCGTGCATTTGGGACCCTCAGGGGAAGGGTTGGCTGTGGTGACCCTGAGGACTTGGGGGACGCTGCCTGCCTGCCGCAGTGATGCGGAACTGGGCACTCTGTGGGCAGCGCTAAAAGACAGGCCAACCCCACACCAGAGACCCCAGGCACTCTGGAGCCCCCAGCATGCATGCCCTGAGGAGTCTGCCCTCCCTTCCAGGGAATCCAGCAAGGGCGGCCCTCAGAACTGGCTTGGGTGACCCGGGGCGAGCCAGGGAACTGCGCGGTCTGGGGGCTGCAGAAGCAGCTCGGCTGGTCTCCTACAGCACCACCCCCCCCTCCCGCCACCGCCAGGCACCCTGGGGCAGGCATATGGAGTGAATTTGGCCTTGCCCTAACCGAAGTCTGCCCTCAGTTTCTGGGAGGTGCTCTCTGAAACCTTGGAACGTCCAGCCTGGTAGGAGTGCCTTTGTTTACCTGGGGGCCTCAGGCATGCCAAACAGTGACCATGTACTTTCGGGCAGGGGTCTTCAGGTCATGGGGTATCAGTTGACTTCAAAAAGAGCTGGAGACTGAGGTCAGCTGCTTGCACAATCAGTCAATCGATCAATGAATCGTGCCTATGCAATGAGGCATTGGAGCCCCGGTAAAGACTCAGGACAGGGCGCCCCGTCCGCGTGCTCCGTGTATACCGACCACATTCGATGCTGGGAGGGCACACCGTACCGACTCCACGCGCGTGGACAGGGAAGCTTCTCGTGCACAGTGTGTCCTGAGCTTCTGCTCCGCGCCCCTCCCCGTGGCTGCTCCTTTCCCTGAGCGTGACCGCTCTGGTGGGTTCTGAGCATCTTTCCAGTGAATCATAGGACTTGCGGGTGGTCTTGGGGACCACAAACTTGCCACTGGTGTCAGAGTGAGGGCTTCTTGTGTGGACTGTTCCCTCCAACCTATATCCGGTGAACCCTGGGCCTTGCCCACCCCCCGGGCCCCACCTGGGACAGCCCCAGATGTCTGGGGGGCTGGGATCATTCACTTGCTCCTCTGAATGCAAACGACTGTATTCTCGGGCCGGAGGCAAGTGGGAGAGGGCGTCTGGGAACATCTAACTGAGCACTGGCCACTGCCCTCCAGGACCGCGTTTCCTTCGCTGGAGAACAGCTCTGGGCAGCGCTGGGGTGGAGCCCTACCTCTGCCCCCTCCCAGGACCACACTGCGGTCACACTGGGGGGCCGGCCCATGGCTCCACCTCTACCCGGTGGCCAGGCTCGGCTTCAGGGACATCTGCCCAGACCTTGAATTTCAAGCAGAATCAAAGGCTTTTTAGAGTTTGGGCAAAAAATCTTGTGATTTTTTTTTTTTTTTCAAATAGTTTGGGCTTGGCAAGTCCCAAGCTGTGCTGTGCCAAGCGCTCCTTCCTCCTATAATTTAAAGAAGGAAGAAAAAAAAAAACCACTGTACATTTCAAGGGAAACCGGTCTGTGTGCCGCCAATCCCACCACAGTCATCAAACTCACGGCCTGGAGAACCTACTCCGCGTCGAAGAGCCTCCGGGAGCCTCCTCCCCAGCTTGGTGACTTCCTATTTTATTTTATTTTATTTTCATCTGTCAATGAGGCGCTGCCCGTGCAGGGAGTCAGGAGCCTGCCCAGGCTGCAGGTGGCCAGGTGGGGCTTGCCAAGAACCCTCCCCAGGGAACCCAGCCACACCCCAGCCTGCGCGGAGATCCTGGGCTCTGAGGCCTGCCCCCACCCTGCCGTCCACTGCACAGGTCAGGAATCCACCAGCCACTTGCCTGAGCCCTCCCAGTGTGCTGGGACAGACGCGGACCAGCCGACACCCCCCACATACCCAAAAGGCCCAGGCAGGCTCCGCTCGGTATTTTGGGGACACTTAGGGAGGGGCTGCCCTACTTCTGTGAGGACTGAGGGGGGAGCATGAGGAAGGCCTTGGGGTCACGGCCAATGCTGGGCCTGAGTCTTGCTTCATGAGAAGTCCCCCAGAAAATGGGGTGAAGGATGAAGGATAGAGGAGGGTCTCCTGCACGAGCAGGTGCCAGGCATGGGGGCTCTGGAAGGGTCAAGACCCCTGGCTGGGCTCTCAGGACATGCAGGCAGGAGCCCCAAGAGGCAGACACCTGGCCAGGAGCTTACAAGGCTCCTCCCTGAGGTTCCACATCCTGCATTAGTGTGTTTTCTGTGGACTTCAGTGGAGGATGGGACTGGTCCTTGCAGGGCCCCAGGCCATCTGCAAATGGGCCCCACATCCCTGTGTCATGACAGGGCACCAAGCCTGTTTACAGGGTAGGGAGCCAAGCGGCCACAACTTGGAGCAGCAGTTTCTGCTCTGATTAAGGGGTGAGTGTCCTCATACCCTCCATGTGCCCCATCCTGCGGATCTACCCAGGGAGCAGAAGCCTGCAGGCACACCAAGCCCCCAAAAGCTGTGCCCAGAACAGCACCCGGGCCTCAAGACGGCCATCTCCATCCTCCAGCCTTCAGGTGGCACGTAGCTGTGCTCCTGCAAGTACTTCCCAGTGACCAATTGTATAAATGGGGGAGGAGGGGCTGCAGGCCCCGGGCAGGAGCCCTCTGCCTGAGCAGGTGGAGGATGTGGAATCCCCCCTGGAGACCCCCACCCATTTCCAGGTCACCCTGGGAAAGGCCAGGCCTCCAGGCTGCCTGCGGCAGGATGGTGCTGCCAAGAGCATGCACGACGCTGACTGAGGCTGAGAGACCACGGGAAGCCCAGAGGGAGGGCGGAAGGCAGCCGGCTCCACAGGGAACTTGCCAGACTGCAAGACATCCAGCACCAACAGCCGGCTGCGGTAGGCCAGGCCGACAGGGGCCGTCGGTCACACCCCGGCCAAACAGCAGTCAGAGAGAGACGGGATGCTGCCACTGGGTCCCTCCCACCCACAGACACAGGGACATGGATGCCTGCCCCGAGCCTGGGGGAGGCCCCCCGAGCAAAAGTCAGCCAGACCGTCAGAACTGAAGGGCTGGGGGCTGATCGTAGCAAACCAAGGCCAGGACGCTGTTAAAGATGCTTCCATTTCAGGGCGCCTGGGTGGCTCATCGGTTAAGTGTCTGACTTTGGCTCAGGTCATGATCTCAGGGTCCTGGGATCGAGCCCCGCATCGGGCTCTCTGCTCAGCGGGGAGCCTGCTTCTCCCTCTCCCGCTCCCCCAGCTTGTGCATGCTCTGTCTCTGTTAAATAAATAAACAAACAACTAAATCTTTAAAAAAAAAAATGCTTCCGTTTCAAGTCAGGTTCAAACCTGGAATGCAGGGATGGTTCAGCATCAGCGACTCTAAGAATATAATTCACGGCAGTGAGAAGAGAGAAGAGAAATGATGCAATCATCAAAGCAGATGCAGAAAAACTCCATGTCCTTCCCTACTAAAATTTATAAAAACAAACCTCTTAGCAAGTAAAGCATAGAGGAAAACCTCCGTAACTTGATAAAGATTTCTTCTAGAAACCTCCCACTGACATCATGATGAGCAGTAGAACTTTAAAAAGAAGTCAGGAAGAAAATAACAAGTGTCTTCATGATTGTCAAAATTTTAAAATATTTCATCATCCACCAATATTTTACCGGAGATCCCAGTCGAGATAATAATATGTTAAAAAGGAAAGAAAAGACAGAAATATTTGGAAATTAAAAGGTCAAGTTCTGACTAATTGTAGATGCTACCAAGAAATCAGAAGACAGGGCACCTGGGTGGCTCAGTTGGTTAAGCGACTGCCTTCAGCTCAGGTCATGATCCCGGAGTCCTGGGATCGAGTCCCACATCAGGCTCCCGGCTCAGTGGGGAGTCTGCTTCTCCCTCTGACCCTCTCCCCTCTCATGCTCTTTCTCTCTCTCTCTCAAATAAATAAATAAATAAATAAAATCTTTTAAAAAAAAAAAAGAAAGAAAGAAATCCTTGTTTAGAAAAAAAGAAAGAAATCAGAAGACAGTCAACTGAAATCTTTTTTTTTTTTAATTTTTTTTATTGTTATGTTAATCCCCATACATTACATCATTAGTTTTAGATATAGTGTTCCATGATTCATTGTTTGTGCATAACACCCAGTGCTCCATGCAGAACGTGCCCTCCTCAATACCCATCACCAGGCTAACCCATCCTCCCACCCCCCTCCCCTCTAGAACCCTCAGTTTGTTTTTCAGAGTCCATCGTCTCTCATGGTTCTTCTCCCCCTCCGATTTCCCCCCCTTCATTCTTCCCCTCCTGCTACATTCTTCTTCTTCTTTTTTTCTTTCTTAACATATATTGCATTATTTGTTTCAGAGGTACAGATCTGAGATTCAACAGTCTTGCACAATTCACAGCGCTTACCAGAACACATACCCTCCCCAGTGTCCATCACCCAGTCACCCCATCCCTCCCACCCCACCCCCCACTCCAGCAACCCTCAGTTTGTTTCCTGAGATTAAGAATTCCTCATATCAGTGAGGTCATATGATACATGTCTTTCTCTGTTTGACTTATTTCGCTCAGCATAATACCCTCCAGTTCCATCCACATCGTTGCAAATGGCAAGATCTTATTCCTTTTGATGGCTGCATAATATTCCATTGTATATATATACCACATCTTCTTTAGCCATTCATCTGAGTCAACTGAAATCTTATTAGAACTAGTCAGATAATCGGGGCGCCCAGCTGGCTGAGTCCACAGAGCGAGCGCTTCCTGATCTTGGGGCCATGAGTTCGAGCCCCATGGTGGGTGTGGAGCCAACTTAAACAAAAAAAGAATTAGTTGGGTGATCTAGTCAGATTGAGTCAGATTGGAAGATCAGTGTTCCACAGTCACAACCTGTCCTGAACACAGCAACAACCCATGGAAATACATTGTCAAAAATACTGCTCCTAGCAGCCAAAAACGTCTAAAAATAAACCCCAAAATTTAAAAGTCTGATGAGGAAAAGTATAAAACTTTACTGAAAAGCAATAAAAAAGTGAATAAGAAGAAAAATTTGAAATATATAGAATTCTCAATTTTGAGGGAAAGAGAAATCAGTTCTCCTAAGCACTTATCTACAAATTCAAGGCAATTCTCATCTGTTATTTATGGGATTTGACAGGTTGGATCCAAAGTTCTTATGGAGGAGGACATCTGAACGACTAGGCAAGAAATTTTCAAAGCTAAGAAATATATGTCCTGTAAAACTACCGTGTTCATGTCAGTGTGGCCTCAGCCCAGACAGAAATATACAGAAAAATCAGAGGATAAGAGCCCAGAAATAGATCTGTGTATGTTGGAATCGTATTTCCTGGCATTTCATCAGTGGAGGGCGGGGAGGGAGGTCTGCAGCACGGATTCCAGGCAAGAGCCGGATCTTTAATCCATAAAGAGGGCCTCCAAAATCAATACGACGAAGACCAACAATGGCAGCACACTTGAGTAGACAGGCCACGAGTTGGAGAAAACACGCTCCGCTTCCCCATCCTCAGGGAGCACACACACACAGAGAACCTCCCGAGACAGCACCTCTCGCCCCCAGGTGGGCAAACAACAAGCACCTACGCGAACACGAGCTTCCCTGACCTGGTCCCTTTGGAGGCCAGCTGGGCCGTATCTATTGAAAATATTAAGATGCACATCCCATAGCTCAGCAGACGTGTTTCGGAGTATCTATCCTATAGAAACAGTGGCGTGTGCTCACAGAAAGCCCCCTGTGAGGCTTTAATGTCATTTTGTTTGAAATATCAACACTCTAGAGCAGAGGCGTGGTTTCACCGCGGGAAAATGCAGCCATTTTGCAGAATGTAGGCAACGCATTGCAAATAACCAAGGCGATCTGTAGGTACAAATGCGGGAAGACCACCGGGACTTTCGGTGTAGTTAAAAAAAAAAAAAAAAAGCTGCACAACAATATGCCTGATCATCCTGAACAGATGTGCCCACGTAAGAACCCAGAGAAACTGGGGCGCCTGGGTGGCTCAGTCGTTAAGCGTCTGCCTTCAGCTCAGGTCATGATCCCAGGGTCCTGGGATCGAGCCCCGCATCAGGCTCCCTGCTCAGCGGGAAGCCTGCTTCTCCCTCTCCCACTCCCCCTGCTTGTGTTCCTGCTCTCGCTGTGTCTCTCTGTCAAATAAATAAATAAAATCTTAAAAAAAAAAAAAAAAACCAGAGAAAGTTCTAGAAGGGCTTGCCTGCAGTGTTAACCTCAGTCACTCTGGACGGAGGGTGTGATTTGAAAGTGTGAACAGGGACTTTCTTTTTGTTTTTATTATTCATACACTTCTGAATTTGGAATTTTGTTTTAACAATCACAGACATGCATTACTAGAGTTTGGGGTTTTGTTGGGTTTTTCTAGGTTTTTAGAAAACTTTAAATTCTGGTTTGTTGGTCACACAAACCAGAGGTGGCTGAGAGCAGCCGTCTTCAGCCACTTTGGCCTCCTCCTCCCCCAGCCCCCCACCCTCTCCGACAGGGGCTGCGGCCAGTGCTCCCCTTCCCTGCTGACCCCGTTGAGGGGACAGCCGCAGTGCGGGTTCAGATTGGGCGTGTTAACATGGGAGCCCCAGGGTTCCAAGCCCTCCCGCTAATCTCTACATGTGACGTCACTGTAGGTGCCCGGGGTCACTCTGGGTGTTTCTAAGCACTGGAGGGGGGCATGGCCAGCAGGTGAGGTCTCTGTGTGTTGTGCACCCCACAATTAAATCGCAATGCCCAATTCCAGAGGGCTTGAGGGTGCAGCTGTAGAATTGGGCGTTTGTCGAGAATAGCTCCTTCTAGAAATTCTGCAGGCAGGGTGGGAAGGAGCCTGAGGCCGAAGGAAGTGGGCCCGGGGCCGGGGTCTTCCTGAGGCAATGAGAGGAACAGAAAGCACGCTGGATGGTGACCCACTTCTCTGTTAGAAGCTGCACACGTCTGTGCTTCCCACTCGAGCCTCATTCTGAACCTGGCCCTGAGGGGTGTCTCACCCACATAGGAGAGAGGCTTTGGGGGGCCAGTCAATAGCAGTCTTCCTGGCAGGCACAAACCCTGGGGCCGGGCTGTCGGCAAATATCCAGGTACGGACAGAGCACTCGGGTGCTGAGATGGAGCTGAGTCCAGCCTGGGCAAAGGGGACTGTCCCCCTGCCGCAGCCCCCACTGGGAGTTCTGGGCTCAGGAGCCCGAGGCGGGGACAGGGAAGGGGCTTGGTGGGGTGCGGCTGCACTCACCCGTGGCCCTGCCTGGGCTGGGCAGCTGGCCTGCAGGGGAGATGAACAGAGTAACCGCGGCCCGGGCCCACTCCTCTCCACACTCCTGGCCTGCTGTGTGTGGCCCACGCCCTCTCTGGGCTGGTGAGCAACCGGATGAGCACCCGTGGGGCGGCCTCTCGGAAATCTGACATTGTGAGGGCATGGCTTTTGTACGCTGCAAGGGTGGCAATCCATCAGTAGCGGATGGGAAACTAAAAGCAAGCCCCAGAACCCCTGGCCCTCGCCTCTGAGTTTGAGAAGAGCCGCTCTTCCCGGGGAACTTTCTCTGCCCCTACCCCGGCCCCTCCCGAGGGACCCTCCAGAGGCGCCTGCCGTCCCGGCAACCCCCGGCTTCCTGGGACAGACAAGTGCAGTCGGACCAGGGCCGAAGCTACAGTGAGGACCCCCCGACAGGCTGCTCTTTCTCCCTTAACTCTGAGTCCTAGGCTGTCTGCATTCTGGAAGGCGCTCATCAGGACCTAGGCAAGAATGTCGGTGCCCCACCGGGTGCCAAGGATTAATCCAATTTACACTCAGGACATCCCAGTTCTCTTTTGCCTTGTTTTGTTGTTGAGGTAAAATCCACATAACATAAAATTAACCATTTGAAAATGTACAAGTCCTTGCATCGAGCGCATCCGCAGTGTTGTGCAATCATCACTTCTGTCTGGTGGTAAAACATTTTCATCCCTGGGGGTGCCTGCGTGGCTCAGTCGGTGAGGCGTCTGCCTTCGGCTCAGGTCATGATCGCAGGGTCCTGGGATCGAGCCCTGCATCGGGCTCCCTGCTCAGCCAGGAGCCTGCTTCTCCCTCTCCTTCCCGCTCATGCTTTCTCTCTAAAATAAATTTAAAAAATAAAAAAAAATAAAAAAAACATTTTCATCCCCCCAAAAAGAAGCCCCTTCCCCATTCGCAGTCATTCCCTGCTCCCCTGTTCCCCTAGCCCGGGGCCTCACTCAGCTGTGTCTGTGGACCTGCCCTGCTCCGGACATCTCCCGTAAGTGGGATTACACAACGCGGCTTTTGTGTCTGGCTTCTTTCACTGAGCATAACAATGTCAAGGTTCATTCATGCTGCAGTGTGGGTCAGAACTTTATTCCTTTTTGTGGCCAAATAATAGTCCATTGTGTGGATGGACCACACTCTGCTTATCTTTTCATTAGTCGATGGGCATGTGGTTGTTTTTGACTACGGTGAATAATGCTGCTGTGAACATTTGTGCACAAGTTTTTGTCTGAATACCTGTTTTCAATTCTTTGGGGTATATACGCAGGAGAGGAATGGCTCGGTCAAATGATAGCTCTATGTTTCACTTTTAGGAAGCACCAAACTTGTTTCCCACCGCGGCTGCCCCATTTCCCGTTCCCGTGAGCAGTGCACGAGGGGGCCAGACCCTCCACATCCCGGCCAACACTACTTTCCACCTTATCCCAGTTGTCCTAGTGGGGATGACGTGGCATCTCACGGGGCCTTGAGTTGCGTTTCCCTGATGACTGACGATGTGGAGCCTCTTCTCATGGGCTTTTGTCCATTTACGTATTTTCTCTGGAAAAATGTCTGTTCCCGTCCTCTGCCCATTTTTCAATAGGATTGTTTGACCTTTTGTTGCTGAGCTGTAAGAATCCGTTCTAGATCCTGAATACAAGATCTTTATCAGGGATGTGATCTGCAAACGTTTTCTCCCGAGCGCGGGCAGGCTTTTCACTCTCTCCATGCCCAGAAGTCTTTAATGTTGACAGCCCAATTTATCGAGCTTTTTCTTGGCTGTCTCTGCTTTGGTGTCATAGCTAAGAAACTAGTCCAAGTCCAAGGCCGTGAAGATTCCCCCCAGTGTTTTCTTCTGAGAGTTTTTACAGTTTTGGCTTTTCTGTGCAGGTCTCTGATCCATTTCGAGTTCATTTGTGTGTGTGGCGTGAGGTAGGGCCCAGCGCCACCTGTTGAAAGGACTGTTCTTCTTGTAGGATGGCCTGGCACCTCGTCGAGGATCAGCGGGCCGTCCACGTACTGGGCTTATTTCTTACTTTCCGTTCTAGTCCATTGGTCTAGAGGTTTACCTTTAGCCAATATCATGCCGTTTCAACTTGTTTTGTAGCAGTGCAGTAAGTTTTTAAATTGGGAACTCTAAGCCCCTTGGTTTTGTTGGGTTTTTTTTATAAGATTACTGGGCTAATCAGGGAACAACCTTGTCTTGTGCCCATTTTTCCTGTAAGAACACGGAGGCAGCAAGGACAGAGGCAGCAGGACACTGCGTGTGGTGCCAGGGTGGCTGAGTGGGCTCCGGGGCAGTGCTGGAGGGAATGACAGGAGCGGGCTCCGGGGAGGGTAAGGGCCACGTCTGCAGGTCAGGGGCAGCTGGAGGCCCGGCCCCGCCCTGGCTCCACCCTCCCCTGGCTGACACCCCCAGCGTGCCTCCTCCGGAAGCCGTCCACCTGCCAGAGAGCCCCCTAATCTCCCTGCAAGGCCAGCGCCCTGAGAGGTTCCTGGGCCAAGGCTGAGGGCACGGGGTGGGGGGCAGCACCCCCAGCTCCCTCCTCCAGTCCCGGTCCCTCCCCAGCCAGGCCAGGCTCAGCCCTCGAGTCAGCCCTGGGGAGCACTTTGATCAGGGGCCCTCAAGAAGGCTGAGCTGCCTGTCTATCCCCTTCTCTGGAACGGCGTTGCTAGACCCTCACTGAAGGGTGGGCGCTGAGTCAATGCCACCTGTGGCCTCTGGGGAGGGGCCGTTCTGCCTCCAGTGCCTGCCCCTCCCCAGCAAGGGTGGGCCATGGCCGTATCCTGCCCCCCCCAGAACTGACCTGGGACTGGGGACGTGGGCTGAGCTGACCCAACGGGCCACCTTCCGGTCGCAGGCTGTGCTCACCAGCCTCTCCCTCAGCTCCTCAGCTGTGTCTGGTTCCAGCTCTGTGCCTCCTTCATCCACGGAGATGTCCCTGCTGTGCTTGGGGGGCCCACAGCTGCCCGTGAGCAGTGCCAGGGGCCCAAACCTTCCCTCACCCACCCGACCAGACTATCCCCACCCTCTCCCCTGCCTCTGAGACCAGAAGCCTGCCCCTGTCTTGAAAAGCCCACCCCATCCTGCAGGCCTCAGGGGTCCCACTTCCCCGCTTCAGCCCTGTGTCCCTGGGGTGGGGTGGTCGGGTCAGCATCAGATGTCCTCTCTCACCAGCAGGATTTTACTGTTGCCCAGAGAAACACACAGGCAGACCCGGCATTTCCCATCTGCTGGCCACGGGAGCTGGCACCTTCCCTCAGCCCCGCCTGTCAGTGCCTCCCCCCAGGGTCCACCTTGGGACTTGGCCCCACCGTGCCACGGTGACAAGAGCCTGCTCATTGGGCTCTGGCAGGACCCCTCTTCAGAGAAGGGTCTTCCCTGTGAGCCCCCAGATTTCCTCCCCACACCCCGGCCCTGCCCTGCGCCGGCCAGCTTCATACAGTGCAGGCTGGTCTGAGCCTCGAGTGGCCCGAGATGGGCCTGGGTCCTCCTCAGCCAGATGGGCAGACCCCCGCCCCTGCCCAGGAGCTGTCAGCAAGACCACGGGAGCCACAACACCTCCTCATCCCCGCCTGCCCTTGCAGCTCCTGGCTCCGGATGGGGGGATGGATATGGGCCTTCCTGCTCTCTGCTCCTCCAGGGCTGGCTGGCAGGGCTCCCCACCTGGACTCCCTCATGCTCTCTGGCAGCCTCCCTCGGGAAGACCCTGGGAATGACAGCCCCGCATCCCAGGCACCTTCGTCAGGAGCAGCAAAGATCAGGAAGGGAGTTCTGTTTCTTGAGCACAGCTCAGGGGCCACGTGGCCTCCGTGGAGTCACCAAGTCTCTCGTGTTTCGGCATCTTGGCCCACGAGGTGAGCACAGGTCCCACACCTGCGGGATCTCAGAAAGCACTTGGGGGTGAGTGCATGAGGTCACGTCCGTGGACCCCGTGGGACGCTGTCCAGATGCCGAGGCAGAGGATTTCCCACCAGACCCAGAATGCTGCTGGGTAGCCCTGAGCCCAGCGGGCAGGGGGTACATGGCTGCCACAGAGACCTGTCGCATGCCCAGCATCTGGGATGCATCTGGCCATACCCAGCCTACGCAATTTTAAGCAATGGTACCGCTTCCGAAGAGCAAGTTGGTGGCTTGTTTTAGATGCTGATTTGTCCCTTTTTAAAAAATGACAAACGGAAACCAGGCTCTCCTCTGGCCTCATGGTGGACTGCTGGTCGCCATGGTGTGGGCAGGACAGGGCCCAGTGCCTGGGCCGCCCCTGCCCTCAGCCAGCTCATCCGGAGGGGCCTCCACAGGAACTCATCTGCACCCTGGAAACCACTCTTTGTTTTGGGGACTGAGCATGCCCTGGGGACAGGCCGGCCCACACCCTGGGAAGGGTAATAAAAGGACAGTGGGTGGCCTCACACAGCAAAGAGTGACTCTCCCCACCCCCCACCCCCGCCAGGTCTCAGGACCCACATCTGCTGGACACAAAGCCCCTCAGCTCCAAACCTCTGGAGCCGGAAGCCACCTCTCAGGCCTGCCCTGAGATTAGGAGAAGGTTCTGGGGGTAATCCCAAGACGTCTGGGGAGCAGTGAAGAGTTTGGTGTGGTTTAGTGGACCGGTCAGGTCAGCTGTGAGGCCGGGAGAGGGCCAGGCCCAGATGCAGGGCGGTTAAGAGCTCTCAGGCTTTCCTCTGCGCAAGGCAGGCTTTTGATTGAAGCTGGCCTGGCCGGGCCGACTGAGAAGCTGCAGAGGCCGGGGTCGGCAGAGGCGCAGGGAGGGGAGAGCCGGCCCAGCAGGAAAGCGGCGAGCTTCCGGGGCCCCGGCGCCCAAGGGGGCCGTGCACACGTGTCTGTGTGCCGGGCACACGGGTGCTCTGTCCCAACACGTCAGCCTGTGCCTGGGCGCCCCGGGTCCGGGCTTCCCCCTTCCTCCAGGAGCCCCGGGAGGACCGCAGCCGGCCGCAGGCCAGAGCTGAGTGTGGGGGCCGTGTCCTCCAGCTGGCTGTGTGCTCAGACCTGAGAAACCGCCCCCAGCAGCTCCTCCTTGAGGTGCGGCCCCGCCGCCGCCCCTGTGGGTGACCAAGCCTGGCGCTGCCATCGGCTTCCCCTCCCCTGGCTGTGGATGAGAAAGGCATGCCCAGACTTCTGGCTGATCAAAGGGCTTGCTGAGCCCAGCGGGCTGCCGAGGAGCTTCGCCTTGATCCACTGCCCCCAGCAGGGGTTGGAGAGAGGCGGGCTTGGGTACAGGTAGGACTATGTTTGCAGAATAATGGCACCCAGATTTTCTGCGTCCTGCAAGCTCTCCCCGGCTCCTGACCCAAGGGGCAGCCTGCCAGGCTGGGGAGCAAGGGCGCTGTGCCACTAAGACTCAGAGCCGAGCTTCTCTGGAGTGCAAACCAGGCCTAGGCTTGGGGGGCCGGGGGGGGGGGGGGAAAGGGGGGGGAGCTTCCAGAGTCCCACTGAGGGTCCAGCAGAGTCACACCAAGGCCGCATTTCTCAGACTCCACACTGGAGCAGTCCCTGGGGGTGGTCTTGGGCCCTGGTCCTTCCTAAGGACAAGAGAACAGTTCAATGAGTGGATATGAGAGACTCCATCCAGAGGTGGGGCAGTGAAGGCCAGAGGGTGGCTCACCTCCTGTCTCCAAGGTCCTGCAGAGCCACTCAGAGGCCGACAGCTTGAGCTTCTGTCCGTTAGAGACTCTGAGTGCCATTGCAGAAAGCCCTGCCTGGCCAAGCCTCCCCCAGGCCCAGTGTCACACCCTGCCCATCAGCCACGCCCTGTGTGCCCCTTCCTCCAGCAGGCTGCACCCCCTGCCGCCCCCGGGTCCCCAGCGTCCTGCAGAGCTGCAGGGACCCTGTGTCCTCCACTCTGGCCCAGGGCATCACACCACCTCCCAGGCCCCCCCCCCCACGGGTCAGGGTGTTACTGCCCGGCCACCCCCACCCTGTGCCCTCTGACCCCACACATCTTATTGCCAGCAGGACTCGGCCCTTGTCAGGGGACACAGTTCGCAGTGACATTCTGAGTGGGCACACATGGATGGAAGTGACTTTAACTGTTCAGTCTAATTAGAAACTTGCTTTCAGGGTTACCAAGTCATCACGAGGCCCAACAGAAAAAGATCTCTGTTGCTCCCCAGGAGTGCCACCAACGGCCACAGCCCGAGGTCCGAGCTCAGCCCCCCTCTGAGCAGTGCGCCCCGTGTGCCCAGACTCCTCCTGGGCAGAGCAGGAAGCGGAGGGCAGAGGGACCCTGAGCCGTGGCACGGGCCCTCCAGGACTCAGGCCGCTCCTCCAGAAGATGAAATGTGGGGGAGCCTGCACACCTCCTCTGACATGACTCTAAATGGCCCCTTTCTTCCCAGCTCCTCGCTTGGTGTCAGCAGCAGGGCAAATCCAGTGTCCGTCACACGCCGCTGGCTCAAGGAACCCGGGCATTTTCTGTTTTTATGAGTGTGCAAACAACCAGCATGCTGGCACCTTCCACGGCGCTGCCGTACGTGTGCGCCCATGGCGGACAGGCCGGCACCCCCCAGCAGGAAGGGTGGTCCCATCCCCATGGCTGGGGCAAGGCGCACACACAGGGAGGGCTCTGTCAGCCCCGCACCCCCGCCCCCAGGGCTCCCCCCGGTGAACCCACCCAACCCACAGTGGCTCCTGCCCAGCTGACGGAGGCCGCGTGTGACGGCATGCGGGGCTGGTGAACAGGGTGACACGGACCTGTAGGGCTCAGGTGCTCCCTCCCCAGTGTGACCCGGCCCTGCTCCCGGTGCCCCCAGCTGCTTGCGCCAAGCTGTGCCCTGGCCTGGCCAACGGGCATCCCTCGTCCTGGGCTGTCCTAGACCGGCACGAAATCGAACGTGCAGAGCGGCCGCCCGAGGCAGCCCGGGTCTCGGGAACAGGAGGGCCGGGCCGGCACTTGGGGCAGCTGCTCAGGGGGCTCGTGGCCCGGGATGGAGCTCTCGGCCTCCCACAGTCCCAGAGCTCACCTCTGCAAAACCTCAGGACGCCCCTTGGGTGGGGGGGCAAGGAAGGCTCCGTGGGCCAGACAACCAGAGAGAAGACGGCAAGGGATTCTGCGGCGCGGGCAGCACCCCCTCCCCATATGCCCCCGCAGCCCCCGTCCCCACATCTGGCAGCCTTCAGCAGAGCCACCTCCCGCGGTGACTGCCTAGCGGCCACTACCACCCCCCTGTGCTTGGCCTCCCTGCTCCTTGTCATCAAGGCTTTCTGGCAGGTGCAGCCCCAGCAGAGCCAGGAGGACCACCCCACCTGCTGACCACCCCCCCGGCCATGTGCCAGCCCCACGGAGAGGCTCTCCTCACAGCTCTTCTCCTTGCCCGGAGGGCTACTGCAGCGACCTCGCAGGGAGCGGGAAGGCTTTCTCTGGGGGATGGAGCCATGCTACACCTAGGAGGTGCCCCAGCAGGGCCGTCCTGGAAACCTGCCACGTAAGCGTGGCCCATGGACATTCTGGCCACGCTGCTGTCTGAAGACCCGGAAATGCACTGGACACCGACCCCACCCTGAGGAATTTCCCAATCTGGCTGGATTAAGAGATGGCAACAGTGATCACCATAACAACAAGACAGAAAGACCCTCAGGCAGGTTTAAGCCCCAGTCCAGGCTCCCGCCTGACCTGGAAGCACGTGGCCGTGGCCAGAGGTGAGCTCCTATAGACAGGGCCTGGGCCAGTGCTCCTAATCCTCCCAGGGGTGGCCTGAGCCAGGCAGGCATGTGGTGTGGTGGGGGGAGGTGGCCAGGCGGCTGTGCCAGGCGTGGGCAAGAAGGAGTAGGCTTGTGTGTGTGCACTGTTCGGGGGGAGGGGCGGGGGGGCTCTGTGAGTCACCAACATGATGAGGAAGCAGGTGCGTGGGGAGGGCAGGAGGTCTGTGCACTTGGGCTGGGTCCCCACAACCTCCCTCCATACAATGACTCGGTGTCTCTGGGTGAAGGGAGCAGGGCAGGAGACCCCAGGCCCCTTCTGGGGTTGCTGAGTCAACTGCTCAGGGAGGCAGGGGAGGGATGGAGCGCCCCCCACCCCACAGCCCACAGGGCTGGTGTGCCTGCAGGCAGGGGTGGGGAGGTATGGGCAGCGCCCCAGGGGGCTGCTTCCTGCAGGGAGTTCTGAGGTCCAGGCCCTCGGTGCCACGTGGTGGTCATCTCAGTGTCCTCCTGAGGGGGCACCACCAAGGGTGCCGACTTATTTGCTTTCCTCCCATTTCTGCCAGTTAGGCATCTGGGTTCATGACCTGGTGGCCTGGTGGTCTCTGAGGCCTTTGCCCACATGGCAGTGGGGAGAGCAGGAGGCCAGGGGAGGGGCGCAGCAGCTGGGGAAGAAAGAAACGGAGAAGCCCTCCAGACACCGGTGCCCTCGCTTCTTACCTCCCTTCCCACAACCCCCCCCATCCCCACTCCCCTCTGCAGCTAAGGGCGCTGCCTGCCCACTCACTGCACCATCGTGCACGGTGCCCCATCAGCCTCACCGGGAGCTCTCCCGTCAAGCTCTCTGGCCTGCACCCTCTCCTCATCCCCCAGGCTACCTGACCTGTTGTTGGCCCCAAGAGGCCACCTGCCACCGCCCAGCGACCCAAGCCAATAGAGACGTTCTGCCTCGGTCACATTTGCTTCTCCAGGACCCACGCGGAGGGACCAAAAAGCGGCTGACAATCTCCAATAACTAAGTCGTCCGTTGCCTCTGTACAGGGCTGAGAAAGGTGGGGTCTAGTCTCCCAGCGAGTTTCCAGCGTACAGCCCCCCATCCGCCCCCACATAAACCTCAGGTGTGCGCTGGAGCCGTGGGAGAGGCGACTGAAGTGGACGTAGGGGGCGAGGGGCTGGTAAAGGGGTGCAGGCGAGCAGTGGGGGCGGCGCGCAAAGGGGAAGGAGGCGCTGCGGGAGCGGAGGCGCGGGGCGCGCTGCCAGGGTGCAGGGAGGCAGGGCGGGAGCGAGGGGGGCGGAGAAGGGAGGGATGCCGAGTTCGGCTGGGGGCGGGGAAGCCCCTGATAGGCGCGCGGAAGGCGTGATGTCACGTCCGGCGGGGGAAGCCCTGCCTCAGCACCCCCGCCCCCCGCCCCCACAGGTGGTGCCGCCGCCCCGGGCGCTGGGCGTGGGGGACCCGCCCTCGGGGACCCCGCCGCGGCCCGCGCGCTCCCCGGCCGCCCCGCCTCCCTCGGGCGGTCCGCAGCTCTGCGCGATCCGGCGGGTCCAGTCCCTGGGGGGGCTGCAGGAGCGCGCGCTGCGCCCCGCGTCGCGCCCCGCGCCGCGCCCGGCCGCGCAGCTCCCCGCCCCGCCCGCTCCGCGCGCCCCGCCCCTGCTCGCCCCGCCCCGCCCCCTCCCCGGCAGCCGAGGGGCCGGGCCGCCGGCAGGGGAGGCGCCGAGCCGGGACTGCGCGCTCGCCCGACGCGCTCTGTGCCGCCCGACCGAGCGGCCGGACCTCGCGCCCCGCGCGCCCCGCGCCGCCGGCTTTTGTTGTCGCCGCCTCCTCGGCCGCCGCCTCCTGCGGACCGCGAGCCGCACGCGCCGGGACCTTGGCTCTGCCCTTCGCGGGCGGGGGCTGTGCGGCCCCGGGCGGGATCCGAGGGAGGCGCGGGCGGGCGGCCGGGGCGCCCCGGCCCCGCCATGGAGCTGCGGGCCCGAGGCTGGTGGCTGCTTTGCGCGGCCGCCGCGCTGGCCGCCTGCGCCCGCGGGGACCCAGCCAGCAAGAGCCGGAGCTGCAGCGAAGTCCGCCAGATCTACGGAGCCAAGGGCTTCAGCCTGAGCGACGTGCCCCAGGCGGAGATCTCGGGTAAGTGAGGGCGCGGCACCGGGGGCCCCGGACCCCGGCGTGTCCGGGTCTCTCCTGCGTACTCCTGCTCTCCCCTGGTCTGCCCTGCACCCGGATCGCGCCGCCCGTACCCCTGCTCGCCTGCACCCCTCGGGCCCTCGCCTCCGAGTGCCGCCCGGGTCTCCTGCGCTCAGTTCGGCCGCCCCCCAGCCCCCAGCACGCACACCGGCCCCTTCTCCGCGGAGTTCTCCTCGTGGGACTGTGGGCTGGGCGGTCCCCGGCGGGGAGCGTCCTCCAGGGCCACAGCTAGAGCTGGGCGTCTTCGGCCATTGGCTCGGCCCAGCGCGGTGGCGGGGCGGGAGTCCGAGCCCCGGGGCGCGCTGGGCTGACTGCGGGGCTGGCTGTCCGGGCGCAGCTGACGGCGGTCTCAGGTTGGGGACTCCCAGTTGGCTGTACGGGCCTCTCCGGGAGCCGCCTCGGGTCGGGCCTGAGGATTCCTGTGGGATCCCCAGCAACGGCAGCCTAGGTGGGTTCAATGAGAGGCCCCCATTCCTGGCGGGAGTGGGGCCCCTGCGAGGTAGGGTGCGAGCTGTGCGCCTGGGGGTGGGGGCGAGGCGCGCCCTCTGCCACCTCGAGCCAGTAAGCAAGGGTTCCTGCCCAGGGAACTTGCACTCGCTGGCGCGCCGGCCTGGCACTCTGGGCTGCCTCTGGCGGGGGAGTCGAGCTGCAGGTGGTCGGTGCCTTGGATCCCACCCAGGGGCCCTGTCTTTTCTTTGTAAGAGCGTCGACCCTCCCAGGCATCCTCAGGCCTGCAGCTGCCCGCAGTCCTGCCCACCCCCTCCCTGCAAGCCTCTGAGCTTTGGAGCCAGTATATGTGAGGGTGGGGGGTGGAGTGCAGTGTCCTGGGACCACCCGGACCCCCAGGCTCCTCAAACTGCGAATGTGTGGGGAAGCACACTGGGTCTGTGTGGGGTGCCTGGGACACAGTGGACAGCAGCAGAGCAGACCAGATTCCTCTAGGGAGGGGATTGCTCCCAAACTAGGGGGCAGTGTGTGCAAGTAAGGGCTCCGCGCAAATGGTGACACGGGGGACAGGGAATGACCCCGGCTACAGGAATTCTGAATGACAGAGGCGTGGATCAGAGTGAGGTCCATGGCCCTGCCTTGCTGGGGAGTGGGGGGAAGGCAGCCAGGTTCTGGCCCCCTGGCCCCTGGAAGGTCAGACACACAGAGGGCTGCCTTGAGAGATCCTTTGACGTAGCTGCCCCCCCCAAGGTTCTGGAGAGCGCCCCCACCCAAGGACCCCAAAGCAGGCCTTCTTGTGCCTCCCTCTGCTGAGAGTTCCTGTCACTGTCAGGACTGCGTCTCTGGTGGGACGGGTGGGCATGCCTGGGTGCCTGGGGCGAGCTTGGGGGCTCTCTGCCCACCACTGCCCCTCTTCCCACACCAACAGAGGAACTTTTGCCTGGGTGTCCCTGGCCTTCCCGCTGGATCCTGCCCCAGGCCTGGGTCTCAGGGTCGACTGAGCAGCTGCCCCCCCCCCCCAGCCCCAGATCTTGGATGGAAGCCTTCCCCTGTGCCTCTCCTTGAACCCTCTCCCACTTGGCCATTGTGTCCTTAGGGACCATCCTAAACTTACTCGAATCCACGGGCCTCTGTCCTGGTTAGGCCCAAGAGACAGAGTGGCAAGTTTGGGCAGCTACGAAGGGCTGCGAGGGAGTGGGGCAAATGGGATGCTGAGCTGGGGCTGAGCTGGGGGCTGGGGGCTGGGCCTTGCTCCCCTTCAGTTGGGATGCTGTGGATTAGGGACCCCGGACGATCAAAGTGCATTGCAGTCTGTGAGTGTGATGGGTCCAGCTGGGCGAGGATGGCTACCCAGCAGCTGTCCCAGCATCGTGCTGATCAGGGCTCAGGTGCCACCCTCCTCCGGGCCTGGAACGCCAGGGACTGCGCTCTGGGCAGGGTCACTGCCCTCCCTGCCAGGACCCCTTCCTCCCGGAGCCCCAAGGCTTCTCCATCCTAGGGCCAAGGGCTTCTTCAGCAGAGCTCCTCTTCCTGACCCCCTGTGGCTAAAGCCCCAGTGAGCACTGGAACTCCAGAGGGCCCTACAGGGCCCAGGCTCTGAGATGAGTGCCAGCGCCACGTGGAGCAAAGGATACAGGGTGACCTCCCAGGGCAGCAGCAAGCCCAGTGTCCCCTCCTGTTGCGACTGGGGCTGGCCTCTGTGGGCCAGGCGCCCTCTGGTGGCCCCGTGCCGCCCGCGCCTCTCAGGGCGCCCTGGCTTGGGTCCCCTCTCCTAGGGGCCTGGCCGCCAGACTTCTCCAGCGCCGGGCCCTGGGGTCACCGCCTGGCGCTAACCCACCCTGACTCAGCTGGCCCAGGCCCCGGGGGAGCGGCTGGGAGGCGAGGAGATGGCCCTGGGTCTGCGGGTGGTGCTTACAGCCTCTGTTGGGGGCCAGGAATGGCGGCGGGCTTGTGAGAGTGGGGAATGTCGGGCACATAGGGCTCCAGTTCGGGACTTGGGGGGATGTTTTTGGACGGCCAAGCCTGGCAGTCAGTGATGACAGCTGTCGTCATTTAACAGGTGAGGAAGCGGGCCTGGGGGATTCGCGGCCACGTGTGTGAACCAGAACTCCCTCGGGCCAGAGCGCTTCAGAGAAAGTGAGACCACGAGTCCAAGCCCGCCCAGGGCCCCTCTGCCGGGCGCCGGGCAAACGCAGAGCCCCGTGCTGAGTCACACACGCCCACTGGTGCTGGCAGGTTTTCTGCCCCCGCCAGCCAGCTTGCTCCTGGCTCCCAGACATTTCTGCACACCGGCCCGGCCTCCCAACACTCGAGGGATTTCCCTTGTATGGCTCTCACCCTCCTGAGGTGCTGGGGACAGGGACCACCTCTGTCTCTACGCTTCTCTGCCGTAGCGACAGAAGCTGGCCCAGTTCCCGGCACCAAGGAAGTTCTCAGTCAGCACTGCTGGGGACCCACATGTGTCCCACTCTCTGCCAAGCCACGCAGGGTGGGCGGGGGCAGACGAAGGGCCTGGGCGGCGGAGGAGGGGTCTAGAGGTCCAGCACTGGGGGTTGGAGGTCAGAGGGGGCTGTCCATGCAATGAGAATTGGTTGGCTGCCCCTCTGCCCCGGGGCTGAGGCCCACCTGCCAGCATGGGTGGGTACCAGTGGGCCGTGGAAGCCCCAGCAGGGACCACCCCTCAGGCCCATTGGCAGAAATGGGCCTGACTGCATGGGTGGTGAGAGATTCTGGGGAAGCGCCCTCAGAAGCCCTGGCCTTGCTCCCCACACCCCAGAAAGGGCCATCCTGGCTGGGCCCAAAAGAACCCACCCAGCATCTGTCCCTGAGCTGTGGTCTGTGGGGCTCTCACAAGCTGCCTGGCTCATGGCCCAGGGCCCCAGGCGGTCCTCAGCCCCGAGCCGTGCTGCCCTCTGGCCCTCCACCATTCAAGGATCTATGGTTTCATCATCCCCAGCTTGGAGACGGGGGGAGGCCCAAGGGAGCCAGGATTCGGCAGGGCCACCTGGATGATGCAATGGTCTGAGCACCTTGCTGGACACGTTGCCATGATCCTGAGAGAGGAGGGATATCCTCCCATCCTCCCTGGGCCTCGGTTCAGATGTCGGTCCTGCTGCACCAGCTTCCCGCCCCGCTTGGCCTCTCCCGGCCTCTGCTTCTTCACCGGCGACAGAGGAAGAGTCACAAGCCCCCTGACGGTCCCCAGGAGGAGCACCGGCGCCACGCACTGCCCAGCTGGCCCCGATGCATGTTCTCCCCCTTGCCCCTGCCCCGAGGTCTCTGCGGGCCTGTGCAGACCCCCTCGGTCAGTGGCGTCCAGCCTTGAGAGCCCTTATTAGGACCCAGGCCCGGTGCACGTGTCTTCTCGTTATTGTCAGCTTGACACATCAGACGTGGAAGGGTGTTTGTAGACCTGACTTTCGGATGAGTAAACCAAGGCCCAGGGAAGCCACGTAACTGCTCAGCGCACGTAGGCCACGTGGAGCTCTAGGGACTGCAGCCCAGTCTGTTGACCCCAAAGCCTGTGTCATTCACTGCTCCCCTGTCCTGGGCTCTTGAGTTTTCTGGAGGCCTCGAGCCCTCACAGTCCAGAGGCCTGAAACAGGAATCCGAGGCCAGGCCATGGTGGACCACCAGCTGCCTTCTCCTGATGCCTGGCTCCCTCTCTCAGGCCAGCTTTGAACATGTGTGAACCAGAACTCCTCCCGAGCCTTTGATCTGGCCTCCCTGCGTCCATCGGGACAGGGCGTAGCTGGGCCGCATCCTCTGCCTGCTGAAGGCCGGCTCCTCGGCGGGCCTCGGGGCCTGCGGCTTCTGCGCTGCCAAGGAGGGCTGTTCCCAGGCCCCCTAGCGTGAGCCAGGCGGCCCCTGGGTGTACCCAGGATGGCCCGGCTGCGGACCACTGGCCAGTGCAAGGAGCCAGCATGTCCCCAGCACCACGCTGGGCCGGGGGTCACGGACAACGGCCTGATCCGGCGGCGAGTGAGCCTAGGAGACGGGAGAGGTCGGTCTGGCTCCGTGCGGGCACTAATGAAGGAACAGTGTAAGCCGGAGCTTGGCGGGCCTTCGGGGCCACAGAGCCCTCCTGGGAGAGGGACTGGGGACACGCTGGCCGGGCTTCAGAGCCCGGAGCAGAGCACGGTTGGCCGGTGTGGGTGTGTCCGTGTCCGTGGGAGGATGCCCACGCCCACAGGCGCGGGTGTCCGCCTGGCTGGCCCTGGACAGGAGACAGGCCGGGGGGGGGGCTCACCCCAGGCCACCGGGAGTCAGCTCGGGCGTGGGACCGGCATCCACCACTCCCAGGCCTGGACGTGCCCGGGCAGCGAGAGGCTAGGCACCTCTCTCATAACCCAGACTCTTCCTCCCAAGACCTGGCTTGGTTCAGTGTGGTTTCACACCAAGACTCCCAGCCCGAGTCAGGGGCGCAGAGGAACTGGGCCCCGCTGCCTAGTTCAGCCCTTGCCCAGCCACTGTCTCCTTGCTGGCGCCATCCCTGATCACGTATGGCTGTCAGCACAGCCCGGGGGTCAGCTCACTGGCCACATCTGGGAGAAGAAACGGGCCCGGGAGCAGGAGGGCTCCAGCCTGAGGCCACCCACCCTGGAGCCCGGCTCCTCACTGCCGCGGTCGCTGGCGGCCTTTCTTGCCGGTACAGGCCCGGGCAAGTGCCCTGAGCTGCCGGAAGTCTCCTGGGGGTAGGGGTGGCACAGATGGGGGGGTGTTCCCTCCCATCCCAGGCCTTACCCCACCTTCCCAGGTGGGAGCACATGGTAGCCAGGTGTGAGGTGAGGGCAGGCATGGCCTCCCAGCTGTGTCCTCTACACTGCGGGGCAGGGCCCAGGCCGCCAGCCCCCTCAACTGTCTTCAGACAGGCTGTGGATGCCGGGGAAGCTGTGGGTGGGAGGGGTGCACACGTGCTCTCCCAGCAGGAATCCTAGAATCGTGGGTGGGTCTCGGAGCCCCTGAGGGGGCCAGGTCAGCCTCATCCCATCTCCTCATCTGCCCGTGGCTGTGGGGTCACCTCCCACGAGCTTCTGGCTGGCTCGCCTTCCTGGCACACACACCCCCTCCCACCAAGTGGGTCCTCCCCGTGCCCATCCACAGTACGTGGCTGGCTCCATCCTCCCTGGGGGGCTTGGCCCCGCTGCTCCGCTTCCCTGGGCATCCCCCAGCCACCCACACTCTGGAGCTCCCCCTGCTCCCTGGGGTGCGCCCCAAGTCTGGGCAGGCCTCAGCAGTAAGTGATTCCAAGCACCTCCCGTGTGCCAGGCCTGGGCTGGGTGCCGGGGGTCGGGAGTACACCGGCTTTGCCAGGGCTGCCGTAAGACCCCGGGCAGCGGGCCGCTTACACAACAGAAGGTTCTCATCTGGCATTGCGGAGGCTGGAAGCTCGGGATTGAGGCGTTAGCAGGGCTGGTTCGTCCTGCAGCTGAGAGGCAGGGTCTGCTCCAGGCTCTCCCAGCTTCTCTGGCCGTCCTTGGCATTCCTGGGCCTGTAGGTCTCTGGCTCCATCTTCACGTGGGTTCTCCTTGTGCGGCCTCCAGATTTCACCTTATAGAAGTGAGGACAGCAGTCCTATCAGATTAGGGGCCCACCAACTCCCGTGTGACCTCATCTTAACCAGTGACCTCTGCAAAGCCCGTGTGCTCAGATACGGGCAGCTTCCCGTATCCTGCGGGTTAGGACCACGGCGCGTGAATCGGGCCACAGTGTGGCCTGTGGCTGCTGGTGGCCCGGCACATCTGCTCCATGCTCTCAGTACTTTCTGTCTGGCAACGGCGATCCTGGGCCCAGGTGTTTCGTGACCGTGGCCCCTCGGGAGAGGGCCACGCCTCCTCGTGTCTGCTGCAGGCTCAGGGGCCCTGGCGACTGCGGGGAGGAGTCCTGGCCCGCTCTGCACCCCTGCCGCCCACAAGCTTCTCGGGGCACATCCGTGGTGTGGGGGTGCTTAGAGACCACGGGCCCGGGCCCTGACTGCCGCTGGGTCCGTGGCTCGTCTCCGGCCCCTGTGAGCCTCAACTCCTCCATCCCTGTCGGGGTGGGAGGGCCAGGGACCACCCGTTCCGACATTCTGTGCCTGGAACTGCTGAGCCAGCGCATCTCCTTTGTGTCATGGCCCAGAACCAGGGTGGGCAATGAGGGGGGCCGGCCTTCTGACCCGTGGGAGTGGGGGCACCTGGCTAACGTCACTGTTACCCAGCGACACCAGTGTTCCTCCGACAGGCTCGGGGTCCCCACCTACAAGTGGGGGGCCGCCAAGCAGGGGACACAGCATTCAGGCCAGGCCCCCAGGTGGAATTCCGGGGGGAGGGAGTGGGGCTGAGACGCAGGGAGGCGGTGCAGGGTTTGGGCCGCAGGGAGGCAGACGACAGCAAGGGGCCCGCACACAGCTAGCCGCCCGTACGGTGGCCCAGCTGAGGAGGCGCGCTGCTCATTTGTGCTAAGTGCTCCCTGGGTTCTGGAGGCTTGGCTGGGTGACAGGGCAGCCCCGAGGGGCTCCATCAATCCTGCTCCCTTGCCATCTGCCCTGACCTCAGCCCCCCAGAGGCCAGAGCCCTGCCCGCCACCCCTGCTGTGTCTCACAGGGGAGGCCAGGCTGTCTGTGGGCCCACCAGGTAGGGGCTGAGGGTGGGAAGACAGAACACCAGACACTAGTGCTCTGCAGGGGTGCTAGGTGAGGGCCAGCTAACAGCCACGAGCGAGCTTCCCTCAGCACGGAGGGGGTGGGCTGCGCTGTGAGCTCGCCCCTGGGCCCTGCAGGGGACCTTCAGCATGGGGGGGGGGGTGCTGTGAGCTCGCAGGGAACCGGAGGACCAGGATAGAGGAAGCAGGCTGGCCTGGCCGGTAAGGGGGGCCCTACAGGAGCCTCAGCTCTGGGCCTCTCCTTCCCACCTGCTGAGGTGCCAAGGCCCTGCTTCCTTCAGCCTCGCCCTGGCCTCCTCTGGTCTACCCCTCGGTGGTCCTTCCAGGGGTGTCTGCAGGGCGGGCTGAGTACCATCTGGTCTAGCCACTTAGCGTGTGGATGAGGAAACTGGGTCCCAGAAAGGAGTCCCCAGGGCTCAGAGTCCTGTCCCTTGAGCGGCGTCTGGTGTGGGTACTGGGTAATGGACCCTGAGAGGGGTCCCCTGGAAAGGAGCCGGGGGGGGGGCAGGCCATGCACACCTGCCTCAGGGGCACTAGGAGGGCACTGTGCGGCCCTGTCCCATAGGCGCTGGGTATGTGGTCCAGAGTGAGGCCAGCCAGGGGACAGAGAGCTGGGGGTCGAGGCTCCAGAGCACCTACAGGTGCAAGGAGAGATGGCAGGTCCCCGAGAACTGAGGGTTTTCATGCCGGGGTGGGGGGGCTGGGGAAGGCCCAGGAGAGAAAGGGGCCAGGAAACCCTTAGGCCCACGTGAGGCCCAGGTAAGGCCCTCATGACCGCTGGGATTACAGGAGGGCCTCCTAAGGTCAGAGCTGGTCATGCCGATGCACACCGAACGCCTGAGCCCCACTGCCCTGCCTCCCTGTGAGGGTGAGGAAGGCTGGCCAGGCGGGGGGCAAGGACCTCCACCCTTCCATGCATTCGTCCGCTGTGTGCTCACCCTCTGCCGGTTTCTGGAACACAGATATGAAAAGCCATGGGCTCTGCCTCCCAGAAGATCAAAGTTTAGTGAGAAACTCAGTTGGGGCTCCCTCCCAAACTGAGCGGCTGGAGCTCGTGGACACTGGCTGTGTCGTGAGCCTCGTCTGCTCCCCGGCCGGTCAGTCCTGGGACGGTGGCGGTGCTGCCGACCCCTGAAGGGACAGGCCAGCACGACTCCCTCCCTGGTGGGCGGCCGGGCCCTGGGTGGGGTGCCTCCCCAGGCTCCCTCCCCATCAGCACCAGAATCTTGGGTCGGTGGCCCTTGCATAGCTTCAGGCAACATCCCCAACACTGAGGACCCCCTTCCTGAGCCTGCCAGTGGCCGTCCAGGCCCATCCCTGTGTCTGAGCGTGACCTCAGTGTCTGACGCCACATGGAGCCCTGTAGACCCCCATGGTGAGCTGTGTGTGACATCTGAGTGTGTCCTCAAGCATCGGGGCTCTGAGTGCCCATCCCTGGCTCTGGGGACCAAGGGAATCCATCCCGCCCACCTGTGGCCCCCTCCAGGCCCCGGGGAGAGAGAAGATGCCACCCATCGCCAGGGTTGGCTCAGATGATCACTCGCACCCCCGGTTGTCATGGAGCATGGGACACACTGGACCAACGCAGCTATTTTGAAAGGATGAGCCTCTTCATTCAGCTCCCCCACTCCCTGACCTCCTCCTCTGGCATGCCGCGGGCTGCCCACACCACACTCCTGATACCCAGATGTCTCGGCACCTTCCCTCCGAGTGACCCAGGGACTGGCACCTCCCTATCGCTGTGCATCTGGGGGGCTGGGGGCCGTGGGGCTGCTGCAGGCCAGACACACACCGCTAAAGGCATAGGATAAGGTGGTATTTCCAACCAGGAGCAGTTAACCGGGGGGGCAGTTTTTGGTCGTCACAGAGTCTTAGGGGTGGGGTTGGGGTGGCCAGGGACGCTGAGAAGTGCCGGACACTCTTGAACAGCTAGGAGGCGGCTTCCAGAAATACCAGCAGCAGCTCATGAGAAGTACTTGAAGCAAAGCTCTGGGCGGGTGGAAGGAGTGGCCCGCGGAGCGCAGAGGTGGGCGCACCCGTCTTCGCCGGGCCAGGACAGCCCTGCAGTGTGGCTGGTGGGGTCAGCTCTAGAAGGAGGGCGAACTGTGGTGGACGGACACAGGTGTGAAGGCAGGTCATTTGAGGCGAGGGTTCGTAACTGGGGTGCACGGAGAGGCCCAGGGAAAGAATTCAGGGAGTTCGTGAACTTGGTCGAGAAAGAAATTACAGTTCTGTCTGTGCTAACCTCCACCCAGAATGCAGCATTCTCTGTTGCTGGGAGCAAGGGGCGATGGTGCTCCAGAATCTGGGCCGTCGTTGCCAGTAGAAGCTGCCGATGCGTCCGCATCCCTTTTCATTTGCCGCCGGCGCCTCGAAATACCCTGTACGCCCCGCGCCACTTGAAGAGTGCGGCTGGTATTGGACGTGCTGCCGGGCCGTGCGGATCCTGCTGCGGGGAAAGCCCGCGAGGCACCCCGTCGCACCTTTGTTTTCTCATCGTCTGATCGCTGTTGCACTTCGCCTGCCTTCCTTTGTGATCCTCTGCATACTTCTTTACTTCCTACACCCCTGCAGAGGGTCCGCGGCCTTCTGCACACAGTCGCGTGGGCTCAGGGCACAGAGCAGAGACTGTGCTCGGGCCGCGTTTGCAGCCGGGAGAGCCGGCGGGGGCGGGGGCGGGGTGGTGAGGGGCATGGGGGGTGACGGGGCCTCTCCAGCCCGAGTCTCTCTGCATCCCTCAGCAAGTGCTCCCTGAGCTCCTCCTGTGTGCTGGGCTGTTCTCCCTGCTGACACGCAGCCACAAACCGTACCGGGGGCGCAGGGACCGGATGAGGCTCGGGGGTCTCCCGTGAGCTGTGGCCCCCCTGGCCACAGTGACCCGTGTTACTTTGTAAGAGGTCGAGAGAAGCAACCAGGGCATTTAGACAGACGCAGGAGGTTTGCGATCACACCCCCGGCCCGGGGCTGTAGAGCTAAGACCCCTCCCCGTGCAGGGCGCCCAAGGGCCCAGCCTCCTGGGCTGCCCATCCAGGACCGCTGCCTTGGGCCGTTCTCTGGTCCCACTTTCTGTGATCCTGAGAGTTTGCAGTCGGAGGCCTGGAGCACAGCTAGAGGAGGAGGAGAGGAGCTGGCTGGAGGCAGAGAGTCCGCGACACCTCACGAGAGGGAGGGGCACCGTGACCTGTGGCTCTGAGGGAGACGGCCTGCAGGCCTAACACGCACGGTCCCAGAGCCACTGTCCCTCGAGTCATCGTGTTAGGAAAGAAGCAGGTCTCCAGAGGAAGCCAAAACCTGGCCTGCTGGGGTTCAAGTGCCCACGTCACTTCCTGTGTGACCTTGAGCCAATCCCTGACCGCCTCTGAGCCTCACAGTGCTCTTCTGTCCGGTGGGGCTGGTAGCCTGCTGCATGGACAGCCGTGAGAACCGGTGCCCCCTGTGCCCAGCCAGGGCCTGTGCTGTCCCCGAGTCCAGCCTTCCAGCGGGGCAGTGGGGGAGGTGCCCCCTGGTGGGCAGGCGGAGGACCCCTGGCCGGGGTCAGAGATCTAGGCTGGAGAGGCTTCTGCCCTTCCTCCGTCACCCACTGCTGCTTCCCTCACCACACTGTGTGGTGTCCGCGCTTCTGCCCGGCCTGCCCTGCTCTCTGGTAGTTGAGCGGCGCAGGGAAAGCTGGCCCAGCCGGTCCTGGACGGCAGCCCGTGATGAGAGACTCTGGGTGGCGTTGGAGGGTGGCAGCTGGCTTTTGGAAGAGAGCCATGGGTGGAGGCACCAGAAATCAGCACAGGCCCTTTGTAGAGGTTGGAGGGGGATAGGAGTTGGTGCGGCAGGACCCCCACTCACGGTCAACCTGGAGTTGGGCCTAGAGTCTGGCAGCCTGCATTAGAGGGGCCTCTCCTCGCCGGGGGCGTGTGGGGCCTTCTCAGCAGCCCTCTGGCTACTCTCTGGGGATGGAGCTAGTTCTATCCCCTCGGCCATCTGCTCCAGGATTGCCCTGGGCAGGACCATCCCACCTCTGTCCAGAGCTGTGTGCCTTTATGTGTGCGCTTCACCTGCTGGACAGGGCTGGACAGGGCAGGGGCCAAGACCCTTCATGCCTGGGGTGGCAGAATTCCCCCCTTCCTGAGGGGCCTGGCCCTCCTCTGACATGCTTGCAGCTTGACCGGCCCTGAGAAACTGAGCTGGAGAAGGCAGGGAATAGGATGGTCCCCAACATTCCCACCTGCTCCCAGGACCGTTCCACCTTTGGGGAGGTCACCTGACTGGTCCAGGTCTGGGAGCTCTCTTTGTGCTCAGCAGGGCCTGATGGGGGCTGTCTCTGGTGGTGGGTCTGTGCTACTGGCAGGAGCGTCCAGGCAGCTGTCCGTCCCCCAGTGAAAGTGGCCAGGCCTGGCTCTGCCACTAGGCCCTCGTGTTCCAGGAGAGGCCTCATGTCCATGCCTGGGACTTCCAGGCTGCCGGTGGGCCCCAGGTGCCCCTGGGCTCTCGTTTCCCCCACCTCAATGAAGGCAGGGAGGCACGGGGGCCAGCGACATTAGGTAGCAGGTCTGAAACACTGAGCAAGTCACGTAACCTCTCCTAGCCTCAGTCTTCCCATCTGTAAGATGGGTGTGATCGTATCTTCTTGTTCATTGAGATAGGCCCAGTGTTCTCTGAGGAGGTTGGGGCTGTGGGTCTGAGGACCCCAGGCGGGGCCATGTGACCCGGGGTTGCAGGATGGGAACCTGTGTGACTTCAGTCAGGCGTCTCTTCACACCCCACAAAGGACCGCCAGATTTAGCAGATAAAACTGCAGGCTATCCGGTTAAATTGGTGTTCCAGGCAGTGAATAATCTTACAGTGCAGGTGTGTCCTGAATATTTTAATTTGAAGTAAACAACAGATACGCTTTTAGTGAAAGCGTGCCCCACGTATTTAGTGTGTGTTGCAAATATGGGGGGATGGGTGCTTGCTTTTTTGGTGATAAAATGTGCATAAAAAGGTTTATCGTTTTAGCTGGTTTTGTGTATCGTTGAAAGTCATTAAATGCATTCACACTGTCGTGCAGCCGTCACCAGCCTCCGTTTCCAGAACTTTCTCATCTTCCCCAACTGGAACTCTGTCCCCATGGAACACTGACTCCCCCGCCCCGCCCCTGGCGTCCACTCTCTGTCTCTGTGAATCTGACCACTGTAGGGACCTCATGTCGGTGGAATCATACAGGATTTGTTGTTTTCAGTCTGGCGTCTTTCACTCGGCACAACAATTTCAAGGTCAGGGTTCATCCACATGGTAGCGGGTGTCCTACTTCCTTCCTTGTTAAGGCTCCAGAATATCCCATCGTGTGGATGGCCCACACTTTCTTCTCCATTCCTCCCTCCATGGACACTCAGGTTGTTTCCACCTTTTGGCTGTTAGGAGTAGTGCAGCCCTGAACAGGGGTGTGCAAAATTCCGTTCGAGTCCCTGCTTTCTTTCAATTCTTTCGGGCCAGATTTTTTTATACTAAGAAATAATGCAGTTCATCTTAAATTGCCGTTCACCTGCGTTCTGTCCTCTATCTCCAGCCCCCTCACTGGGGTGGCGAGGGCAGGGGCGGGCGGAGCTGCAGCCACCAAGTCAGCCAGGGGAGGAGATGGCGGGCCCCAGGCGGCGGGCTGGCCGTGTGCTGCTCGCCACGCAGCGGAGCGAGCCTGCTTCTGCCTCCGCCTCCGCCCTCCTGCCCCGGAACCCCCCCGGGACTGGAATCAGGGGAGGTCTTGCGGTGGGAGGGGTGGGGGAGGCCAGCATTGTTCGGCGGCCACACCACGCTGAGTGACCTTGGGCACTTCAGCTCCTGCGTCGCCCCATCCGCGGTAGAGTGAGAAAGAGGGGCCCGATCGTAACACCCTGCACAGCGCCGCAAGTCCTCCATCTCCCGCCGAGGGGGCCGGGTCTCCGTCAGAACAAGGGAGCCCTTGTGGGGAGCAAACGCACCCCGAGAACCCCCTCATGGCACCAGCACGCCGCTGGCTGTCCTGCTGCCCCTGGGGAGGGGTGAGGTCAGGGAGGTCTGAGACTCCCGTGCTGGGGCCGGGATGGGGTTAAGCCTTCAATGCCAGCCCTGGACAAAGAGTCTCTCTGTACGGTTTCTTCATATGTAGCTGTTTATTGACCCAGGTCTGGCCTGGGTGCTGGGCAGGGAGGCAAGAGAAGGGGAGTGGAGGCGCCCGCCAGCAGGCAGAGTGGTGCTCCTGCTGCCACGGAGGGTGGCCACCTGGGACTTGGGGAAGGCCCCGGGGTGGGCTGCCCGCACGAGCAGGTGCTGTGGCCCCGAGGGACCGGGGAAGGCTTCCTGGAGGGAAAGCTGAGTGGGCGTGGAAAGAGGGCCGAGCAAGGGGGAAGGGCGCTGAGATCCAGAGTTAGTGGACGTGGCAGGTCACAAGCTGGATCGGGGCGACGGGCTGGGACGCCAGGCCAAGGTTGGCCGAGACTCTGGACGTGGTTACCAGGCTTTGTGGGAAGTGGCTGGGTGAGAGGGGGTCAGCCGAGCCCTCTGCCCCTTGCTGGTCGTATCTATGGGGCCTGAGCTGAGAGTGGGCCCAGGTCACAGTGTGCCCCCACGGGCTCCGTCAGTTGGAGGGTCTGCTCGGGGTTCTGGCCCAGCTGAGAGTCCGTACCACCTCTGCCTGTTGGGCATTCAAGGGGTGAATGGGTGGGCCTGCGCTGTGTCTTCGTGGGGAACACAGCTGAGAGGATCTCTGAGCTGCAGTGTGCCCTCCTGCTGCTCCAGGTTGTTCCCTGTGGACCTCTCACAGGGCACCCTCAGCTGCCCCAGGCCCCAGGGGAGGGGAGGCAGAGCCCCACACTGCCCAGCCCCCAGCAGGGACTGGCGTGTGCACGTGCCCGCGGGGGTGCTCTCTGCAGCCCAGCGTGGGCCAAGGATGAGAAAGCAGGGCTAACTTCGGCCTGATGGGTGAGGTTCGGGGGAGCACTCAGCCCTGGGCCCCAAGGGAGCGCTCCCTGCCCTGCAACCAAGACCTGGGGTCACAGGTGGCCCAGACCCAGGGTCCCCTTCCTCCTGATCTGTTCTGAGGCCATGGCATGAGTTGGGAACCTTGAAGCAATCCTGGGGAGGCTAGTTGGAGGTGGCCCGGCCCCTCGGCCAGAGCTGTGACCACATGGATGAGGCCCCCGGCCTCACCCAGGCACCCCCAAGCCTGGTGCCCACTGGCAGGGTGGCCTGCCCGGGAGGTCCCCAAGCAGGAAGCAGGCAGCACAGAGAGCAGCCTCGTGGGTTACCTGTGAATCCCGCCGTTTCTGGGGTCTGAGGTGCTGAGGCCTTGGAGAGGGGACTTGGATCAAGAGCTGCCTGCCAGGCAAGCGTCCGTGCCTACCGGCTGGCTGACAGAGGACACAGACGTGCTACTGAGTGGGTGAGGGTGGTGTTCTGCAGGGGGGTGGCAGCCGGGGGAAGGCGAGACCAGGGCTCCAGGGAGTAGAGGCTATTGGTGAGAGCTATCCCGGTGTCCTAGGAGGAAGGGAGAGGCCCAAGAGCGGGCTCGTGCCCAGGGAGGAGGTGAGGGCTCGGCCCATGGACTGTGCCCAGGTCGGGTTTGCTGTTTCCTAGGGGAAGGAGGTCAGTGGGGATGGAGGCCCAGGTCACTGAGGTGAGAGACTGGGAGGCTGGAGAGGGCTAAGTAGGGGATGTGGGGTAACTGATGGTGGCTTTGAGTACCCGGGGGGGGGGGGATCTGGTCGTCGTCAGCAGGAGAGGGGGCTCCCAGGTGGTCAGCTGCCATTCTGCACCCCGGGGAGAAACCTGACACCCTTCCCCCCGCCCCCCAGGCCCCGCCAGCATCCTGGGATGGGCCTGACTCCGGAGCAGCGAGCCCCAGGCGGGCGCCGGCTCTGCGGCAGGGACCAAGCCCGTCCTCCCGGCCCGGAGATGGGGAGCAGCGCCCGGGGGCGCGGGGGGCGCGGGCCGCAGGGGGCGCGGGCAGGCGGCCCGCGGGTTCCTGGGAGACGGGGCGGTGCCGAGCGCGGCGGGGCGGGGGCTGCGGGAGGAGGCGCGTCCCCGCGCCGGGAGCCGCCGCCCTCGCCGTGCGCGCCAGTGCGGTGGCGGGGCTGCCGGGGCAGCGGTGGCCGCAGCTCCTCCCGGCTCCCGTCCGCCCGCGCCGCCTCCGAGCCCTCCGGCCCGGTCCTGCTCCTCCGCCTTCCCCCGGCCGGGTCCCCAGGCCCCCCACGCGCCCGCACCCGGAGTCGCGCGCCGCCCGGAGCGTCACCCGCCACCGCAGCTTGGGACGCCGCCGCTGGAGCCGCCGCCACCGCCGCGCTGGGCTCTCGGGCCACAGCGCGGGTGGCGTCTGCGGGGCTGGGATCCGGGCTGGGTGACCCCGCCTGGGCTCCAGCCAGCCGTCGGACCCAAGCCATCTCCATCTCCCCGGCCGCCCCCCGCCCCCCCGCATCCCCATCCCCAGGCTTGTCACCCCTACCTTCACTCCCTCCGCCTCAACATCCTCATTCCCACCCCTGTCCCCCATCACCACTGCCTCGGCCCCATCTTCTGTCCATCCTGCCCCTACCCTCAGCCGCACCACAAGCCCATCGTGGCCCCCGTCCACGTCCCCATCCGCTTCTCCACCCCTTCCCATCAGGAGCCCATCGCCCAGTCCCCATGCCCACTCCATCGTGGCCGCACCCCAGCACCCCCCACCTCTTCTCCCCTACAGTTCCCCACCTCCCCTTCCCCGGGTCCCTCTCATCCCCGCAGCATCCTAACACCCCACCCCACCCCCATCCCTTCCTGTGCTTCCCAGCGCCTGCCGCAGCCCCCTTCCTGCAGCAAGCCCCCCTTCCTCTTCCGTCAAACCCATCCCCCTCCCCTTTGCTTGCCGCAGCCCCCACGAGTCCCGTCTGCTGCCACCCCCTCCCCACGCCTGCCGCGCCCACTGCGGCAAGCCCCTTCCCCGCCAATCGCGTTGCCCTCCTCCCCCACCCTCCCCCCGCCCCGGCTGCAGCAGCCCCCCACCCCGCCGCGTGGCCCCCCTGCTCTCTGCCTCCCTGCCCGCCTGCCTGCCGCAGCCCCCGCACCCCCTGGGTGCCCACCGCGCCCACTGCACCAGCGCCCGGTCCCCGCCGCGCCAGGAGCACCACCACATCTCCAGACCGCGCTGTCGCTCCCGCTCCCGCTCCCGCCCCACGGCGTGCGGTGCTCCGTCCAGCCCCCTGGCCCGCAGCTGCTGGCCAGGGCACCTGGCGCCCAGCCTTTGTTCCGCCGCCTGCGACCTGCCCCTCCTGCCCACCGAGGGAGGAGGTGTCCGCAGCGACGCCCCTCGGCTTTGGGTCCCAGTGCTGGTGGAGACTCTGCCGGGCAGTGGCAGAGGGCTCCTTGGTGATGCTGTCATTTGCCTGAAATGGTGGGGGAGGGGGGCTTTGGGTGGTCGGGGGTAGGGAGGCAGGTTGGGTCAGTGGTAGGAGGGGTTATGGGTGCTGTTGATGTGTTAGTACGGGAGGGTAGGAGATGGTGGTTGAAATGTCCTCTGCAAGGTGGGTTCGAGGCCACCCTTCTGGATGATCAAGTGTGACCCTCTGACAGGGACCAGTCAGGGGCAAACGCTTCCGGACAGAGGGCTAAGAGAGGAAGGTCTGGAGCTCCCGTGTGGACAGTGCCCAGGGAACCTGCCTCTGCTTGCTCAGTGCCTCCCACCCCAGCAGACTGGTGGACAGTGCCAGCGGGATCCTGTGGCCACTGGAGCTGGATGGGGTCCAGGAGCAGGAGTGGGCAGGGGGCAGTTGTCCAGAGAAGAATATTGCTTGGGGGAAAGCCTTCTATACCTGCCCACCCCCAGCCTGCCAGCAAGGCCCGACGGAGAGCCCAGGACTGAGTAGAGGGGAGCGGTGGGGAAGCAGCCCCCTTCCTGCTCTTCCAGACCCGGGCCTCTCCCTTGGCGTGTTTTGGTGCCTGGAGCTGTCCACGCAGCTGCGTTTCCGCCCCGCGCGGGGAGGCCGGTGCCGGCGTCTGCAGTGAATTGGAGCCTTCTAGGGGTGGCTGGGACCGTCGGTGCGGAGCCTCTGGGATGTGGCTTTAAAGACAGGTTGAGCAGACAGTCTGCATCCTCTTGTGTGAGCAGTAGAAGCTTCTGGAGAGAGGGGCTTGGCATGGCGCCATCTTCCCTCTGCAGTCTCCTTGGGAGGGCTCTAGCGCCACCAGGGACAGGTGGCTGCCAGGCTGGGCCTGGCCACAGGAGGTCTGTCCAGCATTGGAAGTGGTGACCACTGTTGGGGTGGGTGTCTTGGGCTAAAGCACTGGGGTGACAGTGCCGGCGAGGTTGGCTGCTGGGTGGGCGTGCTCTCGGGAGGCTGCCGAGACAGGACGGCTGGGAGCAGCGGCTCAGCAGGTGGCGGGAGCGTGTGAGCCTTAAAGACGTTTGAGCCACAGACTGGGAGGGGCTTAGTGAAGAGGAGCTGGGGATCTGGGGTGACCCCAGGAGGTCTGGATCTGGAGGGCAGAAGATGGACATGCGGCCTGCCGCCCAGGAAGAGAAGCAGTTGCTTGCTGATGGGGTTAGGGAAGTGGGTGCAGGGACTTTAACCTGAGGAGCAGGATCAGAGGGCATCTGGGAATTTGGGGGCGGGGCCCGGAGGAGCCGTGCCACAGGGACCGCGGTGAGGAATGAACTATCCTCCCCTTTCTCTCCCCAGAAAACCTAGGATCACCCGTGGGAGGAAGTGTCCCCACAAGCTAAGGGAAGGGAGAGTTCTGGATGTGGCCAGCTTTTGCAAAAACAGCAAAGCACCCGAGGGAGAAAGGAGGGATGGTCGCTGGCCTGCTGGGGGAGGGGTCGGTGGGAAGAGGGGACCCGCTGATGCCTCCCAGGGCGGGGAGGGGGAGCATTCCCCCCCCCCCAGGCAAGTCTCCGTTCCTCTGCGGGTACTGAGCTGAGAGGAGAGGTGGGGGTTTGGGAGTCTGGAATGACAACGTACAGAAATCCTTCAGTCTGATTTGCACACTGCCAGGGGCAGGGAGCTCACTTGCGCTCCTGGCAGCCCCCCACCCGGGCACGAGTTGGCTCTGACCAGGAGACCAGGAGGCGCAGGCTTGCATTTCAGGGGGTGCAGGGGTGCCCTGCCGAACCCCCTCCAGCTGGCTGATGTGCAGACGCAGGCCGAGCTGGGCCGGGGTGGGCAGGAAAGAAGCACAAAGTCCTGACTACCGCTCTCGCACCCGCCGCGCACTGCGTCTGCCCTGCCGCTGGCTGGGGGGCCGCCTCGGCCCAGCCCGCCCGGGACCTCAGGCCGGCGCCCGGGCTCTGGCTCCGTGTCTTCACTCCCGTGTGTCCGAGGAGGGAGGGAGGGACGGGGGCTGTGCTGGGGCGGCCGGAACAGCGCAGGCCACCGGGCGGCTGGACGAGGTGGCCAGGCAGGGCTGGCGAGGCTCCGGGAGGCCGCTGGGGTGGGAGTGGTGGCTGTGCTGACAGTGCCCAGGGGCCCACTCAGAGCCCGCCCGCGGTGGGGGAGGGGGGCTCCCTGTGTCTCCCCGAGTTTCTCCCCCGCCACCCGGCCTCTCTGCTGTCCGCATGAACTGGCAGGTTCGGGGAGGGGGTCTGTTGCTCCAGGGGACCGGAGGGTTCAGGAGGGAGGGCAGCCAGTCACGGACGCTGTCCGTCCCTGTGGCCTACAAGAGCTCTCGCTTTGGTAGCCCGTGCCCACCTGAAGACCTGTGGGTGCCCACCCACTGCCCACCCAGCCAGCCTGGCCCAAGTGCCCAGCACAGCAGAGCCCCGGGTGTCCCCCAGAAGCCCCAGGCTGGCACCTGCCCCCCGTCCCAGGGCACGCCCCCAGTTCATGTCCCCACCCCCTGGCACCATGGGGAGCCTGGCATGCAGAGGATGCTCTCCCAGCCCCTGTTGAGGCTGGGAGCTCAGCTTTCTCCTGGTTGGGTGCACAGGGACCCCATGGAGAGGACCCTCATCCTGCCCGGTGTCCTGCCTCCTGCTGGCAAGGGTCCTGGGCCACAAGTCAGAGTCAGTAAAGGCCCTGAGAGAGAGGGATGGCAGGTGTTCTTGGGCCCAGTCCCTGCCTGGAGACACCTGCCCACCCCACCCCTCACGAGAAGGGGCATAGGAATGTTGGCAGGTGCCTCCTCCCTATCAGGCCCTGGGGAGCCAGGCTCCGACCCTTGCCCCCAGCTGGCTCCCACAAGGCCCTGAAAGTCCTGATTCACCCAGGGGGTCAGGTCTCAGATCCCCAACTGTCACAGCCCCACAGACCTGATGCCCTCCCAGAGATGGGCCCAGGTGGTCTTGAGCGCCAATCTGTCTACCGCAAGGTTGGCCCTTTCCCAAGGTGGGGGCCACAGCCCCCCTCAGACGGACATGCTAGCATCACTTCCACACCCCTGGCGGAAGGGGTGGTGGTTCCCCCAGATAAGCAGCCCTGCAGGGCTCAGGTGTCTGAGAGCTGAGGGCACCTGGGGCCTGGGGAGTGGGACTGCTCAGGGCCCATGTGGGAAGAGGAAGAAGAAGGGGCTGGCTTTCCCCCCACCTGTGCCCCCCCAAACCTCCCCTCATCCACCGTGTCTGAGTGGGCTCCTCCAGGCACTCTGACAGCCTTCTTCCAGTCCCACCCCAGCGTGCAGTGGCCCGTGGGCCGCCAGCAGTTGGCTGTCACAGGGATGGCACGGCGCCCACACATGGCTTCTCTGTCCTGTCCGCTTCTCACCAGCCCGGGGCTGTGCGCGTCAGTGCGGGAGATGATGCTCTAGCCCGGTCTGACCTGGTGGTGCCCACAGGCTCTTTACGACCAATTCAGCCGCGGGATAATTACGTCTTTATCGCACACACACACACACACACACACACACACACACACCCCCGCCCCAAGCTTCTACTGGAGGCTGCCTGTGCCCTCCAGGCCTTCTGCTGGGGCTGCTGACCCTCCCAGCCCTCAGGACAGCCTCGGGACCCCTGGAGCTCCGCCCAGGCTGCTCCACCCTACCCCACAACAGTGCACAGGTGACCCTTCCCCACAGCCCCTGTCCGGGTTAGACCCCAGCCTCCTCCACAGCTTAGAGGCAGGAAATACCGCCGGTGGGGGGGGGGGGGGGGCGGGGGGGGGGGGGCCGGGGGGGGGGGGGGGGGCTGCAAGCAGGCAGCCTGACTGAGCTGCTTGGCTCCTCCTGGCATAGCGTGGACCGGACGGGAAACCGAGTCTCTGCAAGGCGCAGTTTCCTGGGCTGCAAAATGGGGTCACAGCACCCGCCTCAGAACCACAGTTGTAACACTGGCATGGGCCCATTTTTAAAGGCGCCTGCTCTCTGGCCCGCACCCCTCCCTGCACGGCTCAGCGGTGTGTCTGCAGGGCTGTGTTGACCGAGCACCTGTCCCTGGCCCCAGGACGGAAGCATGGGTGGTGTGTTGCTGGGGAACACGAGGGGTGAGGGGAGCTTTCGGGAGCAGAGGAAGGGGCGCACCCCTGACAGGGACACAGGTGTGTCCAGACCCCCCGCATGCAGGACTACTCCTCACCAGGCACCCCCGGTCGGTAGCCCCACCCAGGCCCGCGGTCCTCATGGGAGCTTGCACCTCTGGCCTGGTGTGGGTGGGGGGGAGGCCCTGGTTATCCTGCCCTGCCCTGCCCTCCGGGGGTGGGGGATCCCTTCCTCCCTCCCCATCCTCAGCCTGGGCCCAGGCAGGGGGCACCCTCCAGGCCGGGAAGCTTGCCCCGGTGGGCCGGGGGTCTGGCAGCCCGCCCCTCTGCACAGACACAGGGCCCGAGGCAGTTCTGAGCTGCGCCAGGACCCTGGGCTGGCCCTCCTCACCTGCATGGTGGCAGCAGCGGGCGCTGAGGGGCCAGGAGGAGCTAGGTGGGGATGACATGGGACGTCCCTGCCCTGGGGCTCAGCATTCTGCACCCCTGCTTGATGCCCACCGGCCAGGTTTGCCCCTGCAGAGGCGGCCCCACTCCTGTGTCCTGCGCTGGGGACTGCACGACCTAGCCCGGCCCCCGCCGGCGCTGTGCCCCCTCCCAGGGTCTGCCCGGGGCCCCCCTCCCCGCCTCCGGGCCGCCTCCTCTCCCTCACAGCAGCCGCTCCCCACAGGAGAGCACCTGCGGATCTGCCCCCAGGGCTACACGTGCTGTACGAGCGACATGGAGGAGAAGCTGGCCAACCGCAGCCGCGCCGAGCTGGAGACCGCCCTCCTGGACAGCGGCCGCGCCCTGCAGACCGCACTCGCCGCCCAGCTGCAGAGCTTTGACGGTGAGCAGGCCCCGGGCCGGGGACCGCAGGACACTGACGCGGGGGGAGCTGGGCCCGGGGGCACCTCTCCTGGCCCGGCGGGAGCAGAAGGCTGCCCGCATGCAGGGCCCAAGCCAGGGGGCCGCGAGCCCGGGAGCTGTCTGCAGGCATCCTCGTCCACCCTGGGGTGCGCGCAGCAACACACGTGCACGTTTGGGGAGATGGGGCCCATCCCTGCCAGCCCCTCAGAGGGTGCCTCCTTGTCACCGGCAGACAGGGACAGGCCTTGCCCTGGCCGCGGTGGTGCGGAGCCAGCTAAGCGAGCATGCTGGCCGGGGTCGGGGCAGGGGACTGAGGCTGCGGCTGCCCTGCTGTGGGAGCAGGGGCCCCGCTGTGGCCTTCCCATCTCCAGGGCAGCTGCTGGTCGGGCCTCTCATTCCCTGACTCTCGCCGGGTCTCACACCAGGTCTGGGCAGACAGCGAGTGCCCTGGCCGGCATGATGCTGCCCACAGTGGTCCCCTCAGGGGAATGGTGTGGGTGCTGGGGTGGGGCCCCCAGGAAGTGACCTGAAGCCTAACTGGAGGGGGAAGGTGCCCTGGCAGAGCCTGAGCGGATAGAAGAGGGAGCGTGTGCGTCTGCAGCCACCAGGCAGCTCTGAGAGGCCTTGAGGCCCATGATCTCAGCCCCTGGACTCCTGCACACCATCCCACAGCCTGATCAGGATCTCCTGCCCCAGCCAGCCTGACAGCCCAAGGCCGGGGCGGGGGGGTAGATGTAGGGGAGCCTGGAAACCCCTGGCTGCCCAGGGCCCCGGGGCCTGTGCCGGGAGGGTGGCCATAGCTCTTGGGGACGAGTCTGAGTGGAGGGCCTGTGTGGTCACAGACAGTGCAGTCTCCCTGCCAGAGGGGGGTGGGTGCTGTTTGGGGGCCCCGTTCTGGGCACATAGGGTGCAGGGGCATGTCCCCAAAACCACACAGGTCTGTTGCACATGCTCATGCCTTGCCCCCCTGGAGGGCTTCAACAGGCCTGCCTGGGTCCCTGGGCACATCCCAAAGGCTACAGGAGATCTTCCCTGGGCCCTCAGGCAGGCCAGCTTCCGGGGGGGCATGATAAGAGCTGAGGCTTCTGGAACCCGAGGGAGGGCATCTAAGAGAAAAACGGAGAAGGAGGGCCAGACACACCGGGGGTTGGGGGGCAGTGCGGGGAGGAACGGGCAGGAAGGAGGTGGATCCCACCCCCTGGCTCAGAGGATCCTCCTGCCCACCTTACAGGTGATCCCAGTAGGTCACCGAAGCACCCTGCGTCTGTCCCCAGCCCAGAAGTGTCAACTGGAGTCCCAGTTGGAGGCCCTGAGACCCAGGAGGGGACCCCCACCCAGGCTTTTGCACCCCAGGCCATGGGGGGGGTGGGGGTGCGGTCTTGAGAGTCCAGGGGGCACCCAGGGCCCTTCCAGCCTCTGCAGCCTGGCCTCTGATTCTCCCAGAGCATCAGGGGTCCTGGGCAGAGTCCCCCAGTCCTGCTCTGGCTGCCAGAGCATGGGGGGCAGGCAGCAGGGCAGGAGGCGCGGGGGGCCTCACGCCCCCGCCCCCCGGCCCAGATCACTTCCAGCACCTGCTGAACGAGTCGGAGCGGGCGCTGCAGGACGCCTTCCCCAGCGCCTTCGGGGAGCTGTACGCGCAGAGCGCCAAGGCCTTCCGGGACCTGTACGCGGAGCTGCGGCTCTACTACCGCGGCGCCGACCTGCACCTGGAGGAGACGCTGGCCGAGTTCTGGGCCCGCCTGCTGGAGCGCCTCTTCCGGCAGCTGCGGCCGCAGCTGCTGCTCCCGGACGACTACCTGGACTGCCTGGGCAAGCAGGCCGACGCGCTGCGGCCCTTCGGGGAGGCCCCGCGCGAGCTGCGCATGCGCGCCACCCGCGCCTTCGTGGCCGCGCGCGCCTTCGTGCAGGGCCTGGGCGTGGCTGGCGACGTGGTCCGGAAGGTGGCCCAGGTGCGCACAGCGGCCCGGGCTCTCGGGAGCCGCCGCCCCTCCCCCCCCCCCCCCCCCCTTGCCCTGCCTCCCACCCAGCCCCCTGGGCCCTAGGGCCGCCTGGCCATCTCCCTGACCCTGGGCTGCCGCCCACCCCCACCCCCACCCCCGCGTCCGCGTGCACACAGCGTGTCCCAGGACGGCTCTGGTGTGGGCAGCTGTCCAGTCCCATCCTCCGTCGGGCTGGGTCCCAAGCAGGACGGGAAGGCAGAAGGGCGTGGGGCTGGATGCTGAGCAACTGCAGGGCTCAGGTGGACGGGAGCCAAGGGGGTAACATCGCTCAGAGACCAGAGCAGGCTGGGCCTGAGGCCTTCAGGGCCAGCAGGGTGCCTCCCCCAAGGGGCAGCCCGAGTCAGACCCACACAGCCCCGGCTGTGAGCCACCTCCCCCCCCAGCTGGGGTCCTTAGCAAGTCCTCCTCCCAGCCCAGCCCCGGTCCCGTCATCTGCACGGAGGGCGGGCACACTCACGCCTCCCCGTGAGGCCCAGTAACAGCACTGTTCCAGGGAGTCGCGTGCCGGGACGGCAGCAGTGAGGAGCATGAGCGGCCCCACCGCTGGGAGGCTGCTTGACCACCTGAGATGAGACAGGGTCCCCAAGAAGGACTAGGGCCAGGTGGGGGGCAGATCTGCGGCCCCCTGACTTCTGTCCAGAGCCCTCCACCCTGGGGCTCCTTGGGGGACTGGGCACACCCCGCTGCAAGGGGGGGCTCAGGCTGCCTTGCCTCCCCAGGTGCCCCTGGGCCCGGAGTGCACGAGGGCCGTCATGAAGCTGGCGTACTGTGCACACTGCCTGGGGGTCCCTGGCGCCCGACCCTGCCCTGACTACTGCCGCAACGTGCTCAAGGGTTGCCTGGCCAACCAGGCCGACCTCGACGCCGAGTGGAGGAACCTTCTGGGTGAGCAGTCACTGCCACGTGCCAGAGCAGCCCAGGGCCTGCAGGAGCGGGGACAAAGCCAGGCCTGTCCTCTGGAGCACCTGGCCGTGGCCCTGGGAGGGGGAGGGTCCCCGGGTCAAGGGACAGGCCATTTTGAGCAGTGTGTGACTCAGACTGCTGCCTGGTACGCAGCCCTCTGGGGTCATGGCTCCTCGTCCCCCCCCCCCACGAGCAAGCACATACATGCAACCCGCCTGTGACCTGGGCTGGGCCGCCGTGTGCACGAACTAACATGTACATGAGCCAGCGCGCATGCACTGCTGACTTGCGGCGGGCCGGCCAGCATGTACGTGTGCTGCGCAGGGTGGACCGACCCGCATGCACATCGCACGTGTGAGCGGACATCGCTGACGTGAGGCGCATCGGCGCCCGATGCCAACCTCTCTAAGTCCTAACATGCGCTCACACAGCGGGCCAACACACATACGTGCTGACGTGTGCTCACGCGTGTGTTAGGACATGATCCGAGCCAACACGTGTCAACTAGCGTGCACGTGGTAGGCCAGTTCAGTTCGTGCGAGCACACGTAAGAGCTGACGTGTCCGCGAGCGGACACCTGGTGGGCCGGCGTGCGTGCGCGTGCGTGAGCTAGCATGTTGACATAAGGTGGCTAGTGTGCGTGTTTACAAAACGCCCCATGTGCGTGTGTTCACACTTGCGCCAGACTCCATGGTGCTCATCACCGACAAGTTCTGGGGCCCTTCGGGAGCAGAAAGCGTCATCGGCAACGTGCATTTGTGGCTGGCAGAAGCCATCAACGCCCTCCAGGACAACAAGGACGTACTCACAGCCAAGGTGCGGGCAAGCGGGTGCAGCGGGCATGGAGGGGCGTCCCAGAGATGGCCTCGTGCCCCTCTGGGACCCCTGTGGTCTTCCCCCAGGTCATCCAGGGCTGTGGGAACCCCAAGGTGAACCCCCAGGGCTCCGGGCCCGAAGAGAAGCGGCCCCAGGGCAAGTTGGTGTTACAGGAAAAGTCTCCCACGGGCACACTGGAGAAGCTGGTGAGCGGCCTCCGGCCGGCCAGGGCCCTGGCTGGGCGGGGGAGGGAAGGGCAGGCCAAGCAGGCCACCCCATGACCTGACCGCTGCCTCGCAGGTCACGGAGGCCAAGGTGCAGCTCCGAGATGCCCAGGACTTCTGGATCAGCCTCCCCAGCATGCTGTGCAGCGAGAAGGTGGCCATGAGCAGCGCCAGTGATGACCGCTGCTGGAACGGCATGGCCAAAGGCAGGTGGGTGCTGCCCGGCTGACCTCAGGCCTCACCCGGGTCCTTGTCTGGCCTGTGTCTCCAAGTGCTATGTGCACAGGGCCGTGCCCGACGCCAGGCCCACAGGAGGACGAGGGAAGCCCGGACAGAGGTCTGGGCCAGCTCCCTGCGGCATGCACCCTGCTCGGTGCATCCACACTCCACTTCTGGATGTGATGCACATCCACACCCCAACAGGCCGCGGGGGGTCTCAGGCTTGCCAGCACCTGGACAGGAGGAGAGGGGATGGGAGGGCATGCCAGGGAAGCAGCCTTTGGCAGGGGGCAGGCAGTGACCCAGGGCCTGTCCTCGGCCCCCAGGTACCTCCCAGAGGTGATGGGCGATGGCCTGGCCAATCAGATCAACAACCCCGAGGTGGAGGTGGACATCACCAAGCCCGACATGACCGTCCGCCAACAGATCATGCAGCTGAAGGTCATGACCAACCGGCTCCGCGGCGCCTACAGCGGCAATGACGTGGACTTCCAGGACGCCAGTGCGGGCGGGGCCCCAGGGACGGGAGCCATGGGGTGGTGCGGCGGGGGAAGGGTGCAGGGGAGGGGCCCTCCCAGCCCCTGGGCCCACACGTGGCTCTGGCCGCTGCTGCTGCTGCCCGGGCATGGACACCAAACAGCCACCCCCACACACACACACACACACACACACAGACCCGCGTCCCCAACACGGCCGAGCCTGGCCAGGATGTCCATCAAGCGTTGGCAGGCCTGGGCGGGTCGGGAGCTGTGCTCGGGCAGAGCTGGCCTTGCCCAGCGCCGGAGGCCCCCATGGCCGGGGGAGGGGCAGGGTCCCTGGCGCTCGGGGTCCACAGCCAGGCGGGCCTTCTGGAGCCTCCTGTCCTCCCCCCAGGTGATGACAGCAGTGGCTCGGGCAGTGGTGACAGCTGTCCGGACGACCTCTGTGACCGGAGGGTCAGCAAGAAGAGCCCCAGCTCTCGGACGACCCTGACCCACGCCCTCCCCGGCCTGTCGGAGCGGGAGGGCCAGAAGACCTCGGCGGCGAGCTGTCCCCAGGCCCGCGCGTCCCTGCTGCTGCTTCTCCTCCCCCTGGTCCTCTCAGCCCCCAGGCCCACGTGGCGGTAACTGCCCCAGGCCCTAGGGGCCGAGGCCGGGAACTGACTTTGCCGAAACACAAAACAGACGATATTTAATTCTCCTCGGCCTAGAGGCCCCAGGGCAGCACAGGGAGGGACGGTGAGGGACCCCGGCGCTGTAACTGCACTGGGGTAGGGCAAGGGGCGCGGGCCCTCCTGGCCTCACTCCGCCGGCTACCCTGGCTTTTAATTTTGTATGAGGCCCTCAGGTCAGCCAGGAACAGTGTCCCCAAAAGCCATGTATTTCAGGGACCTGGGGGATGCCGGTGGCCACCTCCCGCCTGCCCACCTGCGCCTCTCCCCCCAGCTCCCTGAGCAGTGTCCCGCTGGACAGCGCGAGTCTGTGCTTTCCTCTCCTGCCTCCTCCCACGGAGAACTTCTGGGCTCCAGGTGTCAGAAACCGAGGCCCACCCCTGGGCGCCTAAGGATCCCCGGGAGGGCATTGGGGTTTCTGCCATCCAGGGTCTAGCAGGGCCTATTGAGATTATGCATGAACCCTTCAGACCCAGCCAGGCCCCCGTGATGCCGTGGCCCCCCCAGAGGCCCTCAGCATCAGGGTGAGCTCTAACTGGGAAGGCACCCTGCTGACCAGTGTGTCTGGACCTCATTCTCTCCAAGGACCAGCTGCAAGGGTCCAGGGTGCACAGATGGGCCGCCGTGGGCACAGCCTCACCACCTCTGGGCGCTGCTCTTGGCTGACCCTCGTGTGGGGCTGGGGGTGCTGATCCTGGCGGTCCCAGGAGAGTCGGCTGGGCCCTCCACAGACGTGGGCACCCCCTTTGAACGTGGGCCCCGCGCCTGCACAGGGCTCTGCGGCTGTGCGGAGGGGCTGCGCACCCATGCTCCTGCCTCTCATCCCCACCAGGCCCAGGGCCCCCCACTCGGGGTGACGCACGTGGGGCTGGAGGCCACACCTGGCCACAGGATGCGGGTGGCTGGTGAAACCTCAGCTCGTCCAGGAGGCCTGGCCCCGAAAGCCAGAGGGCCACCCGAGTCCCTCCTGACCCCGCCAGCTCCTGGGGGCCTGGGGGGCTTTGACAGTTAAGGGCTTTTCCAAACATACATACATTCATAGATGCTTTCCATCTCTTCACACAGAGCTGCTTTTCGGCTCCTCCTCCCAGAGCTTGGAAGGGCTGGGGCTTCCCGGACCTGGGGGCACCCCTGCTCGCTCAGGCTGTCCAGGCCCTCCCCCAGGCCCGGGACCCTCCCTCCCTCCCTCCTGGGCCCTAGCTGCTGTGGGCTCTGGGGAGGGGGCTGGGCCCCGCCAGAGAGGGGCTCCGGCAAGGGGACCCTCGAGGGTCCATGGGATGCTGAGCCACTGTGGCCAGGGACAGCAGTCCTAACCAGCACCGGGGCCCGACAAGGCCACTTGGCACTGCTTTGCCTCGCCTCTCACGCTGGTCAGGGCCCCCAGCCTGTGTCCCACCAGGCAGCGCAGTCCCACGGGCACCCCCACCCTGTAGTAACCCTGCTTGTGCCAGACTGGGGGGCTGGGCCCAGGGCCTCCTTCCCCGTAGGTGAGGGCCAGCTGGACTCTCAGGGGCTCTGGGGCAGTGGTTGCCTGCCGTCCCCACGGGGCCTGCACTGTAGGTCTCTGGAGGGGGCGGCCCCGGCCAGGCGGTGTCAGCTGGTGTCCTATGCTCTTGAGTCCTTGTACGAATAAAAGGTTGGAGAGCTTGTGTGGCTGCCGCGACCCCATCCTGGACAGCTCGGGCAAGGGCGCATCCCTGGGCCGTGAACAGCAGGACACGACGCAGGGCGCGCTGGGAGGTGGGGAGGGGCTTGCGCCCACACTGCGCCCCTGGTCTGCGTCTCCACGCCCCACCTGCTGTCCACTCCTTCCCTGCTCTGGACACACATCCTAACGCATGGCCCAGGAAGCTTCCAGTTCCTGCCAAGTAGCCTCAGAGATGCCCAGGAGGCCAGAGCGTGGGGACCAGTGTGGTTCTGAGGCCAGGCCTATCTGGACATCCTGATGGTCCAGTCTGTCCCCCATGCCGAGGAGCCCTGCTGCCTCACCAGAGCAGAGGCTCCTGCCCCCACCGGCCTGCCCTGCCGAGCCGAGTCCCGCACAATACCTGAGACGGAGCTGCCAGCCCCCACACTCACCCCCCAGTGCACTTTGGCCTCGCCAGCGCCCTGGCCTCGTGGGCAGCACATCCATGCAGGGCCCAGGACCGGCTGCCCAGCAGAGCCTGGAGGCCAGCCCGGAAGCAAGAGGTGCTGCAGGGTCACTTTATTTGGGAATTGCGGCCACACTAGTCTGCCTGGTGAACGTTCGATAAAGCCTCTCTGTCCCTGCGGGCCTGAGTGCCGAGGAGCCAGCGGCCGGGACCCCGCTCCCCCAGCACAGGGGTGCTGGGCTGCGTGCCCTGGGAGGGAAAACGCAGCTTCTCCAGGGGTTGCAGCTCCTTGGGGGCCCCTGGCCCCAGCAACGGCCTCCCCTGCAGAGCAGCGACTGTGGGCTCACGGGCCCACCCTTCCTGGAGCCCTGGGATGGCGGGGTGGTCGATCTCCTCCCAGGAGGAGGAGGGGGGGGAAGGCCTCCCTCCCTGGGTGGGCTGGGAGACAGCCTCGACAGCCTCGGGAGTTCACGGAACAGGTGGGTCGCTAGACACTCATTCCTGGTTGTATGTGGAAAAGGAGCTCTTTGGCCGGCCTGGCAGCTTTGGGGTCTCAGGCTTCTGGCTCGCCTTCTTGCCCAGATGGTTTTGGAAGTTCTGTGTGAACGAAGCTGATTCCATTTTCCCTGTGAGGGAAAGAAGGACACAAGTGAGGTGGGCTTCCGGCACAGGCCGGGGGCAGGTGGGGACGGGCCACCCGGCCCACAGCAGACCAGGTGCTGGTCCCAGTTCATCCCTCTTGAGATACCCAGGAAGCTGCAGACTTGCGGACCGGCCCCCCGGCTGGCAGAAGGCAGCTAGCTCCTCGGCGCCTCCTGTGGGCAGGCCGGCGTGGCGCTCGGCGTGCACACTCGTGGGAACGCACACCCTCCTCCTCTCCAGGGGACTGGCGGTCCTTTACCTGGAGACAACTCTCTGTCCAGAAATCGCACGTATCATCAAAGTGCTAGGTCTAGTTCAGGGTAGAGAACAGATTCCCTAGTGAACGTGGAAGGATTGGAACCAGGGGCCTGTGTCCTGCTGGAAACAACATAGGTGGCAAGTCCCCTGTCCGAGCTGTCAAAGGTGGGGGTGAGTCTAGGGCAGGTGACGGGGCACGGACGGGACCCAGTGAAGGGCAACCTTGGTGAAGGGAAACGCTTCTCTCCCTCCCTCGTGTCGCCGAAGATGCAAACAGGACACTTCCCCGTTTGTAACAGAAGCCCGTTTCCGGGCCCGACCCGGGAAGGCAGAGAAGCGAGCCAGCCAGGAACCTCTCCGGAATCTCCAACTACACAGCACTGGTAGTGGGAACCCGACAGGCCGCCCAAGCGAGAGTGAGCAGCGGGGGAAAACACCGGGACGTGTCTGGTGTCGAAGCTCATGGCGATGCTGCCCCTGCAGACGGCTCGGCGCGCTGGACAAGGCAAGGAACGTCACAGTCAGCAGCCATCAGTGGGCTCCAGAGCGGGGGGGGGGGGGCCACACGGCCAAGAAAGCTTTGCTGCAGGGGCTCTGCCCAGAAACCGCCTCCCCAGAGCAGGGGGTTCCGCTGGTCCTCAGGGGGTATCAGGCAGGGCTCCCCCGCCCAGGCAGAGTGAGATGCCCTCGGGAGAAGGAGTCACATATCCCCAGTGGTGGGAACTCAAATTAAAAATTACAGCATGCCAGAAAACACCCACCACCCCGAGCCAGAGCCCGAGAACGTCAGGTCGTGGGGCAGCTGGTCTACAGAGTGTTGTGTGGTGTCAGAGACGGAAGCCCTCAGGTTAGAACAAGCCCATTGTTTAAAACAAAACAGGAGACTGGGAAAAGCACCAACTGGAGCTCAGATGAGGACCCTCCCCACACAGGACATGGGGAGCCCCCCTGAGGAGGCGGGGCCCCCACACAAGAGGTGGGGACCACACAAGAGGTGGAGACCCCCCACAAAAAGCAAGGGCCCCCCACAGGATGTGAGGACCTCCATAGGAAGTGAGGGCCCCGCAGGAGATGGGGACACCCCATAGGAAGCAGGGACCCCCCAATAGGAGGCAGGGACCCCCCACAGGAGGTGAGGTCTTCCCCACAGGAAATAAGGACCCCACAGGGGGTGGGGACTCCCCACAGGACGCAGGGATCCCCCAGAGGAGGTGGGCACTGCACAGGACGCAGGGGCCCCCCATAGGAAGTGAGCACCCCACAGGAGGCAGGGATCCCCCAGAGGAGGTGGGCACCACACAGGAGGCGGGGATCCCCCAGAGGAGGTGGGCACCACACAGGAGGCAGGGATCCCCCAGAGGAGGTGGGCACCACACAGGAGGCAGGGATCCCCCAGAGGAGGTGGGCACCCCACAGGAGGCAGGCTGGCAGGAGCTCCATGCCTTCAGCCAGGTGTGGGAGGGGGCCCAGGGAGTTGGGAGTTTCGTAGAAAGGGAAGCCCTCCCAACCTCCACAGGTTGGCAGCCTGAACGCAGCCCCCAGACTACAGAAGACCATGCCAGTTTGAGTCCATCTGGAGGAAATTCTGGAAAAGGCAAGTCTGTGGGGAAGGGAGCAGATGAAGAGCTGCCGGGGGGGAGGGGGTGGAGAAGAGCACGTAAGCTAACCGGTGCCGGGCCCTCGACTAGCCACACGGCAAGGATCGAACAGGCCCCCACCTCACACCATCAACAAGAATACTGAGGATGGACTAAGAAGCAAACTGCAGAAAGCCACGTTTACAAGCACGGAAAAGACAGTGGGACAGTAAGACCCGTGGGCACAGCAAGCACTCTGGAGACATGGAGCCACGAGGATGCCGTGGGCAACTGTGGCCACACCGATATTCTGTCCTGCACGCAGACAGACCAGACACGAAAACGCAGGCCGTAGCACACACCAGAGGCTCCTGCCGTCGAGGACAGAGCCATCCCCGCGCAAACATGGGCAGCGATCACACAGCCACGGAGGCGAATCCCAGACACGGGACTCCAAATGCCCGATAAATAATAAATAGGATGGGGGCCGCCTCGGTGGCGCAGTCGGTTAAGTATTCCGACTCTTGACTTCGGCTCAGGTCGTGGGCTCAGGGTCATGAGATAGAGACCGAGCCCCGCGTTGGGCTCCGCACTCAGCGGGGAGTCTGCTTGGGATTCTCTCTCTTCCTCTCCCTCTGCCCCTGCTCGTGTGTGCACGCGCTCGCACTCTTGCTCTCTCTCTCAAATAAATAAATCTTTAAATAATAAATAGGATAAATAACCACTAGTTACATATGAAAAAGTGCTCAATTTTCCTTGTCATCAGGGAATGCAAAAAGAGACTTTCCAAAGCACTGTGCAGTATAAAATCCCACAATGGAAAACAGTCCCACGTGCCTTTTAGGGACACAGGAATGAAAAGCGAAACCATCTAATGGGGTAAGAGTGGAGGGCTAGCTGCACCGCGTTCCAGCTCTTTAACAACCAGGCGTGAGATGAGCGCATCTCAGTGCGGACATCTGTGCGGACAAGTGTCCCACCCAAGTGGTGGCAGGTCCGGGACTCCTCTTATTATTTTGTGGTTTTTTTAAAATGTTCACGGTTGAACCAGATCAGATGCAGGTTTTGCGGGGCTGTGAAGCTTTTAAAGTGTGGGGGAGGGGGGGTTCTTTAAAATAAAAGAACCCAAACCACAAACAGAACTAAGCCGGACACCCTTGCCCGTGGTCAGCCTGCAGCCGTGGCCCAAGGAAGGAGGAAACTCCCCAGGCTCCAAGCATGGGGGTGGGGGTGGGGGTGCCTCCACTCTGTGGCTGGGAAGGAACCCACAGCTCCTGGCCCTATGTTTTCTGTGTCCTGCCTGAGACCCACCTGGCCACCCCACTGCCTGTCTCTCCAGAGGTCACAGAATGCTGGATTCTGGGTGGAACCCTGACAACCACAGGTTCCAGGCCCTGTGGGTCCCTCACCAACATTCCAGACTGACCATCCCTCTCCATCCTGAGCTCATCTCAGGCTGTTCCCCTCTCAGGCACCCCGAATCGCCTCTGTTCCCAGCTTCCTGGGCACCTCCTCCCAAGACTCCCTTGACCTTACCTGGCCACCCCTCAGGGCGCTGCCTGCTCTCCCAAGAGCCCAGGTATGGAGAGTCCGGGGAGGGGTCGTAGCCACGAGCCTGGTCCCTCCATCTCCCCAGCCCTGGCCCTCCCTTCATGCCCTGAGGACGGGGCTTCCCCTCACAAACACCATCCTTGCCCGGCCTTGTTGGCTCCCCTGATCTAAGTGAAACCCATCAACCCCTCCACACGCCTCCTCCAGAGCGCATCCACCATAGACGCCGCTTGCCCAGTGCCCTGCGGGCTGGCTCCCCAGCCTGAGCCTCCCTCACCCGCCCACTGCCTGGCCCTCTCCCCCCAGTGCCCTCCTGACCTGCTGTTTCTCCACCTGCACTGGGCTCTGCTGTAGGCCAGCTCCCCTAGAGCCACGGGCACTTGCAAGCTCGCCGTGAAGCCACGCATCTGGTCACCCGGCGGCACCCGGCATGTCTGCCGTCCTGCCCTCCACCTGCCCCACCTCACCCGCTCCCTGTGGTGGCCTCCTAGCGCTGGGGAAGGGAGCAGGGCACCTCTTTCCCGGCCCGAGGACCCCAAGAAGCCCGGGCGGGTGGCCGAGTGGAGCCCAGAGGAGCAGGAAGCCGGGAGCAAGGTCAGGGGATGGGTGAGCAAGGTGGCTGTCCGGGCACACTCCCAAGCCAGAGGAAGGGTGGGAGTGGCAGGGAGACAGAAGGTGGGTGAGCTAGTCTCGGAGCACCCTCACAAGCCGACCCCTGAAGAGCTGCCTGGGTGAGCCCCCCGTTAAACTCAGCCCTCCACCTGCTCAGCACTCCCCCTCTATACACGCACGCACACACACACTTGCACACACACACTTGCACACACGAGCACACACACACACTTGCACGCACGGGTGCACACACATGCACACACGAGCATGCACACACACTTGCACACACGAGCACGCACATGCACACACGAGGACACACACGCACACACGAGCACGCACACACACTTGCACGCACGGGTGCACACACATGCACACACGAGCACGCACGCACACTTGCACACACGAGCACGCACACACACATGCACACACGAGGACACACACACGCACACACGAGCATGCAACACACACAGAAACACATGCACACACGGGCACACACTTGCACACACGAGCACACACACACACATGCACACACGAGCATGCACACACACGCACACACGCACACACACACTTGCACACACAGGCACACACACACACACCCCACGGTCCGGCGGAGCAGAAGGTCCCGCACTCCCGGCTCCCCCTGCCGGTTCTGTGGGCCGTCCCCTCTTCCCACAGCAGGACCAGGGCGACACACTCTCAGCATGCGCTCCATCACTGACGACGTCCACCCCGAGGGCTCTCCCACAGCTTCCTCGAGCCACTGAGCGCGTTCCCTGCAGCCTGTCTCCCGCATGCTGGGCATTTCTATGCTGAGCTCTGCCCCTGCCCCAGCAGGCTCTCCCCTGAGCACCCACCCTGCCCACACCACTGCCCGGCTGGCCTCCACTCCTGCCCTCACCGCCCTGATGCTCAGGGCAGAGCCCAGACAAACCTCTGTGCCGGGCCCGCCGCGGCCTTCCGCTCCCAAGGTGTCTAGGCCCTCACAAGTCACCAGGCCCTGCGCTCCGTCCCATCTGAGCACACACCCCCACCACTGTCCTCCCACACCCTCCCAGTCCCAGGGAGGCCAGACCCCCACAACAGTGAGGCCAGAAAGCAGGGGCAGGGAGACAGTTGGTGGCTCGGCGAGGGGCCTGGCCTGGACACGGTGGGACCCCCATTCTGCAGCAGGGCCTAAGTGACCAGAACTGCCACGTTCACAGGGAGCCAATGGGCTGCGCACACTATGGCCAGAGGAGAAGGGAGGCGGGTCCCCCCAGAGCAGCCGGGACACCTCACGCTCAGAGAGCAGAAGCAGGTAGAGGCGCTCAGCATCCAAAACTTTCCGAGGAGGGAGCTGCGCTCCGCAGCATTCCCCAGGACAGGTGCCCAGGCAGGCACCCCCTTGGTCCACACTCGGGCAGTGCCGGGCCTCCACTCAGACCAGCTGCCCGCGTCGCTCAGGACCTGAGGGGTGGCTGGCTGCTGGCTGGGCTGCACCCTGCTCCGGCTGGAGTCTCCAGGGACCATCGCGGGAGGGAACGGAGGGCACGCAGGACGCACAGTGTGTCTGGCCGGGCCAGCCTCTCCACAGCCCTCCCCCCGCCCCCCCCCCCAGAACTTGGTACAGAGCAGGGGGTGAGACGCGCACCCCCTCCCGCCCCGATGCACAGCGCCCAGTAAGGGCCGGGGCAGAAGCACCTGGGTCGGTGTATCCTGAAGATACAGGCAGCTGGATTCCTGACGAGCGCCAAGTCCCGGGTGACAGAGAGGCCAGGGCGGGGAGACCGGGACGTGGGGGCACTTCACGCGGAGGGGAAACACACAAAGGCACGTGGACTGAACAGCCAGACCAACGCGTTAAAGGAAGTCTAGAGAAAAAGATTTAGGCTGGAATGATGAACTTTGGCGTACCAATCCGTAAATGTAACGCCGGTATCCTTTTAAGAAATCGGCTGGAAGCACCCCGCGTAGACACAAGGCTGCCGCGCGGCCCCTGCCGACTACCAGCGAGCCCCGGGTGAAGCAAGAGCCACGGACGTGGGACAGAAACAGGGTCCTGCGCGGGCATCCGCAGCGCCTGCCACCCACCCAGACAGCTGGGGCCAGGCGCAGCGCTGCGGAGACCAGGGAAGCCCCGGGCCGCAGGGAGGAGGGGCTGTGCCCCCCCAGGGGTGCGGGGGGAGGCGGGGCTGTGCCCTTCCCCTGCCCCCTCCTCCCCCACAAGCATGCGAGGAGGTGGGCCTGTGCCCTCCTGGTGGGGAGACCCCTCCGTGCCTAGCCTGCGTCCTCACAGCAACAGAGCTCTGCTGGAAACACCGTACCTGTCCTGCTGGAGGCTGGCAAAGGGGGCATTTCTCCCACGGGACAGCTCTCCCTTCTAGAACGCAGACTCCCTCAAGGGGAGGGATCCAGTTATCTTGTCCTCTATGAAATTCAGGTGCCAGAAGCATGGCGGTCAGAGGATAATCGCTCAATGCACCTGTTGACCCAGAAGCTGGAGTGGACTCCACAGCAGCCTTCTGGGAACGGGGGAAGTGCCACAGGAATGGGGGAGCAGACCCAGGTGGGGGCGGGTAGGGGGGCTGGAGCAGGGGGGACAGTGAGCGATGGGTACAGGGAGGACTTTGATGGGACACAAGTGGGTGCAGGAGCAAAGTGGGCTGGCCTCTGGGGGCTGCAGGGACAGAGAGGCGGGCAGGGGCGGTGGTGGCAGGAGGTTCTAGAAGTGACCCGATTGGGCCAAACTTGGAAGGCAGAGCTGAGCAGACTTCCTACAGGGTTGGCCTAAGGAGAGACGGGGAGAGCAGCCAGTGGGGACTCCTCTGCTCAGGAAACCATCAGACTGGACGGGGACAGCACAGCCTTACCTGGAAGCCTCAAGCCACTGAAGATGCCACGTCTCCCGATCACACTAAGCAATTAGGATAGTTACAAAGTGTCAACAGACATTTCTGAACTGGACAAGCCAAATCTACATACAAGTTGAATAAGCACAGACTAACAGTTAGCGCCTTTCACAGGGAAACGGAGCGCTGGCTGGGCTGTCCCGCAGTGGGGACAGTGCATCGGAGGCTGCAGGAGCCACAGCCGGATCGTCCTTGCACCTGCCGCGGGACTTGGTCACCACTAGTCCTGTGGGGAAAGGACAGGACTAGTGGTGCCAGCTGGCTCTCAGATCTCTCACAGTAATTCTGGGCAACTGTAAAATTATAAGCAAAACAATAATGAAGATTGTTTTTAAAATCCGGGCGAACCTTGTATAATCTCGGTCTGGGGACTGCTTCCTAAATCTGCCAGCAAACCAGACCCCGAAACAGGACAGATGGATTTGACAACAGAGTGAAAAACTCCATGGAGCGAAGTTCAAACGGAGAGAAGGTCGGTCCCACGACAGGGAGAGGCAGCAGGGAGGGCGGCAGGGTGTGGGGAGAGCTCCCCGAGGCTGGAAGGGCAGGCGTCTCCAGTAACGGACCCGAGGAAAAACCTCAACGCTGTGTTCCCGCATCCGAGTGTGGAGAGGACTTTCAGCTCGTGCGTGGATCCCCGGAAGACAGGCAGCGCACCTTACTGGCTCATTACCCACCCGGTGTCGCAGCGCGGACCCGCCCCCCAGCCTTACCAGCAAGCGGGCTAAGAAGACAAAACTGATGATGGGAACGCTCCTAAAATCTGAAAATGCAACCTCTGTGAATTCTGCCCAAAGTAAAACTAGGTGGAAGGTGTGTGTGCAGCCCCCTCCGCGAGTGAGCCCTGAAACAGCAGATGCCCAGCGGCCAGGTGGTGGGCGGATGCCTCAGTTCCTTCAGGAAAATGGTAGGACGCACACAGTGCACCGAAAGGTAGGTTAAAGTCACAAAACGAGCCACTTAACTAAAAACAAATGGAGGGACACACGACAACACGCGTGTGCATATGCATGGGGGTGCATGAAGACGCACTCTGTGCACCTGGGCACAGATTAAGATCTAGTGTGTGCAGGTTATCTGTTCCTGAGCAGTAAGACTAGTTTTCATTTTCTTGTGTTTTTTAACAATGGGCGTAGATTGCATGCATAATCAGAATAAAAATAATACTATTTTCATTTGGGGAAAATTACGTTGCAGAAAAATATATCAAAGCATAGAAAGATTCGTGGTTAAGTTTAGAACATACAGATCACGCTCCCACATCCCGAGTGTGGTGCGTGTGGCGCGTGGTGCGTGTGCGTGGTGTGGCGGGTGGTGTGGGAGGGTGTGACGTACAGCGTGTGTGATGGACGCGGTGTGTGCAGACACACACAGATGGGACTGGAAGCACACACACCAAAGTACTGGCAATGGTAACTTCCGGGTTTGGGGATAACTGCCATTTAATCTCTTCTTTCTTTTGTGTGTATACATATAGATCTCTAAACGTCATATAATTAACAGTGTAAGTTCGAAATTAGGAGCTGCTCATTAGGAGCACTTCCTTTCCTAGCAGCTGAGGTGGGAGCCGCCCACACGCCTCTGGGGGCTGCCCCCGGCCCCAGCCCCTCCCCAGGAAGGCCCTCCACAGCCCCGCCAGGGGCAGGACCGGCTGATACAGAGCTGCAGAGCTACACACGGGCTCATTTCTCCTTGTGCCTAGGTGCTCTCCTCACCCCTTTACCTGGGAGCCTCCCCAGCAAGCTTCCCACATAAGGAGCCCCATCTAGACAAGAGACCCAGGAAATCAGGCAAAACCACGGCTGCAGGTGGGGCTGCCTTGACCAGCAAAAAGCAGCCTAGCTGGGGTCCCTGCACAGGCTCAGCACCCCTCCTTTCCCAACCTCCTTTCCCACCTGCCCCGCCCCACCCCCTCCTCCTCCCTGGCCATGCCCACCACCTTCTTGCTCAGGACTGGCACCCCAGTCCTCAATCCTCCCTGCCCCCTTCCTCCCACCTCTCCACGAAAGCACACCCACCACCCATGGCCCACCATCACCACCGTGCAGCACTCCTGACTCAGTCACCCCCACACACCCCTGTCTCAATCACGGCAGATTTTCCTATCCACCGTCCCCACCCCAGAGCCTGCCTGATGCACACAGACACTCGGTAAATGCACGTGGAAGATATGGACACCCCCCCCTTCTGGGGACCAGCAGGGGGCCTGGAGCCTTCCAGCAGGAATGCAGATGAGAGCCGGGGCTGGGAGCACCTGGGAAGCCCCAAAACGTCCCCCAGCGGTGCAGGAGTGACCTTCCGGTAGTAGTCTCTAGAGCGAGCTCCAGTCCTGACCCTCATCCTCCCAGCCTTCCCATCAACTGACAGATGCCAGGCACCGATTGGCCAGGGAGACCCTCGGAAGCTCTGGGCTTTGTCTGGGTACGGGCCGGCGGAGCAAGGCAGGGAGGGTTAAACACACACCCAGTGGGGCCACTTTATTGTGAGGTCAGGAGGAAGACGTCGTCACGCACAGCCCTGCAGGTGCAGACATCCTGCACGAGGCCAGCAGCCTGGAGGCGCCCCGAGGTGTGGCTGCCAGCAGGTGAGGATCACGGCGGCGGCGCGGCCTGCCGCTGGGCCCCCCCCAGGCCTCGGGCATCCGGCTGTTCTGGCCATTGAGATTCCTCCGCCCTCCTGTGCAAGTCCTCCAGGTGGGGCCCTGGAGAAGGAACTGGCAGGGAGGAGGAAGGTGAGGGCCCGGGCTGTCCCCGAGGAGGCACAGGCGCAGGCCCCCTGCAGGAGTGCAGAGGGACCCCACGCCCCCTGTGGGCCCCGCCGGCTCGCTACTGTTCGCTGGTGTCACCTGGAACGCAGCGCTCAGCTCTGCGAGCCCCGGGCTCCCGGCTCAGCCCCGTCCTGCCCTGCGTGGCGTCATGCTTGCACACGTGTGGCATGCATGGCAATGACTCCGTCTCTTCAAAGCAGGGGACTCCCAGCCTGGGGTCCCCAAGCCTAGGGAGCCTTGTCCAGACCCACGTGCACCCCACAGAGCCCCGCTTCACAGAGGGGCACCGAGAGGACAGTGTTGGAGCTCAGAGAGGAAGGGCTCCAGGGGCAGAGGCCCAAGGGCAGCGATGAGCCCAGCCTTCCTGTCCCTCCACACCAAGGACAGGCTCTGAGAGAGAGTGAAGCAACACCTGCTCCTCCCCCACCTGCTCACGTCCCAGGGGACAGCTGTGCACACAGCTTGCTCACCATTAGCTACCCTCAGAGCAGTGGTGCCCTGGTCCAGAGTCACCACCCACACACCCGCAGCTCCTCCCCAGGTCATCCCAAAGGAGGGGGCATGGGGAGGGTGGGCTGGGAGGAAGCTTCCAGAAGCAGTGCCAAGGCCAAGTGCCCCACGGTCCAGGGAAACCTGTGCCCACCAGGGCCCCCGCATGTGCAGGGGAGCCCCCCACATGTCCCATGGAGCCCCAGGGATGGTGTCCCGGTTCTGTGGGGCCAGGCCATGCCCACCTCCAGGGAGCCATGGGCCCATGACGTAGAGAAGGAGCAGGTGGGCTCAGCGCCCTGTCTGCACAACAGGCCCATCTGGGAATTCCGGAAAGTGGCTGGAACCTGAGAGGTTTCAGGGAATAATGGAGACCTCACGCAGCAGCCCCACAGGCGGGTGCCTGCGTCCTCAGACTCGGCAGGCCCCACAGCAGCCGGCCGGGCACGCGGACTCACCGATGACAGACAGGGTGCCGCAGTCCCGCTTGTGGAAGTCGCCCCAGGCTCTGGTCTTGCAGTATTTGCTGCAGGTCAGGATCCCGTAGCAGCGGGTGCAGGGCACCAGGCGCACTCCCACCGAGCGGCCGCACTGGGAGCAGAACTTGAAGAAGGGAATCCTGCACAGGAGCCACGTGGGCAGTGAGGCAGGGCCCGCCCTCTGTGCCCCGCCGTCCCCACCGGGGGGGGAGGGTGCTGGGGCCAGGCCCACCATCCGCCACGCAGGGTGGCCACCCACACATGGACAGAAACCTGAAGTCCCCGCCCATGGATGTCCAGCACAGGGCGATTTTGAACAGGAAACACACTGTGGCCCGGAAGCCACCAAGGCCAGGTAGGGGACGATGCCGTGGCATCAGGGACCCTTCTTGCCACAGTACGGGAGGAGCGGACCCTGGCAGGCACACCCTCGAGCCCTAGGGCCTGTCCCCGCTCGGCACCCCCACCTCACCCACCAGGGTTTCCTGGGCAGGCACCTTCCAGAATGCCCACGGGGATGATCAGGTGCACATTTATGTAAAGGACTGTTCTGGAACAGCAGTGCGGGTGCAGAGCCATGATCCCAGGGAGGGGCTGGGAGGGCCCAGGGCAGTACAGCCCGTGACAGCAGAGATGCCTTCAGGAAGGCGAGCCCGCGCCCAAACCCCACTGGGCCACTCCACAAGCGCACCTGTGACCAACCCCATCTGCCACCCGCATCTCAGCCCACAGCCCGAGAGCAGGGCCATGTTGCTCAGGGCTTGGACACAGCAACGCTGTGCTGGGCAGAGCAGGTCAGGCCAGGCCACGCTGCCCAGCCCACAGCCGCCGTCAGCCAGCCACTCACCGCTCCTGCTCCTCCAGGTGCAGCGCTCTGGACGGGACAGCACTTTTCCGCTTCAGCCTCTGGTAGGGGGTCAGCTCCGCTGCAGCGACAGAACCACGTTAGGCTCCGTGGGTCCTCCAGCCGTGCTGGGACGCCCGCGGGCATCGGGAGCCCCGAGCTGCTGCAGTGAGCCCATTCCCGGCACTGCGGGCAACCAGGTGGGACCCCAAGCCCTTCTACAGCCCGACGCAAGTCTGAGAAGTCAGAGCCTCTGACTCCCAGCCTCTGGGGAGGGGGCTTCACCCCTTGACTTCCCTCTGCTCCTGCATCCTCGGCCAGCCCTCTGCAGCCTCCTGGCCACCCCACGTCTTTGCCATTGGCTGGCTCAGTGTACCCCTCTCTCCACACCGGGAAGAGGCCACCAGGCTTCTTTGGCCTTGATCAGCTCACGATGCTCTACAGAGTGAAGACTCCTGGCTCTGTTCTCCAGCAGCTGGCAGCAGGACACAGGGGGCCGGGGACCAAAGGCCAGTGGGGCCCCCCAATGACGGTCATGGGTTCCACTGCACCCCCTCACCTTCCTCTCCTCAAACAGCATGTCAGCCCCCCCACCCCAGGAAGGCTGCCTAACCTCTAATTCGGCAGAAACCCCCCAAACACCTGCTGGCCCCAAGAACAGAGATAGCGGGAGCCCCTCTTTCCTCCCCATCCTCCCCGTGCACCAGAAGCCAGGGCTGCACTGCAGCTCATCCCAGGGGCTCGAGCGTGGGCCCAGGAGGCCAGCTCTGCGGCACTGTGCCTCGCGAGCCAGAGCCGTTGTTGTAAGGACCACACGGCCCCAAGGCAAAGCTTCTGGGAGAGGTGACAATCAAGCAGAACCGAAGTGAGTCTGATGCGGCCACAGCATTGCGGTCACTTCTTTTGAAGAACACAGGCAGAGAGAAAGGAGAGCATCTCCGCGTGTTAGGGTGGTGGGACTCTGACAACTCTGTTGACCTATCGTTCGCATTCCACCCAGTGCACACATGTGAAGTGCACAGTAACGGCTTGTGGTACATTCACGGATGTGCAGCCGTCGTCATCTTTACAGCATGCCCATCAGTCCACATGCGAGCCCAGCCCCTGGTAACCGCCATCCCCCCAGTCCTAGGCAACCACTGACCTACTTTCTGTCTCTACGGATTTGCCTATTCTGGACATTTCCTATGAATGGAATCAAACAGTGCATGTGTGATCTTTGGTGACAAGATTCTTTAGCTTAAAACAAGCTTTTTGAGGTTCATCCATGTCATAGCATGCACTGGTAGTCCGTTCTTTTTTATGGATGAATAATATCCCATTGCATGGGTATGCCATAATTTGCTTATCCATTCATCAGTTGACAGGTATTTGGGTTGTTTCCATTCTTTGGCTTTTAGAAATAATGCTGCTATAAACACGTGAGCACAAGTTCTCATTTCTCTCGAGTACATACCTAGGAGTGGAATTGCTGGGTCATACCGTAACTCTATGATGAACATTTAAGGAACGGCCAGACCGCTCTCGGAAGAGGCTGCACCATTTTACGTTCCCACCAGCGGCGTGGGAGGGTTCTGCTTTCTCCACATCCTCGCCAACACTTGTTACTGACGTTTCGATTATAACCATCCTGGTGAGTATGGAGTGACAGCTTAATGCAGTTTGGTGTGTACATCACTGGGAACTAATAATAGTGAGCATCTTTTTTTTTTAATATTTTATTTATTTATTTGTCAGAGAGAGAGCACAAGCAGGGGGAGTGGCAGACATAGGGAGAAACAGACTTCCTGCTGAGCAGGGAGCCCAATGTGGGGCTCGATCCCAGGACTCTGAGATCATGACCTGAGCCGAAGGCAGCCGCTTAGCCAACTGGCCACCCAGGCATCCCAGTGAGCATCTTTTCGTGTGCTTGTTGACCATTTGTAGATCTTTCTTCGGAAAAATTTCTATTCATACTCTTTCTCCATTTTTAAATTCAGTTATTTGTCTTTATTATGGAGCTGTAAGATTTTTTAATTTATTCTACATACAACTCCCTTATAAGATACATGATTTTCGATATATCTCCCATACAGTGTGTTGTCTTTTCATTTTCTCGATAGTGTCCTTTGAAGCACGGAAGTTTTTAATTTTGGTGAAATCCAATTTATCCATTTTTTTCTTTAATTGCTTATGCTCTTGGTGTCATATCTAGGAATTCATTGCCAACTCTGAGGATATGAAAATTTGTCCCTATATCCTCTTTAAAGAGATTTATAGTTTAAGCTCTTGCATTTAGGTCTTTGATCCAAATTGAATTAAATTTTGTATGTGGTGTGAGGTAGGGTCAAACTTCATTCTATTGTGTCTGGATAACCACTTGTCCCAGTACCATCTGTTGAAACCTCTGTCCTTAACCTCATTTCAAAGTGTTGGCATCCTTGTTGAAAATCAGCGGACATACACATGTATTTATTCCTGGGATCTGCGTCCTATTCCACTGGTCCGTATGTCTGTCTTCATGCCAGTGCCACACTCTTTTTATTGTCGTTTTGCAGTAAGTCTCAATTTAGGAAGTATGAGTCTTTCCAATTTGCTCTTTTCTTTCAAGATTGCTATAGCTATTCTGGGACCTTTGTAATTCCATATGAATGTTAAAATTAGCTTCTCAATTTACAAAGAAGGCAGTGGGATTCTGATAAGGAGATGTCTTCCCATTACTGAGGCCTCCTTTAACTTCAGCAAAGTATTGTAGTTTTCAGAGTGTAAGTTTCACACAGCTTTTGTTAAATGTATTCACAAGTATTCTATTTTTATTAATGCTGTTGTAAATGAAACTTTTTTAAATCTCATTTTTTGTTTGCTGGCTGCAATTATATAGACATACTGCTGGTTTTTGCATGTTGATCTTACATTCTGCAACCTTACTGAATGCATTCGTTAGTTATAATAGCGGAATCGTTTTATATCTGTACTTTGTATTTTAGTATTTATATGTTTAGTTTAATATTAGTTTCAGTTTAAAAAGTGGATTCCCTGGATTTTCAATCTGCAAGATAATTTCTGCAAAAAGAGACAGTTTAAGTTTTCCTTTCCAATCTGAATGACCTTCTTTTCCTTGCCTGGTTACACTGGGTAGCACTCCAGCACATCATCAAACAGACATGGTGAGAGGACGCATTCCTGTCTGCTTTCTGATCCTAGGGACAAAGCATGCTGTCCTCCACCGTGGGGTCTGTGTGCTGTGGGCCTTTTTGTAGGTCTCCCCAATCAGGTTAAGCAAGTGCCCCTCTATTCCTTGTTTGTTGTATGTTCTTTATCATGAAAGGGTGTTGGATTTTGTGAAATGCTTTTTCTACACTAATTGAAATGATCATGTGGTTTTTCTTCTTCAGTCTAAAAATGGGGTGTATTACATTGATTTTGCTCTTGTTAAACCATTCTTGCATTCCAAGGTCCGGCTGCAAGCTACCAGGTGCAGAGGTGAGGCAGCCAGGCGCAGAGGTGGGGCAGCCAGGGCAGAGGTGGGACAGCCAGGCGCAGAGGTGGGACAGCCAGGGTGCAGAGGTGAGACAGCCAGGCGCAGAGGTGGGACAGCCAGGCGCAGAGGTGAGACAGCCAGGCGCAGAGGTGAGGCAGCCAGGGCGCAGAGGTGAGACAGCCAGGCGCAGAGGTGAGACAGCCAGGGCGCAGAGGTGAGGCAGCCAGGGCGCAGAGGTGAGGCAGCCAGGCGCAGAGGTGGGGCAGCCAGGCGCAGAGGTGGGGCAGCCAGGGCAGAGGTGAGGCAGCCAGGCGCAGAGGTGAGGCAGCCAGGGCAGAGGTGAGGCAGCCAGGGCAGAGGTGAGGCAGCCAGGCGCAGAGGTGAGGCAGCCAGGGCAGAGGTGAGGCAGCCAGGGCAGAGGTGAGGCAGCCAGGGCAGAGGTGAGGCAGCCAGAGCTCAGAGGTGGGACAGCCAGGCGCAGAGGTGTGGCAGCCAGGGCAGAGGTGAGGCAGCCAGGGTGCAGAGGTGGGACAGCCAGGGTGCAGAGGTGGGACAGCCAGGCTCAGAGGTGAGGCAGCCAGGGCGCAGAGGTGGGACAGCCAGGCGCAGAGGTGGGACAGCCAGGCGCAGAGGTGAGGCAGCC
>NW_022589704.1:1538317-1543163 GCF_004348235.1 Phoca vitulina | reverse complement strand
CCAGGCGCAGAGGTGGGACAGCCAGGCGCAGAGGTGAGGCAGCCAGGCGCAGAGGTGAGGCAGCCAGGGTGCAGAGGTGGGACAGCCAGGGTGCAGAGGTGGGACAGCCAGGGTGCAGAGGTGAGGCAGCCAGGGCAGAGGTGAGGCAGCCAGGGCAGATATAGGTAGGAGCAGCAACCCCCATCCAGAGGGAGAGCCTCTCCTATGCAACGGCAGCCAGAGCGGTGACCTGTGTTACTCCTGGCGGGTCACGACCCCAGCCCCCTTGGGGATGTGGATGCAAAGGCCACCGTCCCAGGTGACTCTATACTTTCTGGGGATACCCCGTCATGCAAAGAAGACTCGGACGGCTGACCAGGGCGCTCAGGGGCTGCTCCCGCACAGCGTCCTGCTCTCCAGGGAAGCGTGCTCGGCTCTCAGCTGATGGCTTTTCTCCCGAAATCCAATTCTTGTCAGAAGCTGAATCATCATTACTACAGCTAAGAAGCAAACTCTCTGCGTGTGCTTAAGCGTTTTCCAGATCCTTCTCGGGATCCATAAGCTTGTCTCCCAAGTCAAATGACCCTGCAGTCCTTCCCTCCAGGCTCTCACCGAAACTCAGCTCCCTCGGGCTGGCTCTGCCGCGTGTTGCCCCTCAGCCAGCCCGCATGGGGCCCTCAGGACCCAGGGCTGCACCTCCCAAACCAGGCAACACCGGGGGGGACACGGTCACCATTTCAGCCCCCAGGATGTGGCTCTCCAAGCAGAGGGCAGAACAGGTCCCTCTTCCTCCTGCTCCAGAGCTGACCAGTCCACCTCGAAAACCTGTGGCCCCAGGCCGAGAGTGTCCCGAAGTCACACTCACCTGCTGGCCTTCCACGGAGAAGCAGACCTGCCCCCACGACCCCTGGCCACAAGAGAGCAAAGCAGAGTCCTGGGGCCGCAAAGCCCCTGCTGCTTCCCGCAGGAGGGCTGCATGGTAGCCTTCAACAGCTCAGCCGGAACCTCGCCCTGCCTCAGGCGTCGTGCCCTCCGCCAGGGGCAGCCGGACAGCCTGTGCCGGTGTCCCCTGGCCCTGGGCAAACAGTGCTCCTGGACATAGTCCCACAGTGAGGCCTGAAGACTCCCCTGGGGCCCTTCTTCTCTCCCGAGGCTCATCTCCCCATCTCTCTCAATGTCTCCTGCAGGAGCTCCTTGGAGGGCAGCACACAAGGGCGAGCTGGGCAGGGGCAGGAAAGCACACTCTCACCCGCCCCGCCCCTCCCCTACAGCCTCCGGAAGCAGCCCACACCCCGGAGGCTCCTCCAGGAGGCGGGAATCCCACTCTGTGCAATTGGGAAGAGCAGCAGCTTCCCGGGCGGGGATGGCGCTGGTCCATCCTGCCAGGCCGCTGACACCCACCTTTCTTGCTCAGGTTCAGCAGCTTCGGATCCCACTGGCTCTCCTTGGCGGAGACCGCGTGGCGCAACTGGAAGCCCATGTATTCCAGGAGCCTCTTGCGGGCCAAAAACATCTCCCGCTCGGCCGGCATCAGCATGTGGAAGGGGCAGTGGGCGACCTTCCGGTCCTGCAGCACAGCACCCCTTCACCACCAGGAACCGCAGGGCCCCAGCACACCACCCGGCCGGCCGGCACGGGAGGGACACAGGCGGGGAGCCCACCCCCCATGGTGAGAACAGCACAGAACGGCACTCCGCCAGCAGGGTGCCGACCAGGGTGGGCTTCGGTCAAAGGCGGGAAGGGCCTGTGGCCCAGCCTTGCCCCAGACACACTTGGGGCCCCAGCTCCTCTACCCCCATCACCAGTAGGACACTCAGAGCCATACCTGGTAGAATTTGAAATACCCATAGTCGACAGCCGTGCCCACAGCCATCCTGTCCCCCTGAGTGAGCGTCACGGGGCTCAGGATGTCAGCCCCGTAATTAATTAGCCGGTCAATCTGTGGAGAACAGAGCCTGAGTCATATGTGCATGGACGCCCCAGCCACCAGAAGGCAGGACTCGGAACCAGGGTGCCCAACGCTGTGGCCCACGTCGCCTGCGGCCTCCCAGTCTTTACACGGTTGCTGGACGGCAGGGGGGCAGCCTGAGGACTGGGCCCCCAGCGGGAGAGTAGGTGCTGTCAGCAAGGGCTGTCGTCCCCCTTATTCCCCAGGGAAGCCACCCTCTGAGCCACGTGGAGAGTCAGCAGACAGGACAGACGTGCCGATCCCATGGAGGAGAAGTGAGGGCAGAGCCCAAGGGAGGTGCACGCTGGGCCACTGCTCAGGAGCCCCCTGCTCCCCACCGCCCCAGGGAGCTCCTGTAGGTCTGTAACTTGAGGCTGGTTATGGTCCCGGTCCCCAGACCAAAAGCCATAGAAGGGCAACCACCAAGCCCATCCTGACCCCCTCCCACCACATCCGGGGTGCTCGGTGACTGTGGATGCCTGCGCGTGCACGTGTGGACAGAGGTGCGTTCGACGGCGTGCGTGAGCAACTTCGGGCTCCTTACCACCCATCTCATTCACAGCAAATGGCACCCAACAGAGGTGCCCGCCTCCACCCCGAGAGGGAGGGGGTGGGTTCCATAAAGAGGCTGCAGGGTCCTAGAGCTTTAGCTCGGAAGCTTAACCCGACCACAAAACACGGGGCTCAGTGCGGCCCCATCCGAGCAGATGAAAACCAGGCTGTCATCCCCGCCGCTGCCCATACTGCATACGGTCTACTTCCTGGCCAAGTGCAAGCAGGCTGTCACTCGGGGGGCACACTGCAGTCCCCAAACAGCCAGTGGAGCCCAGTGCCAGTGGGCAGGAGGCCCCGAGCCTGTCCCCAAACGTGCTGACCCTGTGTGCGGCCAGAACCCGAGGTGCTAAACGCCTCTGTTGCTCAAGAGCTCTGACCACCCCACATCCCGCGAGGGCGGTGCATGTAGCTATGGATGCGAGGACTGGGGAAGCACAGAGAGGAAGTCAGCCCTTGCATGGTCTCTGTCGTCATCTGGGCTGTTCACACCTCACAGACTCAACCACCGTCCCAAAAGCAAGAAGCTGGCTGGAAGGACCGGCTCCAGGCTCGTGTCAGGGCAGGAGGGGCTGAAGGATGCAGTGGGAACGTGGGCCAAGCCAGAGGGTGGGGAGGGCCTGCCGACGGCCGGAGGGCAGGGGTTGGGGGAGGGCCAAGGGTTGCACCCCCCATCAAACATCCGATAAATGCGGACTTCCTTGGTGTGGCAGCATGACGGAGATCCCCAGCTGGGGCTGGCACGGTGCTGGACGGCTGGCAGAGGGGAGCGCCAGGGAGGCCAGAAGGTGGGGAGGTGGGGGCTAGGGTGTTAGTAACCAGTGCGCCTGGGGGAGGGGGTACAGCGTCACTGTGCTCTCCTAACTCTTATGTGTTTGTTGTAATAAAAATTAGTAAATGAGTAAGTTGTAAGTAGTTAAATCATTGAAAAACCACTGGTTGGCTGATGTGGGGTCAGGGGCAGGAACCCACAGGTGTGTGAGGGTCCCCTTGATGCCCCAGAAAGCAAGGCAGGCATCAGAGGCTGAGGGGACCAGGGAAAGTTTCCCAAGATCAAAGATAAGATGATTTAAGGGTTGAGGAAGACCGAATCCTTCTACTTGCCAAACAATTATGGAGGCAGATGGCCTGGCTGGGGCAGAGCAGACCTGCCCACCCCCAGATCCAGAACGCAGCACTGAGAGGCCCCGAAAGCACACACACAGGCGCTTCCAGGTGCTACAAGGACAGGAGATCAGGATCAAGGTAGGATCCTTAAAATGGGATCCGGAAACGGGATCGCAAGAAAAGGGGCCTTACTTCTTTTTCCATAAAGTTGAACTTTTGTCAAGTGTGACAGCCTCCAGAAAGCCAGGCTCTCAGCCCCCACCCTCACCCCGGTGCTTCTAGCTCTTGGGGAACCACACTGCAGCCCTCGATGGAGCCAGGGCAGCGGGAGTCCACACAGAGCTGCCCCACATGGGTGTGGGAAGGGGTGAGGCCACAGCACAGGGAGGGCCTGCCCACGCCGCGCTGCCGTGGCAGACCCAGGGCCCTGGCACGGGAGTGAGGAGGGTGCAGACGCACAAGGGGACGTGTCTGGGTGCCTGGCGGGGCCAGAGCAGCTGGGAAGACAGAGAGGGACTCTGAGGGAACAGCACAGCGTCGAGGACCTACAAAGCACAGAATGCCTCCTGCTCACACCTGAGCCCACCCAGGAGAAACAGCAATGCTACAGCAAGCCACGTCCATAGCCAGGACACGGCACACCCCACAGACGCCCACCCGGGGCAGCCCCAGTGCTGTCCCAGCACGTCCTTGACCAGGACCCCTGGCCAATGCCCGCCCTACTGAGAGAATCCACAGTCCTGCAGCCCAGCAGGTCCTTGACCAGGACCCCTGGCCAATTCCGCCCTACAGAGAGAATCCACAATCCCACAGCCTAGCAGGTCCATGACCAGGACCCCGGCCAATGCCCACTCTACTGAGAGAATCCACAGTCCTACAGCCCATCAGGTCTGTGACCAGGACCCCTGGCCAATGCCCGCCCTACTGAGAGAATCCACTGTCCTGCAGCCCAGCAGGTCCTTGAACAGGACCCCGGCCAATGCCCACCCTACTGAGAGAATCCACAGTCCTGCAGCCCAGCAGGTCCTTGAACAGGACTCCCGGCCAATGCCCGCTCTACTGAGAGAATCACGGTCCTGCAGCCTAGCAGGTCCTTGACCAGGACCCCGGCCAATGCCCACCCTACTGAGAGAATCCACGGTCCTGCAGCCTAGCAGGTCCTTGACCAGGACCCCAGCCAATGCCCACCCTACTGAGAGAATCCACGGTCCTGCAGCCCATCAGGTCCATGACCAGGACCCCGGCCAATGCCCGCTCTAC
>NW_022589704.1:1532515-1538307 GCF_004348235.1 Phoca vitulina | reverse complement strand
ATGCCCGCTCTACTGAGAGAATCCACAGTCCTACAGCCCATCAGGTCTGTGACCAGGACCCCTGGCCAATGCCCACCCTACTGAGAGAATCCACTGTCCTGCAGCCCAGCAGGTCCTTGAACAGGTCCCCGGCCAATGCCCACACTACTGAGAGAATCCACAGTCCTGCAGCCCAGCAGGTCCTTGACCAGGACCCCGGCCAATGTCCGCCCTGCTGAGAGAATCCACGGTCCTGCTGCCCAACCAAAGTGACGGCCTAGGTCTTCCTTGAGACAAACCAGAGGACTTCTGTGTGGCCTGTTGAGTGGGTTCGCACTTCACACGTTTAGGCCCACATAACATAAAAAGCAAGAATTTTGTATTCTTTCTCAAGTATTTGAACATTACAGAGCAAGAACACTTGAGACCCTCCCTGCCAGCAAGGAAGGCCAGACCCAGGGTTCCAACAGCCCCACCCAGACCCTACATGCTAGGGCCCGCTGCCCTGCACACCCGCCCCCCGGCCTCACCCTCACCAGGGCCAGCTTGCTGTCCGTGCTCCTCTGGGGCTCACAGGTGGGGTCGCAGGCAACACACAGGGCGCTGCCCAAGCCTCTGGTCAGCGGCAGGTTGGGGTCAGCTCCGTGGGACAGAAGCTCCTTCACAATCTGGACACAGAGACACCGGTCAGCACCCAGCTCCTCTCGCCTCATGTGGGCAGCAGTGCCCGGAGAACGGCTTCTGCTCTCCTGAGCGGCATCCCACCCGCAGGTACCACTGCTGCCCGGCTCGGGACGAGGCTGGGGCAGGGAGAGGGCGTACGGTGGCTCCCCAGGGAGGGCTGTGCACCACCCACGCCGGCAGCCCAGGTCTGCTCCTTTCTCTGCACGCTGTCTAGTTGCTCCGAAGCGCTCCTGCCTCAGGTCTTGTTTCCCAGCCCAGGGGCCAGCACAGGCCTGTGTGTCCCTTGGGCTCCTCCTCCCTGGGACCACTCTGCCTTTGCCCCCAGGCACCTGCGTCACTGTGATCACCTGACCAGACGCAGAGCGGGGCACATCTCACTCGCTCCCTGCCAGATCCCCAGCCACCAGGAAGCCAGGCGGGACAGCAGCTTGGCTGGGCAGGAGACACACTGGTGTGTGGCTCTCTCAGGAGCGTCCGACCCCCAGAAGGCAGCTCTCTACCCTGCCTCGCCCACCAACACAACCAGGCACAGAGCAGGTGGCCCCCATAACTTGCTCAGTGAACGACTCTATGTACACGTGAAGGGAGGAGAAAGAGAAGGACCACAGAAGCCCCCATGACCCGCACCAACAACGCCTTCCTCTTCTCCAGGCCTCTGCTGATACGTCACCTCACCACAGACCACAGAAGCCCCCCTGGTCACCCGCTGTAATAGCCCACTCTCCATCATTCTCTACTCCTTACCCAGCTGTTACTGTCTTCATAGAACTTACCACCACCTGAAATTCTGTGGCACACTGGATTATGGTCTATCTCCCACACTAGAATCTAGGATCCTTGAGAGCAGGGACCTTATTTTATTCGACACCTAATGCCTAGAATGGTGCTTGCCTGGCACACAGCGGATGCTCAAAAAACAACAGTTAAATGAAAGGGTGAACGGGTGTATGTGTTATAGATTGACAGAAAAAGGAAGTAAATCATAGAAAGGATGATGGATATCCGGATGGATGAATAGAAGGATAGAGGATGGATGGATGGACAGACGGATGATGAAAGGATGGATGGACAGATGGACTGATGGAAGGACAGATGGAAGGATGGGTGGAAAGAAGGACGGATGGACGGATGATGAAAGGATGGATGGACATGGACGGACAAAAGGACAGATGGAAGGAGAGAAGGACAGAAGGAAGGAAGGATGGAGTATGGATGGATTGGACGGATGTATGGATGGGTGGAAGGATGGAATGATGGATGTGTGGCTGGCTGGATGGATGGATAGTTGGAAGCGTGGAAAGATGAGCTGGATGGATGTGCGATTATAATGGATAGATGGATGAAAGGATGGATTGGATGGATGGATGGTTGGATGGATGGATGGGTGGGTGGATGTGGGTGAGTGGATGGCTGTGTGGTTGGATAGGTGGATGGATGTGTGGTTGGTTGGTTGGCTGGCTGGATGGATTAATGGAAGGATGGATTAGATGGATGTGTATTTGGATGGATGGGGGGAAAGATCAAAGAATGGATTGATGGGTGGGTGTGGGTAGGTAGGTGAATGGATGGATGAATGGGTAAGTGGGTGGATAGATGGATAGATTTGTGGGCAGGTGAATGAATGAACAAGTAGATGGATGGATGGTGAACACATACATCCTTGGCAACAACAGGAGATGGGAATTGGCCAAGGTTCCTTTCCTTTTCCTTACTGAGGGATTAATGCCTGGGATAAGCAGGGGTTGTGACCCACCCGCCCTGAGGGAGCATCCTCCCAGCTGAACCCTCATCTTCCCTGCTCACCTTCCTTTCTATACCCTTCTCTCTCTGAGGAGTTCCATGCACCACGGAGGGCATCCACCATGCCCGTTACACCATGCTGTCTTCATGCTACCGCCAACAGCAGTGAATCCGAAAGACTGACTAGGGAGGGGGTCATGTTGAGGCAGAAACACTGCAGGTACACCATCAGCGGGTGTAGAACATGCTCACCAGGTCATTCCCACTGGCGATGGACAGCGAGAGTGGAGAGTGGCCACTCCACAGCAAGTTGGGGTTTGCTTTGTGGGAGAGGAGGAGCCGGACTATGTCCCTGGCACACTGGGTGGGGAGAAAGGCAGGACCACAGGTTAAAGAGATGCCCTGACTCAGAGGAACACCTGACACTGACCATTAACTCAAATGCATAAAATCACGTTTGTCACTTAATCGCTCTTTCCTCCACACCAGCACCTTGCCCGGCACACAAAGGCTGTTCTAAATTTTGGATGGTTGCCTGGATAGGTGGGTGGATGGCTGGGTGGATCATCAAAGTGGGAAGATGTTTTCTAAACATACATCATTTCCAACACAAAACAGGAAGGACACATGATGCACAAACTGCTTTACAGCTTGTTTCCAAAGGAAAGGGGAGAGTCAGACCCATGTGACTACAGTAGCCAGGTTGGCACATGGCAGGTGTGGCCCCAGGGCTCAGGGATCGTGGAGGACACCAGAGCACAGGAGAAGCCCGGCCTCAGCAAAAGGGGCACATTCCATGCAGGAAGGGCTCATCCTTGCCCTCTCTGCCCTTCTCCCGGGGGACCCCTCAGCTTGCCCCTCTGTCCTTCCTTTTTTCCCAGAAGTGCTGAAAGCCCTTGCAGCTTCGATTACCCCCCCTACAAAGACTCTTCCAGGCTCCAGCTCCCCCTGCAGGTGTGCAGACCCAGTGGGCTGGTCGGGCTGCCTCCAAGCCCCCTGCCCTTCCCCCACCTGGGCCAGGCCAAGGAGGTGCCAGCCCAAGCCTGCTGAGGGGCTTCTAGGAAAGCCTCCCCTCCTCTCCTCCCTGCTGGAACATGGGTGGCTCAGAGTGGTGGCCTGAGCTCAAGGAGGCTTTGACCAGCGATGCTGTGAAGCAGGGAGGCATGTGGGTGCCTCCCACCTGCCCCACCTAGCATCGCCTTGCACCCACCCTCATGCAGGTCCTCACACTGTCAGGGCAGCGTGCCCGATCACCACCCTGTGCAGGGGCAAACCACCCGCCCATGTCACAGACCCGAGAGCCGGCTAGGATTTCCGTTTTATGGGTGGGTAAACTGAGGCCCAGTTTACTACGTGCTCCGAGGCGCTGACCCAGGCTGCACCGGCCTACAGCACAAAGCCAAGGTTTGGTTCCCTCCGCAGCCGCTCGGCCTCCTCTGACAGGTTCCTGCACCCGCCTTGCTGACAATCCCCAAGGCAACAGGAGGCCTGACCTCAGGCAGAGTCACGGCCCAGGACTCTACAAAACAGGACCACCCCGGGGTCCCGAGTCCAGACGGTGACTGACAGGGCTGCCGGCCCACTGCCCTGCCCCCAACACGCGCACAGCACACACACGGACACACTCGTGTGCACACACCCAAGGCACGCGCACACACACTCCCTGCCCCGCTCACCTTGTAGTTGTCCTCACGCTCACAGGCCACGTGCAGAGCCGTCCTGCCCCCCTCGTCCGGCACCGACGGGCGCGTGCTGTAGTAGATGCTAGAAGGGCCTGCTTCGTTGTTGAGCTTCAGGCTCGAAGGCAGCAGGTCCAGCTGTGCACAGACAGAGGGGGCAAGTACTGGCCCCCAGGCCTCTCCCCCAGGCACCAGGCTGGGCCCGGAGACCCCTGCAGGTACGAGCTCCCACACAGACACGTTCCCACAGAGGAGCACCAGCAAGTGGCCCCCCTCCCCAGACGGCGGGTCTGAGAGCCCTCCTGCGAACCCCTCCCACAGGCCCAGTGCAGCCACCACCTGCCCCAGTGAGGGTCAGAGCTGGGCCCCCACCCATCCTCGCCGTGCATGCAGGGAGCCGCGCCCATGCGGACAGATGCAGGCTGGCTTGGGGCCCACAGAGCAGTCATCAACCTCGTTAGGGACCGTGACGTGACAGTGAACTGAGCGGACAGCACCGTGCTCGGAGAGGCCTCAGCGCCCCGCCCCCGTGGGGCAGGACAGGCACCTTGCCCAGCTTGTACACGTCGTCCTGGTCGGCGGCCCTGGCGTCCACGTCCGTGATGGCGTGCAGCAGGAGCTCCGTTATCTTGACGCCCTCCTCCCCGGGAAGGGCGGCTGCAATATGCAGGGGGGTAAGGGCCCCCAGCTGCAGGGGCAACACAGGTAGGGGTGAGGGCCGGCTCCCAGATGGGCAGCACCCCCGAGGCCCACCCCTCTCAGAAACCCCACAGCACTGCGTTCTCCCCGGTCTCGCTGTGACATGTGGGACCACGAGGCCTGCCCACACTGGACCACAGACACGTGCACTTCAGCTCCTAAAGTGTTTCCATCTGCCTGGCCTACAGACAGCGAGCGGCCCTGCCTTCATTTTAGACCAACTGTCTCTTCCTTCCTCCGAGAAAAGCCCCTGCCCTTCCTGCCGGACCCTCGTTCGGATGCCACAGCGTGGATGGCCACGCGGCTCCCAACTCCAATCCCTGCTGGGACCTGTCCCTTCTCCGCCCTGACCATGTGTTGAGAGACTGGCAGGAGGACCATCTCCATCTCCGGGCGCTGCTGGGTCTGTGCCGGCCCCACGGAGGTGTGAGAGCCCGGCCAGGAGCGTGCAGCTGACCCGGGGTCCAAGCGGAGAGCTGTCGGCTCCCCCAAAGCAGGATCTCAGGGTAACAGCAGGTGCCCGTGAAGAAAGGTCGGGCGGGCGTCAGCCCACCGCGCACAGACGTTCTCCGGTCTGCTCATTACCCGCCCGAACGTGAGAATAGAGCCAAACCACGCCTGGAGAGAGGACCGCGTGCGTGAGCGACAGGCGCCCGATCGGGAAGGAGAGAATGGATGAGTGCGCGAGTGATGTGCGCTCAGTTTACAGGCTGCCACCTTAGCTTCGACGGTGGAGTCCCAGCAGTAAACCTGGAAGGGTACCACGACACTATCCCGGGTCTCCCGCGGACGTTCTGCTCTCCTGCACTCACGTTCCCTCCACGCAGAGAAGAGAAGGGGTGCACGGCCTGGCCGAGGGGCTGGCGAGGGGAGACCCACACGCCGCTGAGCGAGGACACCGAGCGGCCGCTGAAGCCACACACTCCTGCCAGCCTCGGCCACCCCCGCCGCACGCACACCCCCTCCCCCCGCCGCATGCTCACGTGCGCACGCCCCTCCCCCGCCGCACGC
>NW_022589704.1:1520765-1532115 GCF_004348235.1 Phoca vitulina | reverse complement strand
CGCGCACGTGCGCACGCCCCTCCCCCGCCGCACGCACACGCCCCTCCCCCGCCGCACGCGCACGCGCCCCAACACAGCAAAGAGCCCGCGTTCACGTCGCCAGAGAAGACACAACACTGCGAGGACATGTCAAAACCAAGCGCTCTGACTTCTCGCCACTAATGAGCCCCCGTCAGCCCACCCCTCCCGCCTCTCCGGACCCCGCCCCACCCCCGCGGTGGGGTCCTACCTCAGCGGGGAGCTGGATGTCCGCCCTGGCCCTGTTCTCCAGCAGCAGCTTCACCCCGGCCACATCGCCGGCCTTCACGGCGAAGAACAGGGCCTGCATGGGCACGCGGCACAGGTTGGGGTCCGCGCCTCGGTGCAGCAGGAGCCTGATGCTCAGCCACCTGTTCCTGTGTCTGCAAGGATCAGTGTGACACAGTCACGGGCCGGAGGACAGGCACAGGACAGCACCCCGGTCAGCACCGGCGCTCCCTGGGGGAGGCGGCTCGGGAGCCCCAGCATTCATTCGGAGACCTCCCGGCCCTGCCCTGCGCCCGGGCAGCCCCCCATCGCCAAACCACCCTGGGCTGGCCAGCCCTGCCCTGCTCCAGCCTTGGGTGGTCGCTCAGCCTTGCTGAGGTCATCTGTGAGATGGGGCATGAGGTGGGGACTAGCCCTCCCCCCCGGGGTGGCCATGAAGTGACGACATAGAGCACCTAGTACACATAGGGCACGACATTGTACCCAGACAACACGCACACACGCGCACACGACACATGCACACCCATACGCACAGCCCACGTATACACATGCACACACGTACACTGCGCGCACACACATAACACCTGCACGCACACTGCATGCACACATACCCGTACAACACACACACATACCTACCACACACATGCACACGACACATATGCATACACATACAACACATATACGCATACACATGCACCACACATATATATATACACATGGAACACACACGCACACATGTAATACACTCACATATACCACATGCATACATATATGCACACAACACATACACACGCATGCACATCATGCAGATACATGTACATACACCCAACACATGCATATTCACACACACACACCATGCGTATCACACACGTGCATGTACCACACATACATACAATATACACAACACACGACCACGCCATACACACACACACACTCGTCCATGTGTGTGCACATACACACTGACACACACAGCTCTTATGAGGAGCACAGAGCCGGCATCAGTGGGGAAGCTTCGCCGAGACCCGACCGGCCAGGACGGCAGTCCCTCTGGGCAGGGAGTCAAGGTGATGAGCCAAGCAGGCTTTAAGAACGGTAAGAGAGCGGGAGGATGGAGGGTCTGGCCCGTTCTGCTGGCCCCACCGCCGGCGCAGCACCAGGTGGGCAGACAAGGAGGCAGTGGAGAGGCAGGGTCAGTCTACAGCAGCGGTTCTCAAACATCCTGCTCTTGGGACCCCTTTCTGCTCCTAACATCCTTCAAGGACCCCAAAGAGCTTTGTTTATGCAGGTTCCATCCATCCATGTCTACTGTATTACAATTAAAATGAGAAAAAAATTTTAAATACTAATACATTTAAAAAGTAACAATAAACCCATTGCATATTAACAAAAATAACGTATTTTTATAAAAAACGTGTACTTGGCTGCATCACCAGAATCCAGCACTGCGAGGGCTCCCAACCGTGCATGAGTCCGGGCCATCGGGACCTGGTCGCGCGGGAAGACCTGAGCTCTCCCCCACACTGACACGCATCGTTAGACGCGATGGGGGGGTGCACGGCCTCCAAAATGCCAGTTTCCACTCGAGACCCGAGACGCCGTCGCTGGCACGCACCCTGCCGGCTGCCCCCCTAAAGCGGGAGGCTCAGCGCTCGCACAGGGATGAGTGACCCTAGTGTGCCAGCTGGTCGTTCTCGCAAGGAAGAGCGGCGTCGCACAGGGGGACCACGGCAAGCACCCTTTGCAACGCGCGCTGTGGGAGAAGCGCTTTCCTCGAGAAAACCGTCCGACTGGTTTGGAGATGTGCTTCGGCGTCCCTCCCATCCGGTCACAGAGTAGTAGAAAGCCGTAAGCTCGGGGTCAAGATGTAATGACTGAGTAGCCTCTACTGCTTCACCGAGTGCATCCTCAGCGGAGCGCGTCCTCTTACGCGCGTGGGCCCAGGGAAGAGATGTGGTGGGGGTGTCACAGAGCGAAGCGGCAGGTGACGTCTGAGGATTGTTAGGAGGATCGTCTCCACCTACAGGCTCCCCGACAGGGTCTGGGACACCTGGGGCACGCTTTGAGAGGGCAGGGGGTGAGTGTGAGTGTGTGTGGAGGACAACGTGCAGGGTGTGTGGGCAGGGAGGGGTCAAGTGTGTGCAGATGAGTTGTGTAAGCAGGTGTGTGAGTGCATGTGTGAATGTGTCGGACAAGTGGGGGAGTGAGTGTGTGCAGGCAAGTGTGTGTGTGTGAGCATGTCCGTGGTATGTGTGTGTGCGTGTGTGTGAGCACCTGCATGGTGCCCCCCGCTCTGCGGCAGCCGGGGCACCCTCCCTGGATTCTCACTGCCACTGTCCCCCTGATGTCATAGCCAGGCCCCCAGCCCGGACACACAGCCACAGAGACGCCCCTGGAGGCCTGCGCAGGACGGGCCCCACGGCATCCCTGCGGGCTCGGGGGGTGTGGGACACGCACCTCCAGAAACGCTCCCTCCTGGCGGCCGGGGAAGTGATGCTGGCCCACTGAGCCTGAGCTCCACCCCTGAAAGTGACCCTCGGGCCCGACGCCCAGGCTCCAGCAACCTACTCGATCATGGCCAGCGCCATCTTCCTCATGGTGCCCTTTACTGAGCCGGTGGTGCTGAGTGAGGAGGCCTTCAGCATGCTGTAGGCCTGGGCGCTCTTCTGCAGGAGGTCCTGGGACAGTGTGATGGAGTAGTTGTGCACACAGATGCCAGACTCGAAGTTCGTCTCCTGGCTTCCCAGCGTGTGCCCGTCCAGACTCCCTGCCACGCGGTCCAGCCCCTTCTCCAGGTCGCTGACGCTGCCCCGCGGTGATAGACGGTCCCATTTCGGAGGGTTGCCCCCCAGGTCAGGGGACTCATGAGACAGCTGGGTGCCCGCAGAGAGGCCAACCTCCTCACCGCCCCACGCAGCCGACTTCTGCTCCTGGCTGCCTGGGGTGAGCACCAATTCCTCTAAATACACAGACTCCTTGGCCGCTTCGAGGAGTGAGAAGGCGTGGTTGGGATTTACTGGCATATTTGAAGCTTCCTTTGGAAAGTACCAAAAAAAGAAGGAAAATCATTAGAAGAGTCAGAGTGACAACCGCGTGAAGCTGACTTCTTTAGCGAGGACCAGCGCTCACGGCGGACAGCGATCTTCAGGCACCGAGGCTGACGACGCTAAAACACTTTGCAAAAGTCCAGGAAGGGAAGCAAACACCTCAGGCATCGCGTGGAAACCTGAGCCACACAGCAGCCACCAGCCACACGTGGCAATGGAGCTCTAAACCTGAGGCCCGTCCAGGTCCGGGGTGTGCGTGAGCAGACAAAGCAGAGCGTCCCCTGTCCTGATACTGATTTTACACACAGAGATAATCAATTGTGGATACACATGGTTAAATAAAATATACCATCAAAATTAATTCTACCTGTTGTACCTCTTTTTAATGTCGCTCCTAGAGACATTTATTTTTTTGAAGATTTTATTTGCGAGAGAGAGAGAGCATGCACAAGCAAGAGGAGGGGCAGAGGGAGAAGCGGACTCCCCGCAGAGCAGGGAGCCCGACGCGGGACTCGATCCCAGGACCCTGGGATCACGACCTGAGCCAAAGGCGGACGCTCCAGGGACTGAGACACCCAGGCGTCCCAACCCTAGAGACATTTAAATGACAGGACTGGCAATGTGGCTCGCACTACCTTCCTGCCCGCGATGCTGCCCTGCATGCCCCATTCACAGCCTCTGCTCTCCAAGTGTGGTCCCGGGGCCATCAGCCTGGCCAAGAATGCAGATTCTTGGGCCCCACCCAAGACCCTTAAGGCAGAAACACTGGGGGTTGGGGGGGCGCCTGGGTGGCTTAGTCGGTGAAGCATCTGCCTTCAGCTCAGATCATGAGCCCAGGGTCCTGGGATCAAGTCCCACATCAGGATCCTTGCTCAGCGGGGAGCCTGCTTCTCCCTCTGCCTCTCCCCTTGCTTGTGCTCTCTCTCTCTCTCTCTCTGATAAATAAATAAATCTTAAAAAAAAAAAAAAGGAAACGCTGGTGGTGGGGCTCAACTCTCTGTGATCCCCCCCCATAAGGGGTCAGATGGTAGACAAAGGGGACGAGGTGGCCCCAGAGCCCTCTGCCATGACTGTGCCCGGGCAATCTCGGGCGGCAGGTGGGGCGGCGGCTGTGTTCACAGCCTTGTGGGGGGGGTGCTCCCCGGACCGGTCCCTCCTCCCCCGCCACGCCACTCTGCAGGGGTGCGGGGAGGGGGGAGGGTGCGCTGCCCACATGGCAGCCCGGCTTCTCCTTTGACTCAGGACAGAGCGGGGCACCAGTCACAGGCTGAAGCAGCAAAAAATCTCAACCTTGTGTGGCGTGCAAACTCGTCTGGGTCTGGACTCATTTGACTCCATTCTAGATGTTGACGTGGGAACTTGGGGAAACTGCCCCTGATGGGATCCCCGAGGACTCAAAAACTTGCTGTTTAATTTTTCAGGTGAGATGTTGGCGTCTGTGGTGTGCTAAGAACCTGTCTTTAGAGAGGGGGGAAAGATGGCGGAGGAGTAGGGGACCCTATTTCAACTGGTCCCCGGAATTGAGCTGGATATCTACCAGACCACTCTGAGCACCCACGAAACCAGCCTGAGATGTAAGAAGATCTGGATCTCTACAAACAGAATATCGCAGGCGGTTGGTTTTGAGGTACGAAGTGGGGAGCCCTGATTCTGCGGGCAGATATCGGAGGATAAACGGAGGCGGGAGGGTGCCTGGCCGTGGGGATCCTACACCGCTGGTGAGTGACAGCCTCCCGCGCTGCGGAGGGGCACAGACTCGCAGACAGGTAGCGTCAGGAAAGGACTTTAGGGCAGCCCCCGGGGTGGAGGACCAGACCGGCGGGGTCACGCGCACGCGAACTGGGAGCGGCTGGCGGTTTTAGAAGCACAAAGGGCAGAGACGCGCCCCGACCTGGAGGCAGGACTGGGGGCGCTGCGGAGGGGCGCACAACCCAGGCCGCTGCAGTTTATAGCAGCACAGACAGAAACGGAGACGGTGTGGCCTGGAGAGCTCACTGAAGAACAGACTGCGGTCTCTCTGCTCTGAGGCAGAGGGTTGGAAACGGTCTCTTCTGCTCTGACTCGCGGAAGAGACGCGGAAAGCCGCCAGGGAAAGACGCCAGAGAACAAAAGCCCCAAAGACTGATTCCCATTGAGCCCCTCCCCCACCACAGGGGCGCAGGGCAACTCCGCCCCAACAGGGTTGCCTGAGAAACAGCGCGGCAGGCCCCTCCCGCAGAAGACAGGCTGGGAAAACAAGAGGCCAGCAACCCTAAGGTCCCAAGAAAACAGGTGCATCTTGCTTGGGTTCTGGTCAATAATTTGGACTCTATACATTCCCTCAAACACCCATCAACGGAATGACTAGGAGGAGGAGCCCCCAAAATAGAAAAGACTCAGAGATTATGACTTATGCTGCAGATTTACAAATGGATGCAGATATAACCAAGATGTCGGAGATGGAATTCAGGCTAGCAATTGTGAAGACAATGGCTAGAATGGAGAAATCAATGAATGGCAACATAGAGTCTCTAAGGGCAGAAATAAAAGGTGAATTGGCAGAACTTAAAAATGCTATCAATGAGATCCAATCCAATCTAGATAATCTAACAGCTAGGGTAAGTGAGGCAGAAGAACGATTAGTGACCTGAAGACAATTTAATAGATAAAAAGGGAAAAGAGGAGGCCAGGGAAAAACAACTCAGAATCCATGAAAATAGAATCAGAGAAATAAGTGACACCATGAGGTGTTCCAATGTCAGAATAATTGGAATCCCGGAGGGAGTGGAGAGAGAGAGAGGGCTAGAAGATATATTTGAGCAAATCATAGCTGAGAACTTCCCTGATCTGGGGAATGAAACAAACATTCGAGTCCTAGAGGCAGAGAGGACCCCTCCTAAGATCAAGGAAAACAGGCCAACACCCCGGCATGTAACAGTAAATCTCGCAAATCTTAGAACCAAGGAAACCATCTTAAGGGCAGTTAGGGGGAAGAGATTCCTTACATACAGAGGGAGGAACATCAGAATAACGTCAGACCTATCCACAGAGACCTGGCAAGCCAGAAAGGCCTGGCAAGACATATTCAGGGTACTAAATGAGAAGAACATGCAGCCAAGAATACTTTATCCAGCAAGGCTTTCATTTAGAATGGATGGAGAGATGCAGAGCTTCCACGACCGGCAGAAGTTAAAAGAATATGTGACCACTAAGCCCGCCCTGCAAGAAATATTAAGGGGTGTTCTATAAAAGGAGAAAGACCCCAAGAGTGATCTACAACAGAAATTTACAGGGACAATCTATAAAAACAACGTCTTCACAGGCAACATGATGACAATTAATTCATATCTTTCAATAATCACTCTCAACGTCAATGGCCTAAACGTTCCCATAAAACAGCCCAGGGTTGCAGATTGGATAAAAAGACAGGACCCATCCATATGCTGTCTACAAGAGATTCGTTTTGAACCTAAAGATACATCCGGACTGAAAGTGAAGGGATGGAGATCTATCTTCCATGCCAGCAGACCTCAAAAGAAAGCTGGGGTAGCAATTCTTATATCAGACAAATTAGATTTTAAACTAAAGTCTGTAATAAGAGACACAGAAGGACACTATATCATTCTTAAAGGGTCTATCCAACAAGAAGATCTAACAATTGTAAATATCTATGCCCCCAACATGGGAGCAGCCATATACATAAGCCAACTGTTAACCAAAATAAAGAGTCATATTGCTAACAATACGTTAATTGTAGGAGACCTCAATACTCCACTCTCAGCAATGGACAGATCATCTAAGCAGAAAATCAACAAGGAAACAAGAGCTTTGAATGATACATTGGACCAGATGGACCTCATAGATATTTACAGAACATTCCACCCTAAAACAACAGAATACTCATTCTTCTCGAGCGCACATGGAACTTTCTCCAGAATAGACCATATACTGGGTCACAAATCAGGTCTCAACCGATACCAAAAGATTGAGATTATTCCCTGCATATTCTCAGACCACAATGCTCTAAAACTGGAACTCAATCACAAGAAAAAATTTGGCAGAAATTCAAACACTTGGAAGCTAAAGACCACTCTGCTCAAGAATGTTTGGGTCAACCAAGAAATCAAAGAGGAACTTAAACAATTCATGGAAATCAATGAGAATGAAAACACATCGGTCCCAAACCTATGGGATACTGCAAAGGCGGTTCTAAGGGGGAAATACATAGCCATCCAAGCCTCACTCAAAAAAATAGAAAAATCCCGAATTCGCCAACTAACTCTACACCTTAAAGAACTAGAGAAAAAGCAACAAATGACGCCTAAGCCATGCTTTAGAAGAGAAATAATTAAAATTAGAGCAGAAAACAATGAATTAGAAACCAGAAACACAGTAGATCAGATCAATGAAACTAGAAGTTGATTCTTTGAAAGAATTAATAAGATTGATAAACCACTGGCCAGACTTACCCAAAAGAAGAGAGAAAGGACCCAAATTAATAAAATTATGAATGAAAGGGGAGAGATCATGACTAACACCAAGGAAATAGAAACAATTATTAGAAATTATTATCAACAAATATATGCCAACAAACTGAGCAATCTGGATGAAATGGAGGCCTTCCTGGAAACCTATAAGCTGCCAAGACTGAAACAGGAAGAAATTGACAACCTGAATAGGCCAATAACCAGTAACGAGATTGAAGCAGTGATCAAAAACCTCCCAAAAAACAAGAGTCCAGGGCCTGATGGATTCCCTGGGGAATTCTACCAAACATTCAAAGAAGAAATAATACCTATTCTACTGAAGCTGTTTCAAAAAAATAGAAACAGAAGGAAAACTTCCAAACTCATTCTATGAGGCCAGCATTACCTTAATCCCCAAACCAGGCAAAGACCCCATCAAAAAGGAGAATTTCAGACCGATATCCCTGATGAATATGGATTCCAAAATCCTCAACAAAATCCTAGCTAATAGGATCCAACAATACATTAAAAGGATCATCCACCACGACCAAGTGGGATTTATCCCCGGGATGCAAGGGTGGTTCAACATTCGCAAATCAATCAATGTGATAGAACACATTAATAAGAGGAGAGAGAAGAACCATATGGTCCTCTCAATTGATGCAGAAAAAGCATTTGACAAAATACAACATCCTTTCCTGATTAAAACTCTCCAGAATATAGGGATAGAGGGAACATTCCTCAAGCTCATAAAATCCATCTATGAAAAACTCACAGCGAATATCATCCTCAATGGGGAAAAGCTGAAAGCATTCCCTTAAGATCAGGAGCACGTCAAGGGTGCCCACTCTCACCACTGTTGTTCAATATAGTACTAGAAGTCCTAGCAACAGCAATCAGACAACAAAAAGAAATAAAAGGCATTCAAATTGGCAAAGAAGAAGTCAAACTCTCTCTTTTCGCAGACGACATGATACTTTATGTGGAAAACCCAAAAGACTCCACCCCCAAATTACTAGAACTCATACAGCAATTCAGTAATGTGGAAGGATACAAAATCAATGCACAGAAATCAGTTCCTTTCTTATACACTAACAACACAACTGTAGAAAGAGAAATTAAAGAAACGATTCCATTTACAATAGCACCAAAAACCATAAGATACCTCAGAATAAACCTAATGAAAGAGGTAAAGCATCTATACTCTAGGAACTACAGAACACTCATAAAAGAAATTGAAGAAGACACAAAAAGATGGAAAAATATCCCATGCTCATGGATCGGAAGAATAAACATTGTTAAAATGTCTATGCTACCCAGAGCAATCTATATCTACAATGCCATCCCGATCAAAATTCCAATAACATTTTTCAAAGTGCTGGAACAAACAATCCTAAAATTTGTATGGAATCAGAAAAGACCCCGAATCGCCAAGGAGATGTTGAAAAAGAAAAACAAAGCTGGGGGCATCACGTTGCCCGATTTCAAGCTCTATTACAAAGCAGTGATCACCAAGACAGCATGGTACTGGCACAAAAACAGACATACAGACCAATGGAACAGAACAGAGAACCCAGATATGGACCCTCAACTCTATGGTCAAATAATCTTTGACAAAGCAGGAAAAAACATGCAATGGAAAAAAGACAGTCTCTTCAATAAATGGTGCTAGGAAAATTGGACAGCCACATGCAGAAGAATGAAACTCGACCATTCTCTAACACCATTCACAAGGATAAACTCAAAGTGGATGAAAGACCTCAATGTGAGACAGGAATCCATCAAAATCCTAGAGGAGAACATAGGCAGTAACCTCTTTGACATCGCCCACAGCAACTTCTTTCAAGATGCATCTCCAAAAGCTAGTGAAACAAAAGCAAAAATGAACTTTTGGGACTTCATCAAGATAAAAATCTTCTGCACAGCAAAGGAAACAGTCAACAAAACAAAGAGGCAACCCACAGAATGGGAGAAGATATTTGCAAATGACACTACAGATAAAGGGCTGGTATCCAAGATCTATAAAGAACTTCTCAAATTCAACACCCAAAAAACAAATAAGTCAAGAAATGGGCAGAAGACATGAACAGACACTTCTCTGAAGAAGACATACAAATGGCTAACAGACACATGAAAAAATGTTCATCATCATTAGCCATCAGGGAAATCCAAATCAAAACCACACTGAGATACCACCTTACACCAGTTAGAATGGCAAAAATGGACAGGGAAAGAAACAACAAATGTTGGAGAGGTTGTGGAGAAAGGGGAACCCTCTTACACTGTTGGTGGGAATGCGAGTTGGTACAGCCACTTTGGAAAACAGTGTGGAGGTTCTTCAAAAATTTAAAAATAGAGCTACCCTATGACCCAGCAATTGCACTCCTGGGTATTTACCCCAAAGACACAGATGTAGTGCAAAGAAGGGCCATATGCACCCCAATGTTCATAGCAGCAATGTCCGCAAGAGCCAAACTGTGGAAAGAGCCGAGATGCCCTTCAATAGATGAATGGATAAAGAAGATGTGGTCCATATATACAATGGAATATTACTCAGCCATCAGAAAGGATGAATACCCAACTTTTACATCAACATGAATGGGACTGGAGGAGATTATGCTAAGTGAAATAAGTAAAGCAGAGAAAATCAATTATCATATGGTTTCACTTATTTGTGGAACATAAGGAATAACATGGAGGACATTAGGAAAAGGAAGGGAAAAATGCGGGGGGGAATTGGAGGGAGAGATGAACCATGAGAGACTATGGACTCTGAGAAACAAACAGGGTTTTAGAGGGGAGGGGGGAGTGGGGATTGGTTAGCCTGGTGATGGGCATTAAGGAGGGCATGTACTGCATGGAGCACTGGGTGTTATACGAAAACAATGGATCGTGGATCACCACATCAAAAACTAATGATGTATTGTACGGTGACTAACATAACATAATAAAATTAAAAAAAAAAAAAAAAAAAAAAAAAGAACCTGTCTTTAGGGGACGGCTCTGTGGCTGAAGCGCGATGATGTGGATGGAATTCGCCATAAACTGCGCACGGCGGGCGTGGGGATGTGGTGGGAGCGCCACCTGCCGGCAGCTGCTTAGTCGGGGGCGGTCCCCGCACGCGTCCCTGAACAGCCGTGTGTCTCGGAATGAGACATTCAAAAGAAAGGCAGAGGAGTGATTTTTACCAGTATTTTAAGTGTACAAATAAAACGCTTTCTGGGGCTCTTGCTGCCTTCACCAATAATGGATGAGGCTTCTTCCCCTAGAGCCAGGGTCCCCCAGAGACGCTGTGGGCCTGGAGAAGCTGTGGGGACAACACTCCCAACGAAGGGGTGACAGCACAGGACCTCTGTTCACACCATCACCTTTGAACTTGAAAGTCGTTGTTTCTGTACGTTAACAACTTCTGGCCAAGAAGGAGCATGTACTCACAAACCAGATACAAATGAATGGTGCCATAAAAGCAAAGGGACCTTACAGCTGGTTCTCAAACCCTCCACCTTCGACTTCCTGCAGGCTCCTCAGCTCCCGCCTCCTGGGAGATCTCTCCCTGCCGCCTGCACACAGGACCCACCCAGGGCAGCGGGGACCCGGTGTGCACCTGACCCCCCC
>NW_022589704.1:1511390-1520755 GCF_004348235.1 Phoca vitulina | reverse complement strand
CCCGCGTGCACCTGCCCCCCCACCCCACCCAGGGCAGCGGGACCCGGTGTGCTCTGGCCTCCTCCCCGTGTGCACCTGCTCCCTTACCCACTCCCCACCCTGAAATCCTCAGGAGCTGGTGTGGTCCCACCTCAGGGAACTGAAGGCAGGAACCGAGGCCTGCCCTGGAGAAGCAGGGGTGGGGGCCGTGTGTTGGTAACTGAGGAGCTTTGCCCGCCTCTTCTCAAGGAAGAAATTCAGGAGACAGCGTGAGGTGAGAGAAGAGTCCCAGCAAGGGGACTTTTTCCAGCACCACTCCCTCACCTGCCCAGGAGGGGCCCTGACCACGAGGACAGAAAGCCGCAGCCCCCACAGAAGGCTTGCTGGGAGGAGGTCAGTCCCAGGCTGGGCCGGCCTCACAGGGCTGACAGTTAGGGTCCAGGGTTCCCCAAGGGGTGTGCAGACGTGGCCCCTGCGGCCGGCACCCAGGAGACAGGCCACGGAGGTCGCCCTGCGCTGCAGAGAGCGGGCCCTCAGGCACTGCCCAGCCAGCTGTGAGGCCCCAAGCCTGCACTGGAACGGAGGCATACAGGGCTGCCCCTGCAGCGGCGGCAGGGCTCAGAAGCTCCCGGACGGATGAAACACAGGACCACCATGTGACCCCGCAATCCCACGGCTGGGGGTACATCCCAAACAACCCAAAGCAGGAGTTCATGCTAACGCTTGACCAGGGACCTCTGGGCAGTTCTATTCACAACAGGCAAAGGGCTGCCTCACTCCTGAATCACCAGCCTTCCCTCCCTCCCTCCGAGTCTCGTTCCCTGGGGCCCACAGGAGGGGTCTTGGGCCGACTGCTGTGCATGTGGCTCGGATGGGACACATAGCCCTTGGCGTTGCGGTAAGAGCTCAGGACACTGAGCGGGCACGCTGGCTCCGTCCCTGCCTCCCACTCCCCGCCCGCGGGCCGTAGTGTCCCTTCACCCATCTGAAGCCCATCTGCACAGAGACAGGGAGGCCGGGGACCGCGGCCAGGAGAGATGGACAGGTGGATGGGGGATGGGGGAGAGGGGATGGGGGACAGGGTGCTACAGACGCCAGGCCGGGCTGCAGGGTCGAGGGGCTGACCTGGGGCTTGGGCGTCGTCCGCTCAGCGATGTTGGGCTTGAAGCACCTGGACGGGTAGTAGAGAAGGAAGCACATGTTGAGCGCCGTGAGGCCCTCGTCTGTGTACTTGTTCACGTCGGCCCCATGGTCCAGCAGAAGGTTGATAATGTTGTTGTGACAGTGAACCTGGAGGGAGGAAGCCAGCCTCATGAGGACAGCAGGTACCTGACTCAGAGACAGCGGCGTGGGAAGATCAACACGCCCCAGCCTCTCTGCCATCTGACCCTGTGCATCCCACTTCTGGCTGGGAGGACAGCAGCCCCGCAGAGGGGAGAGGACCCCAGACTGTCACGGGTCCACAGTGCCGGGGGCACCCCGCATGGGGACTTACGGCGGCCGCAGCGAGCACAGTGTAGCCCTTGGCATCGGCCACATCAGCGCTGGCGAGGTCATCCCTGAGGATCCCGTAGATCCAGTCATAGTTCCCTTCCCCAGCCCTCAGGATCATGTCCTTGGCAAGCCGCTCCTTGGGCCCATGACACGCAAAGCTTCTCCGGTCTCCCTCCAGGATGGCACCCATGTTCCAGCTGCTGTGGGCCTTCTTGTTCCTGGCAACACGGTGGGCCTCAGTGGTGTTAGGCCAGCCCAGGACCCCCACTCAGGGCCCTCTCTCCTACACCCCTTCTCTTCATTCCTCACCCTGCCCTGCCCCAGGCCCTTTTCCTCCCCTTACAGTCCACTCCTCAGGCACCCTGAGCCCTAGGGGCTGCACCACTGAGCAATCACAGTTGGCGTGGACACAGCACTGTGGTGTGACTCGCAGCCCTCAGGTGCAGATGCTCAGGCTTATCATGGGCCCTGCACATCCCTGCACATCGGTCCCTTCATGTGTGCTGGGAAAGGGGCTCTCATAGGAGGGGCCCCGGGCAGGAAGGAGGTCAGGCACACACATGGGTCTGGCACTCAGCACCAAGCACTCATATCCCACCTCTGCTCATTCACTTTTTGAGTAGATAACACGCAAGTCCCATGGCCCGTTCACCAGCCCACACTTAAGCCTCCTGTGTACACATAACCTCCTCCACCATCAAGAATCTATGGATTTATGGCACCTTCTGTGCCCACCAGTTATCAACAATTACTGGCTCAGCTGACGTCCGCATGATGGATGGACAGATGGATGGCTAGGTGGATGGATGGAGGGGTGGGTGGGTGATGGGTGGGTGGATAGGTGGATGAATGGAGGGATGGATAAATGGGTGGGTGGGTGGATGGATGAATGGAGGGATGGATAAATGGGTGGGTGGGTGGTTGGATGGGTGGAGGGATGGATGGATGGAGGGATGGGTGTGTGAGTGGGTTGATGGATGGATGGATGGAGGGATGTGTAGATGGGTGGGTTGATGGATGGATGGATGGAGGGAGGGAGGGAGGGATGGATGGAGGGATGGGTGGGTGGGTGGATTGAAAGAGGGAGGGAGGGAGGGTTGGGTGGAGGGATGGGTGGAGGGATTAAGTGGGGGGAAGCATGAATGCATAAGTACCCAGCCACTTGTGTTTACCAAACATGAATTCTAAAACAGTTTAGTGACATCAGAGGACAAAGTTTAGTAAACAAATGAAAATATTCTTCAAAATTTTAACTTAAAATATCAGTTTTCATCAAGTAGCTGCTAACTTTTCCAGGGCTGGGGTGGGGAAGAAGGGTGTCTTTGGAGACCATCGAAGCAGCTCCATCTTTCCCAGCCATTTTGGAGAAGCCAGAGCTCCGTCAGCCCCCAGCCTACTCCTACCCTGCTCTCCCACCTTGGCTCTCGTGTCAGATCCGTACTCATACACCAGGGTAATAGCAGTCCCTTCTCTTTGTGTGGACCTCACGTAGATACCCGACCTACCGGACACCTAGTCGCAGACACGACCTGCAGAGGCTGGGGCGCAAGCTCCAACCGGTACAGAGAAAACACACACAGGGTCCCAGAACCAGGATTTGAACTCAGCCCCATCAACTCAGGAGTTGACCCTATTCCACATCCCCTTGCGAGGCTCTACACCCTTCTCGGGACTACCCTGCCTCCATGCTCACCAAGGAACCCCCTGACCACTCCTTCCCCCAAGACTGGGTGAGCAGGATCCGGCATCCCAATACCCTGTGCGAACATCGATGGCCCCAGCACCTGCCTGCCCCACCCCTCTCCTCGAAACCCGGGGACATGTCCCTGCTTACAGGCCCGTCACGGCTTTCCCTCCCCCTCCATCACTGGGCTGCCTCAGTCAAACAGGAGAAGCACATATGATTTAACCTGACAAATAACCCTGCAAGTTACTCAGCCAGGTGCCGGAGGCCTCCAGGGGGCCCAGCACTGAGCGCAGGCCCGTCAGCGGCGGGGAGGAGCAGGCCTTCCAGGCATGGAGGTGAGGAAGAACGATGTGAGGACTTACCTGTACTTGTAAGCTTGCTTCTGGATTTTGACCATCAAAGGGGTCTCATTTTTTATAAACCAGGGTTCGCCGTCCTCAACAAATGGAGGGATATCGTTAAGGAAGATCAGGGCATCTAATTCTTTGCGGAAAGAGCAGGTCATGGGCAGGTGGCTGTTGTCGGTTGAGTAAGTGTATATTTCTGGAGGCAGAGTTAAGTCATCATTCAGAAGAAACCGCTTATAGTCATAGAAAAAGGGGTCCTGTTCCTCATGCAGGTCCCACTCCATTTTCTCCTCGCCCAAGAGGCTGATTCTAGCAGGAGAGTGCGTGAGGAAGCCCGAGTACTCGGGGTAGTCGTGTATGGAGAAGCTGCTGGGCACCTCTGTGCACAGCTTGATGAGGTGCTCCCGAAACCACAGCCCGACGTCCTGGCTGCCATCGGGGTAGGTCTCAATGCCTGGCCCAAACCGCTCGTTGGCTTTGTACATCCCCTGCAAAACAAAGTTCACTAGGGAAAAGAGAGAATTCAGCAGGGCCGTCTGCTCTGTAACTGGGTTCTCAAAATCAAAAAATTAAACCTTCCTAAGAAATGTATTCATTCATTCAACAAATATTTGCAGAGGCTTAGTATGCACCAGGCCCAGGGGCCAAAAGCAAATGTGTAAATATGGAACACATGGGTGGAGAAAGGTGCTACGGGCCTGGGGTGGTCAGGGGTGGCCATACTGGGAAAGTGGGGACACGCCCAGGGGTCTCAGGGTGGAGCGTGTCGGGGACACCACGTGTAGGCTCATTTCAGGGAACCCCTTGCAGCACTAGGGGCCCAGCCCAGGCACCCCAGCAGCATGGGGGTCAGAGATGCTGGGCACTGGGTCACAGAGACCCCAGCAGGCATGAACCGAGGAGGCAGGAGGAGGAGGGGAAGGATGGGGAGGAAGGGAGGGGGGAGGAGGCGGGGCTAACGCTCCCTTCCCGCGAACCCAGCCGGGTGCAGTGATTCCTGGGCCTCTCTGGGTGCTCCCACTGGGTGGGACGGTGTCTGTGCTGGGTGGAGCATGGGTGCAGAGGGAAGGGCCAGGAGGGCCTTGAATGAAAGGCAATGCCGCCCCCCCACCCAAGGAAACTGGGAGAAGGGCTCTGGCACCGGGAGCTCAGAGAGAGGCCCCGCTTCCCAGGAGAGCTGCATGCTCCCTGCGCTGGCACTGAAGGACGCCTGGAGGTCACTGGGAGGACTGAGGAAACAGCCTGGGCGAAGTTGCAGAGGCCTGACACAGCGGGGGCATTCGGTTCACTCCCGAGCTGTGCCCGCATCTGTGAACCGGGCCAGGGCTGCTGTGTCAGGGCTCTCTGGCTGCAAGCCCCGGGGCTGGGCACTTGGGATGTAAGGCTCCAAGCTCCACGGCCCTGAGCACAAGAAGCTCGCAGTCATGGGGCGCCTGGGTGGCTCAGTCGTTAAGCATCTGCCTTAGGCTCAGGTCATGATTCCAGGTCCTGGGATCGAGCCCCGCATCAGGCTCCCTGCGCCACGGGAAGCCTGCTTCTCCCTCCCCCACTCCCCCTGCTTGTGTTCCCTCTCTCGCTGTGTCTCTCTCTGTCAAATAAATAAATAAAATCTTAAAAAAAAAAAAAAAAAAAGAAGCTCGCAGTCTACAACAGGCTAAAGAAACGAAAAGAAAACGCTCTGAGGATGACGTCATTGTGCAGGAGGTGGGGGGAGGGGGGCAGAGGTACTTCGGGAAGAAGCTGCACAGGGCACGAAGTGCCACCTCGGTCTGTGAAAGTGGCTTGGTGGGGCGGGGCACATTCAACCTGGAAGCTCCTGTCACCCAGGAGGCAGGAGCCACAAGATCCATGGGCGGGGAAAGACTGGGGACAGGGCAAGGAAAGTGGGTGCAGGGAGGCAGGCAGTCGGAAAAGCAGCTGCTGCAGATCTATGAGGAGTCCAAAGGCGCTCATGCCCCGAGAGCTGACCCAAGAGCTCCCCTTCCAGGAATCCATCATAAGGAAATAATCCCAACATCATCAAAGCTATGGTCACACATACGTTCACGACAGTACGTAAGCAACAAACTATAATCATACTAATAAAATATAATCCTAATAACGGTTATGTCTGCAGGACGCAACAGGCCACAGTGTTCGTCTCTGACACACATTTACTTTGTGACCAAACAATGCCCTCCTAGGAATGAATATATCCCAGAGATCACCAACAAGAGCACAGAATGGTTGATGAGCAAGACCGTCACCACCATGCCCTTTGGCACAACAAAGCCTGGAGAAAAGCTCCCAGTGGTCAACCCTTCCCAACCAGCTGTAAGGACACGAGATGCCCGGATGATGGGAAACTGCAGGCAACCGTCGGAAGTGCGAAGAGCGCAGGCCCTGCCGTCTAAGTGGGGAGGAACGTGCAGGCGCACGGGCTCATGGTTGCACCTGCAAAGATAAAGCTGTAGAAACAGTCACCAATGACAGGACCGGACGCCAGAGAGAAGAGAAGGGATGGACGCTGGACTCCTCTGGGTGGACCCTGTTTGCTAGATTTGCCTTCAGAAAAATATCAGTTTTTTACATAAGTATAAAACAAAATTAAGGCAAGATTTAAAAAATCAAATCCTGGGGCGCCTGGGTGGCTCAGTCGTTAAGCGTCTGCCTTCAGCTCGGGTCATGATCCCAGGGTCCTGGGATCGAGCCCCACGTCGGGCTCCCTGCTCTGTGGGAAGCCTGCTTCTCCCTCTCACTCTCCCCCTGCTTGTGTTCCCTCTCTCGCTGTGTCTCTGTCAAATAAATAAATAAAATCTAAAAAAAAAAAAAAAAAAAAATCAAATCCTAAAAAAACAAAAGCAAAGCGAGTGAGTGCAGCTCTCCTCCCAGGTGGTGGGTTAACTGCCCAGAGAGGAATTATGTCCTGTGATTGGACTCAACATTCCTGTGGGGTCAGCCCCAGGGCAAAAGGAAGGCAAAGGAGCTCTGAGTTGCTTTCAGGAGCCGTGGGGTCCCAGTGCTATGTTATTATTCCGAAACTGTCATACATATTTTATGAGGTAAAATAGGTAGAAATGTTGTTAATGGTTAGAAATGAGGATTTTTAAGACTAAGAGGAAAGATATGCAAATACAATACCATGGCTGTTGAGTAAAAACCCTGTATTCCTAAACTGGATTTGGAGACATCAGTATGAACCAGTGGTATCTTTTCTCATTTAGAAAATACATATTATTGAGATCTCCTACTGAAAATACTAAATATGAAAACCAAGCCAACACAGTAGTAATAAGCACCCAAACTGTGGTTTCTAAACACCATTTCCCACTGTGGAACCAGGCCTGCCAGATAAAGTCGATTTTGGGTCCAGGGCAGGAAGTGTATGGATGACCTGGGTACGACTCCTCACTGCAAAAGGCAAGAAAGCCACCAAAGCCTGCTGGAGTTGTGTCAATTGCAAGAGCCAAACGAAAGAGGCTCCCCCTGACCAAAGAGTGCCAACTGGGCATCGAAAAGCCTAACGACTGCAATGTACGGAGATAAACCAACTATATTAAAATCCATGAGTTCATAAAGATACAGAAAAACCCCACTAAGCTCCACTGACCACCTCTGAAGAATGTTTGACAGTAATCACCTTCCGACTCTGACAACCAGCAAAGAAAGGGAGACGATCAAGTGTCATTTTGCTTTTCCCATTAAACTACCTCCAAGTAACCAGACAGCTGATGAAGGATGTTGTAGATAAAAGAATTCTAGTTAACATGGGCGCCTGGGTGGCTCAGATGGTTGAGTGTCTGCCTTCGGCTCAGGTCACGATCCCAGGGTCCTGGGGTCGAGTCCCACATCGGGCTCCCTGCTCAGTGCAGAGCCTGCTTCTCCCTCTCCCTCTGCCATTCCTCTGCTTGTGCTCTTCTATCTCTCTGTCAAATAAAATCTTTAGAAAAGAATTCTAGTTAACAAATGGAGGAGGAATTGTAGATTTAGAAAGTCACTGTCTTACACCCTCTCATGAAATAACGGTCATCGGTATTCTCCAAAATCACGAGAAGTAAGACGACCGCCATCGTAACAGACGGGATAGGACTGCAGACCCCGGCCCCCACTGGCCAATCCTGACATCACATGAAGAAAGACAACCAGACATGTGTCTCCCGTGTGGTTTTTGACAAAGGTGCAAAGGCCAGCAGTGGAGAAAGGACAGTCTTCTCACCGACGGCAGGGGACCAGCTGGACACCCAAGGGTGGGGACGGGAGGGGAGGAGGACTCACCCCCACTTCACGTGAAATGCAAAAGTGAACTCAAAACGGATCACAGAGCTAAATGTCAGCGCTAACACGAGAACACGGACGAAAATCTTGGTCACCTTGGGTTAAGCTAAGATTTTGTAACTAGGATATAAAAAAAAGCAAGAGCTAGGAAAGAAATATTGATAAGCCTAAGAGTGGCTAAAATGAAAATAGACAACACCAAGCACTGACAGAGAGGTGGAGCAAGGACAACGCTCACATGTGATGGGCTGAAACAGCAGGCGGCACAGCCACTTTGGAAAACCACTCGGAGGTGCCCTATAAAATTCATCATACACGTAACATACAACCAGCAGTCCCCTCCCAGGTATTTACCCAAATGCAAAAATAGACATGCGTGCACGTGAGGACTTGTAATCAAATGTTCTTAGCAGCTTCATTCGTAATAACCAAAAACTGGAAAGATCAAATCAAAACTGTGTATCATATCCACGCAATGGAATACTGCTTCCCAGTAAAAGAAACGAATTGCTGACACACGCAAATACGTCTGAATCTCCAAAGAATCATGCCCTACACCAGAGAATTCACACAGGAAGTGCCGCCCACAGCAGGGTCCCGAGGACCTGAAATGACAGGAAAGGGAGACCTGTGCTAACAAGCAGAGCAGGGTCATTGGGGGCTGGCGGGGGGGGGGGGGGGGGGGGGGGGGGGGGGGGGGGGGGGGGGGGCTGGAGATTGACTCCAGCGAGCCTCAGGGCCTTGAGGGGACTGCGCGTGCTCACGGACGCACACACGTGCACACACCATGTATAAATGTTTACAGCAGTCTGATTCAGAACCACCCAGAGCTGGAAACTGGACAACAGCGGGACAACTGTGGCGGAGCCAGGCGCTGCCCAAGCGCTCAGCGCTAAGGAAGGACCTACGGGCTCAGTACAGCGCAGGTGGATCTCCAACGCATTTGCTAAGTGAGAGGTCTACATATTGTATTTTGTTAACAGGACATTCTTGCAAAGGTAAATTATAGGCCAAAGGATGGGCCAAGAGCTGGGGTGAGGGGAGAGACCAGTCCCAAAGGGGCACGGGTACCATCGGGGGATGGAACGGTCCAGTGCGTTCACACAGCTCTAGGCTTGTGAAACTGTATATATACTAAAGTGGGTGGGTTTACTGTGAGGAAATACAAGGAGGAAATGTATCTCATCTGCAAGTTTCAAGACACTCTATGTGGAACGATCCAGTTTACGTACAAAAAACTAAACATTTGTGGTGCATTTACAGTTGACTCTAAAGGACACACAGAGCGCTGATACCCAGCCCTATTCTGGAAAATGGGATCCGGAAGAGGCCTGTCTTCTCACTTGTGTTCGTCTTCTTCTCATGAGCCTTATTATTGTATCTTATTACTGGTACTGTTTTAATCTCCAAAAATAAGAAAGCTACCACTTGTTGCACAAATAAAATTCCCCAGAACCTAAATATCCTTTTATCCAGTGGCCTGAACACGCAAGACCCCACCTCTCCCCTGCACACTAGGTGGCCCCACCTCTCCCCTGCACACGGGGCAAATCCGCCCCTCCCTTGCACAAAGGACGGCCCCGCCCCTCCCCCACACAAAGGGC